>NC_036848.1:17849181-17964621 GCF_002910315.2 Salvelinus sp. IW2-2015
TGATCCATGGCTCTCCCCATTCCAAACTTAATTAGACTGGACCCACCAGCAGGGAAACCCTAAATCCTCAGAAAACAATGATCCTCTCACTGGAACCAAAGGAACCCCCTTAGACACACCACACATACACATGTTTGACGTGAAGAACACCCCTGCTGTGGTTGATTGACTACAACCACAACAAAACACCAGAAGATATTGAAGCAGTTTAAAGCATACCGTCGAGCGTTAGATCCACAGACCTGACTAATGTCAGAGCTCAACTTTGATAAGTCACAATGGTAAATATTGAAAGAAATCATCAGTTGACTGAAAACGGACAATTCAATTGGTGATATGTGATTCATCTTCTATCAGCTCTAAGACTGATTTTCGAGTGAACTGTCCCTTTAATAGGTGATATGGCTACCAAACAAAGGAATGCAGACTCAAAAGAAAATAGCAGAGCTCAAGGAGATGTAGACTGAGGCCGCATTCTGAAGAAGGGGTGCTGAAAACACACTGATCTGCGCGCACACACCTTTGCATTGTGTCGATCAGGACCGAAAGACAGATGTGGAACATGATATCAGAGGTCAGATTCAAGGCTATCTGTTCAGATCACGCTGAAACACTGCCTCGGGGCAGAGTGGGTGGTGGTGACTGTGTGTGTTGGGGTTGTTCTAGGCAGCTTAAAAGATGGGGCTCTCCAGGTGAAAAGAAAAGAAAAAACGTGTTGCCCAGGGAATCAGAAACACAGGCTGTTTGAATGTTTGAACAACGTCATAGGTCCTCAAAGAGCATGAGCTTCTCACCGTTTGTGAGTCTCACAAATCTAGCGTGAGTTACAATGCTAATGGAGGACCCCTTTGGGCATGGGTGACTCAAGCATGACACACACACATACACACGCAGGTCTTTGTAACACCCCTGTGTGAGATTACTGTACCGGCATAGACTTTAAATGGCTCTCACTCAAGATCAACTGAAAGATAGAAATCCTCGTATTCAGCCTTGAAGTCTTGAGAGAGACTATGTGCCGTGTTTTGAAAAGAACAAAGACAGAGCCGACGATGGCCTGAACAATTGGAAGGAACTCAATACGTATGTTTACCGTGTACATACACTGAGTATACCAAACATTAGGAACACCTTCCTAATATTGAGTTGCACCCCATTTTGCCCTCAGAAAAGCCTGAATTTGTAGGGGCATGGACTCCACAAGGTGTCGATATCATTCCACAGGGATGCTAACCCATGTTGACTCCAATGCTTCCCACAGTTTGCTGAATGGCGTTTGGGTGGTGGACCATTCTTGATACACACGGTAAACCGTTGAGTGTGAAAAACTCCGCCGGGTTGCAGTTTTTGACACACTCAAACCGGTGCGCCTGGCACCTACTAACATACACCGTTTAAAGGAACTTAAATATATGATGTCTTGCCCATTCACCCATGTCTCAATTGTCTCAAGGCTGAAAAATCCTTCTTTAGTTTGTCTCCTCCCCTTCATCTACACGGATTAAATTGGATTTATATCAATAAGGGTTCATAGCTTTTACATGGATTCCACTGGTCAGTCTCATGGAAAGAACAGGTGTTCCTAATGTTTCGTACATTCAATGTAGGTTGGACTATATAGAATTTGAACATATGTATTAGTCTGGTCAGTCATACTAAGAGCTGCACTCATTGTTTCACTTCAAACAATGTCACATACAGTACAGCAATATGTATCTTTACGGCTGAGTGAAAACAGCCACGCTCAGCTTATGATATTGTTAGTCACTTAATGTTTGCCATGAATTTTAAGAACATAATTAAGTGGTAGAAGCCCAACAGAGAGCTAAGAATTCAAATAAGTGTTTTCTTTGTTAATGTTGACCATTCAAATGTTTTCCCTTCAAGCTATTGTTTGTTGACTATAAAATAGGATCATTTCTCTGGTCAATCGGTCAACCTGGTTAAATAAAGTTTACATTTGAAAAAGTTCTTACCAGGGTTGTTGAGCAGGTTATTAAGCCCCTCCTCCAGTAGCGGGTCGACGGGGGAGTCTCGGCCCATGTCCCAGTCCATGTCTCCGGCCTCACTCTCACCATGACCGCTGTCCTTGGTGCTCTGCCAATCAGTGTCCTGAGCGTAAGACCTTCAGGCAAGCAGAGGAAACAGACAGGGGAGCGTCAGGGACAGTGAGAGAGGGCATTTTAGAACCAACGTTTAGGAGTCATATTATCGATAGTCAACCATCTTGTGGAACCTTCACTATGACTGTCATGTCATATTCAATTGTTCCCAAGAATCAAGCTCTTCTGGAATGTGTTGACCTGAGCTCAGTTTAATACTTGAATAGCTTCCAACCCCGGCTCAATGCTGAGGTGCATTGAGCCAGACAAAGGGTGTGCAAAGTGGCATTTAACTGTGCTGAGATGCTCTAAGCCATGCTAAGAGGAATTGTGCAACACTAATCTTTGTCTCCTACTTCATGTACTTCTGGGGGTTTTAACGTTTGGTGATAAAATACCAGAGACTCGAAGACAGAACATGCTCCCTGTCAGAGACTTTATCAGAGCCAGTTAGAGACCCGACAGACCTGAGGCCTCTTTATCAAAGGTGCATACGCACAAAAAAGACTAAACCTTGTGTGCCCCAGTTTTCCCGCAATGATTGGTATTTATCCATTTTGAACCCGACTGGAAAGTGTGCGTATCTCCACGCACAGCTCAGACCATGCGTACACACAACTCCTAGTTGTTAAAGAATTGTATTGCAAGCATATTGTTCTATTGAGGTGTTTGAGGCACGGGAAATAATTCATAATAATGGTGATAAAAACATGAAAACGTAATGATAAAACAGATGCATTTACCACTGGTAAGGAGATTGCATAACAGCATGTAAGTTAATGTTTCTTTCATTATTGTTACCTCCTTTTCTGACATGATTGGTTAGTTCCCGCTACTATACGATAAATATGACCATTCATCCATTCAAAAGCCAAGAATGCTTTAAAGTAAACAGACCAGTAGCCTACTTAAAATATTTGACAGTAGGCCATGGGTAGGGTAGGATAATACACAGTATTTGTGTGCAATAGGAGCGCGACATTGTAGCCTATTTAATCTCAGCGCCTATGCCAAGGCAAGAGATAGAAACACAATCATCTATCGATAAACAAAATATTTAACAACCGTTCGTCTTTTGCATAGAAGTGTGGGCTCTAGCATTTAGTTTTAAATTGTTTGATTAAACAATCAATCATCTGGCAGAATGCATTCAGTGTTTGGCACTCACTGTAGGTGGCTAGCGCCGAGACCCCTAGAGGACGTAGTTCTGCCTGATGCCGTATTACCTCTAGGTATCGACACAGTCAGCCCAGCCAGTAATACACTCGTGTCCCCCATTGACCGGATTTTGTATAAAACATCCTCAATTCAGGCTGCAACGGCAGTTATTTTTTCCCACCAATGAGCCATTAAATCGAGTTAAGGAGGAAACTTTGTAGCAGGAATGAAGGATGTAGGATGTTTTATGTACAAGGCGGTCACCAGTGTATTGCCTACTGAATACATTAAAGTCGGACGTAAGATGACAAACTATGTAAAAGGGATAATAGCGCCTGCTTGCGGCCGGTTGGGTTATGTTTAGTTTGAAAAACTCAGTGCAAAATGTTAAAACATTCTGCCCACACCTTTACAGAAATTTGATTAAATTTGCCATAGCACTTTCATTTAGAAACTGTCATCATGTCTGAGTTCCAATATTTCCAAATCATACAGCAAATGAGGGAGTTTTTGTCAAAATATAAGGTGAATGGAGGCCGTTTTCCAGGTGGGATTTTAACACTCGTTCTCGTGAACAGAATTATACAACAGGGGTCTAATCCTGGATGCTGATTGGTTAAAACTGCATTCCAGACAGTGTCTATTCCACAAATTACCACCGGCTAAAGCTATGAGGTTGAAATGCCTATTTACTCCATCTCACTGCGCAATCCACTGTCTCATCAGCCCAGCCAGGCAATTTATAAACTTGATCTCCACTGAGATGGAACAGAGTAGGCATAGGCATTTCACCGTCATAGCTTGTGGTAACTTGTGGAATAGACACCGGCTGGAATGCGGTTTTAACCAATCAGCATCCTGGATTAGACACACCCGTTGTATAATTGGGAGATAAACCAGGGGGGGCGACAACATCCCAGATAGTCGGCCATGACACAAAACATACACCCCACGTAGACAGATTCTTCATGAAAGCGAAGAGGCTGAACCATATATGAACCCCTCACATACTGTGTATAGAATATAACATTGTGGTCAGTGGATGTGCTGGCTCCTGCCTTAGGGAATGAGTCATGGCAGTGTGGTAGGCACTGAGTCCTGCTCTGACGTGCTCCCTGCCACAGTGACTGACTGGAAGAGCACTTTTGGTATGAGACACTCTTCCTGTTATTGGGCAGACACATACCTGAGCAGTATTGTCTAGCTATATTACCACCCACTGGGCACAAACTGGTTGGATGTCCGGGGGTATCGTCGGATGGGGCCACGGTGTCTCCCGACTCCTCCCGTATTTAATGTGTCGGGGGGCTAGGGTCAGTCTGTTATATCTGGAGTATTTCTCCTGTCTTATCCGGTGTGAATTTAAGTTCTCTCTCTCTCTCTCTCTCTCCTCTCCTCTCTTCCTCTTCTCTCTCTCTTCTGCTCTCCTCTCTTTTCTCTCTCTCTCCTCTCTCTCCTCCTTCTCTCTCTCTCTCTCTCTCTCTCTCTCTCTCTGCTCTCTCTCTCTCCTCTCTCTCTCTCTGCTCTCTCCCTCTCTTCTTCTCTCTCTTCTCTCTCTCTCTCTCTCTCCTTCTCTCTCTCTCTCTCTCTCTCATCTCTCTCTCTCTCTCTCAGTCTTTTCCTCTCTTCTCTCTCTCTCTCTCTCCTCTCCTCTCGTTCTTCTCTTCCCTCTCTTCTTTCTCTCTCTCATTCTCTCCTCCTCCTCTCATCTCTCTCTCGTTTCTCTCTCTCTCTCTGCCCTAGGACCATGCCCTCACCGGACTACCTAGCTTCTGATGACTCCTTGCTGTCCCCAGTCCACCTGGCTGTGCTGCTGCTCCAGTTTCAACTGTTCTTCCTGCGGCTATGGAACCCTGACCTGCTGTTTTCAACTCTCTAGAGACAGCAGGAGCAGTAGAGATACTCTGAATGATTGGCTATGAAAAGCCAACTGGCATTCACTCCTAAGGTGCTGACCTGCTGCACCCTCGACAACCACTGTGATTATTATTATTATTTGACCCTGCTGGTCATCTATGAACATTTGAACATCTTGGCCATTTTCTGTTATAATCTCCAACCGGCACAGACAGAAGAGGACTGGCCACCCCTCATAGCCTGGTTCCGCTCTAGGTTTCTTCTTCGGTTCCAGCCTTTCTAGGTAGCTTTTCCTAGCCACCGTGATTCTACACCTGCATTGTTTGCTGTTTGGGGTTTTAGGCTGGGTTTCTGAACAGCACTTTATGACATCGGCTGATGTTAAAAGGACTATAAATTAGAGGTTGACCGATTAATCGGATTTGCCGATTAATTAGGGCCGATTTTCATAACAATCGGAAATCGGTATTTTTGGATATATACACTGCTCAAAAAAATAAAGGGAACACTTAAACAACACAATGTAACTCCAAGTCAATCACACTTCTGTGAAATCAAACTGTCCACTTAGGAAGCAACACTGATTGACAATAAATTTCACATGCTGTTGTGCAAATGGAATAGACGAAAGGCCTTTGTGCAAGGAGGAGCACTGCCAGAGCCCTGCAAAATGACCTCCAGCAGGCCACAATCAATGTTGTTTCCTCGTCATTTCGACAAATTTCAATGTGATGACGTTGAATCAACGTGGAAAACTGACTGGATTTTGTAAAAATCATCAACGTAAGAGAATTGTGTATTTTTTTCCCACACAAATTTTTACCAAAATCCCTTATTTTGTTCTCTTTTTTTTCCACATTGACCTTATGTTAGTTGACAACTCAACCAAATGTAAATCAAAACTAGACGTTGAACTGACGTCTGCACCCAGTGGGTAGGAAGATTTGAAACAATATTTATAGGGTGCTTGTATTTATTTTGTGTCTTCGGGCAGGTCTCTTTTGAAAAATTGATTTAAAATCTCAGTGGGATCACTTGTACAAAAAAGGATAAATAACAAATACATATGCATGTAAATCTACATTTTTGACAAGTTAAATTTCATGAAAAGATAATAATAAAAGTCAGATTGTCATGTAGCCTGTTGAATCGTAAGCCATCAATACAATCTAAAACTAATGATGCATGCAGTGGTAATAGTGGTCAACAGCCAACTGGCTCTGAAACAAAGGAGGGATAATGATATATGTGGTCGTAGTGGTCCACAGCCAACGGGCTCTGAAACAAAGGAGGGATAATGAAAAGAAAAAGGGAAAAAAGACAAGAAAGAGGAAATGTGCTCACCTGCCAGCGCGCTGGGAGAACTTGTTGCCTCGGAAGTTTGGTCTTGGCTGCAGCTGGCCCTGGTGGAGCAGGGAGAGGAGCTGAGAAACCTGCTGTAAGGAGGCAGGAGATGATGAAAGGGGTAAGGAGACAGTGATATTATAACACAGAAGTCAGAATAACAAACTAGGGTTTTGAGAATGTGCTGTATTGAGGCTGTTGAGTGTATTGGGTGGAGGTGTCAATCGTCAAATGAATAAATATGATTTGTTCTGCGAGGATCTATTCAACCGGTCTCGCACTATGGCAACCCCTAACATTGGGGAGTTCATTTGGAGCAGTTTGTGCTGATATCTTTCTTGTGGATGCGTTGCTAACTCTGGCCTCCACATTCAGAGAGGAAACAGCCTTTGTGAGGTGTACAGAGTGGGTTTGTGTGTGTGTGTGTGTGTGTGTGTGTGTGTGTGTGTGTGTGTGTGTGTGTGTGTGTGTGTGTGTGTGTGTGTGTGTGTGTGTGTGTGTGTGTGTGTGTGTGTGTGTGTGTGTGTGTGTGTGTGTGTGTGTGTGTGTGTGTGTGTGTGTGTGTGTGTGGAGGACTCAGATGGTGGACAGGAAAGCGCTTTACGTAAAAGGCTATTATTCTCTGACCTGTTTCCTTCAGGATGACCTCTGAAATATGGTCATGTGGAGGGGAGGGGGGGGGGGGTCTGCAAAAACCTCCAGCTGGGGCGAGCAGGCGGAGATGAAGGAGAGGTGGGTCAACACTCAGTCATCTTCCTGCGCTTATAATGGAATTTACGTGAGGCCTTAAAACCTTGCCAGACTCTTTGTTCTAAGACTATTGGGCGTTGGCATCGCCGTCTGCGTCTATTCCCCCTCTTGCGTCTATTCCCCTTCAATGACGATGCGTCGTTTGACTAGCACAGCACTTCTTGAGTAGACATTTACAGATGCTGCTTTTCTTTGCTTAAAGTGAGATCAGCAATTTGGACCATTTGTCACTGACGACTCGCGGTGCTTAAATATCAAAGCAGTATTCCCTTACTCTACAGACATATCAGAGCTTACTTTGGCTGGGCTTTCCCCTTAGAGAATAAGAGTGGTCTACTGATTCTTCCTGGCATCTTTCCTTCTCTATATGAGTGTGCTATGCGATATTGAGTAAAAGGATTGGTGCGATTGCTTGAGGGGCATGGGAGTAGACAGGATTACAGTGGCTGACACATGAGCACCTGAATAAACGCAATGCCTTGGCTCCAGCATCATCTGTTAGTTGTCCCCTCAGGCTTCCTATGTAAGCCATACACAAGAGGGGGGAAATTATCTGCTCTCGGGACCTTCAATTTAAATGCATCTCAATTCCTGTAAGTTACACTTAATTACTTAATTATTTAAGTTCGAGCATGTGAAAAAAATAAGGCTTATTTATAATACAAAAGTCTGAGAAAAAAAAAGGTTTCTTTCTGTTATTCGTTAAATGGATATAGGGTATCTAACATGAGAATGACTCAAACCAATGTAATGCATTGCATAAGATATACCAAATGTGCATTCACGTTTGAAGTAATTATAACTAAAAGGTTTGTTACCTGCACTTCGGGAGAGGCAGCAGACAACTCAATGGAGTTCTCTCCGAAGGCAGCCATGGAGAGACGGACCAGATTCCTCAGCATCCGTCTGTGGTCTTCAGCGTCAAGTCCACTTCTGGTATCTGTGTTCTTGGGCCTCCTAAGTGTTGCCACCTGGGACGATGTTTCTGGCACTTCAACGTCAGGGCTAACCTGGATCTCAGAGTTCCCATGTCGCCTCAGGGTACTGGTCTGATACAGTGAGGAGGACGATGAAGGTATTCTTGCCTTACGCAGGGTTCGGTAAGGAGTGGCCGGGGTCCGAGGAAGAGTGCCGTCCAGCTCGATGCTCCCAGGTTTCCTGAGTGTTCTGGAATGGGAGACAGGTAGCGTTGATCCCCCCTCTGGGTAGGCCTGGGAGTGGACTGTTGGGTTCATGGAGTTGGCAACGCTGTACTGCCTTTCTGTGTTTTGCTCTTCAACCACCAGGAGCATAGTGGAGAGGGGCTGGGCTTCGTCATCTTCTGGAGGGTCCTCCCTTCGTCCCCTCAGGACTGGCACCAGCTGGATGTCTGTCTTCCTGATGTTTTTCTGCGGGCGGCGAGGGTGGCTCGTGTAGGTGGACTCGGCCATCCTGCAGTTGTAGGAATGGTTGTCTCTTTTCCTGGGGCGACAGAAGGTGGTCACCAAGGCAACAGCCAGGAGAACCAGGATGCAGCTGGCCCCAAGGCAGATGGCCACCATCATGGTGAAACTCAGCTGACCATGGTTACCAGGGGCTGAGTTCTTCAGATGGTCCCGCAAGTTGATGAAAGCCACCTCTAAGGTGGCCTTTGTCAATAGCCTTGGAGAACCCTTGTCCGATACAGCAATATCCACTTTGAAAGTTTTCCCAATGAGCTCTGTAGCATTGGTCGTGTTAACATACAGTTGTCCGGTGGTGTCATTGAGTCTGAATAGTCCTGTGGGGTTTCCATCTGTGATCATGTAGCTGAGTCTTCCATTCAGGCCAGAGTCTGGATCAGTTGCCTTGATGGTAGTGGCCAGGAATCCCATAAATCCATTTTGGACAGAGCGACCAGTATGAGGATCGGTGGAGCCTTCTTCAGCACCATCCCCTAGTTCTGTCACTATCTCCCCCTTCTCTTCATTGACCAGGACACTCACAAAGGCTATGCCTTTCTTTGGCATCGGCTCCTTGATGACGGGGTAGTTGTCGTTGACATCCTGGATCTCGATGAGTACCGTGGCGGTGCTGGTGAGGGGTGGATGCCCATGGTCTATGGCCTCCACAATGAAGGAGTATGTGGGCGAGTCCTCATAGTCCAATGACTGCTGGGCACTGACTACACCACTGGTGGGGTGGATGGCGAAAGATGCCGTAGGAGGTCCCAGTTCATTGGACTCTCGGATGGAGAAGGACACCCTGCCGCTGAGCTCAATATCCACATCATTGGCTTCTACCTTGAGGACCTGGAGCCCCACGGTATTGTTCTCCTTGAAGGAAGCCCTGTAGTGGGACTTGGAGAACACAGGGGCATTGTCATTCTCATCCAACACATGGACAACTAGGTGTCTAACACATGACAGTGGAGGGTCACCGTAATCCTGGGCAAGTAACGTGAGATTATACTCCATGACCTTTTCCCGATCCAGGGTGCCATTGGTTACGATCATGTAATTGTCGCCATGGATTTTCTTGAGACGGAAGTGGCCTGATCCATGCTGGATGTGGGCGTGCACATTCCCGTTGTCCCCGGAGTCTGCATCAGAGACCATCACCAGTGCAAGGAACGTGTCCTCTGGTGCACCTTCTAAAACAGTTGCCACTGGGGAATCAGGGGGTGTCCAAGTGACGTGGATCCTTGGTGCATTATCATTGACATCCCTCAGCTTGATGTGTAGTTTACAATGAGAGGGGATGGCGTTGGGCCCAAGATCGCGAGCCTGGATGTCCACCTCATAAAAGTGTTTGGCTTCATAGTCCAGTGGGCCTTTTAAAGTCACTACTCCACTCTGGGGGTGGATACTGAAAAGCTTCTGCACCTCAGGTGGAGCATGCTTGCTTAGTGAGTACTCAACCTCCCCGTTGGCCCCTTGGTCAGGGTCCGTGGCCTTGAGGTTGATGACGCTAGTCCCACGAGCTGTATCCTCGGCTAGTTCCACAGTGGGGGTGCTATCCTCAAACATGGGGCTGTTGTCGTTAGAGTCCAAGACGTTGACCCGGACCAGAGTACTGCCCGACCTGGGAGGATTCCCCTTGTCCCATGCCACCAGAGTCAGCTCGAAGGAGGAATGCACCTCCCTGTCCAGCTCCTTGATCACCACCAGCTCTGCCTGCTTTGGCCCATTCACAGCACTCCTTACATCCAGGGCAAAATGCTGGTTGACGGACAGCGAGTAGGTCTGCAGACCATTCGGGCCGGCGTCCGCGTCCACCGCTCGGTCCAGGGGGATCCGCATCCTCAATGTGGCCATCTCAGAGATTTCCACCTCCTGCTGGCTGCTGGGAAAAGTTGGGCTGTGGTCATTCAGGTCCATCACCTCCACCCGCACCCTCAGGAAGTGGATAACACCACCTTTCCTGTAGAGGACACTGAAGGCCAGCTCACACAGGTCCGAGCCTCGACACAGCTCCTCCCGGTCCAGCTGGCCTAGGGTGTCGACAGTTCCATCTCTTACTCCAATGGAGAAAGGCAGGGCTTGACCATGCTCCACGACCTGGAAATCCTCCAGTACCCCGGTCTCGCCTCTCTGACGCAGGTCATCGACCAGACGGCCGACCCTGGTGCCCACAGGCTGCTCCTCCCAGACTTGGTACATGACAGTTAATGGGGCCGGGTCTGAAGACTGGGCTCCAGAACTAAGCCACAGAACCAGCAGTAGAGCCAGCAGCATGACTGTGTGAGATATTACTGTCCTGTCCAGCATTTATAAGGGCATGGCTAACACCCACTAAAAACTACTTATTTCCCCTTCTTCAAGTTAAATAATGATGACTGATGAAAAAACGAAACTATTGATAGAAAATATATCCTTTTAAAATAGCCAGATACAGTAAAAAATTCAAATATTTTAGTTATAAATCGACAAAACATAGAATACATTTATCAATATAAGCCATGAATCAAACTGCTCATCTACCCATATTCTTACACTTTCACCAAGCTCTGAGTATCAGCACAAAATATACCAACAATTACAGCTCAATCTATCAATGAAACAATCTAATATGTTTCCTAACAAAACAGATATGAATTAAAGACTAAATTAAAGACAACCCTACATCCCTTTTATACCAACAACCTTAGAATCCTTAAGTTTAGTCAGATATATAAATTACAGAACCCTACAACTAGAGTGATTGCCTCCCTCTCTTACACACACACACACACACTCACAGCTTACTGCATGAATCACACACAGCTGCTGGCTCCCAGCGTCCAGGTTCATCAGCCTGTAGCTACAAAGTAAAGCAAGGAGAGCACTGAGGAAGTTTGGATCTGTGATGAAACATGCAGCATAGGACCCAGCCAATCAGAACAGGGGGGGTGGAGCATATGCAAATCTAAACTCCACACCCCAAAACAGAACAGTGGGCCCTCGGGAAATCAAGCAGGAGTTGATACAACATTGGAGTGCTTTTAAAGAAATGTGATCCCCCCCTCCGCCTCTGCCCCCAGTCCTTCACTCCTTTTGCCTTGTTGCTTTTTTCCCTGCAATCTTCAAAAAAACATCAGAACCTTGCATTGTGGATCTTTAACTCAGTAGAAATCAGAGTGGGCTTGAAGCGTGGGCCCTATGGGACATTGAGCTGTAACCAGGCCTGCTCTCGACTCAGAGCTCCATGACGTAAGATCTGGGCTCGCGACAGAAATCCTAAACGCTAGATAGCTCTTGCTGATAAATGTGTTGCCACCTCAAACTTGTCAGCCGTAAATGTCTTTTAGCTGGTAAAATGACCCTTTCTGGACTACTTTTCATTTTTTGATTTGTTGTTGTTGTAATATATGGTTTTTGTTGGGTTTCTCAGCAGTAAGCTGCAAATGTTGCTTTCACATAGCACAGTAAAGAGAATCAAATAGGTGCTGCTGTAAAAAGTAGAATCTATCCATACCGAAGGGCTCACAACAACGACACAAACTGCAGTTCCGGATAATATAAACAGGGCAAACAGACCATTATACATCTTGACAATTATAGGTACAGGATCTCCACGATAGGAAATTTTTTTTTTTTTAAAGAGTGTGAAATGGAATAATCTTAGCTCTGCATGTAGAAATATAAAAGTTTAATGTGTGACGGGAAATTATCCAATAGCCTGAGCCTAGAAAGACAAAGTTTGTTACAGTCTGTACGGTTCAAACAACATACAAAACCTGAACAATCAACCTGATCAATCAATGTTTACATGTGCATAATTCTTCTGTTTGCATTAATATAATTCTTATTTTTCCATCTACTATTTGAGGACCTAAAATTAAGGAGCCGTAGGCCTATAAGCTACACCAGAAAGAATAGCATGCGAAGTTTCAAGCATATCAATTCCCCTTCAGCTCGGACATCAACAAACCCATTACTGCACGGGCCAATAAAAGCTTTTCACAGAGTGATAACTCTGGGAAAGATGATGCTAAAGATACCAGTCCCCATAGTACACTGTAAGTTCTCAGAGACACCGTTAAGGGCTTCGGTCACCATACCTCGTAAAAAGCCCAAATGGGCGGCTGACTCCGTCTCTGTGTGGCCAGAGAGAGCAAAGGTCGGCCAATACGATTACGCTCTCTCCCCTAAACAAACAGGAACCGTTTCACACATAAAGCTGCTCTCCGTCAGCCAATTATCCCCATTTGGAGAGCTGGGGGGATTCCTTAACAGTTCTCTCTCTATCAGAGTATACACACACATGCACACTCACACACAGGGCACACACGCAACCACTCCCTGTCCTAATTAACAAAACACCCACCTTCACAGATGTTAACTCCCAACAGTCTCAACCTTTACATCTGTGGGAGGGCGTGTGGTAATGATTAGCAAATCTTCAGTGCTATTTTTTGTTGTTCTACAAAGCAAACAGTAAGAAACGGTCAAAACATAAGTCTTTAGAAGTTTTACAGGCTTCATGTGAAGTCAAGCAGTCAAGAGCACCTGGAAGTGAACTTCAAGCTGGACTCTTAGGAGCAATTGAGTATTCAGAGAGTGGAGAACATCAAGGAGAGAGAAAAGTAGCAAGGTAGTGGTGTGTGTGTGTGTGTGTGTGTGTGTGTGTGTTGTGTCAACCTTACCTACTTAGTGTTTGTGTGCATTCCACTTGTCATCCTCATCACTGCAGTGGAACAGGAGAAGCAATGGAAAGCCTCTTACACAAACAGCCGAGAGGACCATCGGTGACCATTTTGTTAACACTGCCCTTAGGTTATGTAGTCTGATCCAAAGCTTTACTATGCATTACAAACACACATACACATTCCAGAAAAGCTACTGATACACTTCTTTAGAATAACGCTCAATCGCCTTTTTGGCACTCAGATAATTCATCTGTCTCTAGTCCAGGGTTCTCCAACAGGTCGATCGCGAGCTACCAGAACCTCGCAGCGCACCTCTGAGTAGCTTGCCAAACAATTCTGAAAGGGCATGTATTTTTTACGCGTTCCACCTCAAACAAATCGCAGAAGTATCAGACACCTACTATCCAATTACATCCACACTGACATCCCACCCCCAGTTAGCCATAATTGGCTTAAAAAGCCAAATGTAACACAATATCTGCCAATTAATTTCCAGCAATATTGCCCCTGTACAGTATGTGTGGTGCACACATTTTGTTTTGTTTTACCTTTATTTAATTAGGCAAGTTAGTTTAGAACAAAAACAAAATCTTATTTACAATGACGGCCAAACCCGGACAACGCTGGGCCAATTGTGTGCCGCCCTATGGGACTCCCAATCACGGCCGGATGTGATTCAGCCTGGATTCGAACCAGAGACTGTAGCGACACCTCTTGTACTGAGGTGCAGTGCCTTAGACCTCTGCACCACTCGGGAGCCCGAGAACATGTCATCTCCCTGAGGAGGATGAGCTGGCCAATCAGCGGCCTACCTGCATGAATATTTTTTATGACACGTGAACATCATTCTGTTGTTGGAGTCAGCCGACTCCATTCCAACACAGGTAAGTTTCTTTTTAACAAACTTAATTACAATTTTTGGTAAGAAAAACTATTTCACTCATATTATATTTAAGTGATTATAGGTCAAATTGAATAGAAATCTGGAAGCACTGGGCTGTTACTTTAAGCATTGACATGGACTCAGAACATCCAATTCCAATGTTTCTGTATGAATACTTGTAATTTTGTAATTAACGACAGGATTAAGTTAGTGAAAAACTGAAAATTAATCGGATTCAGGAAAATACCAAGACAGTACCTATTTGAAAGCTAGGAACAGATTAAGGAGTAGCTCGTGACATGTTCCATAATATATAAAAGTAGCTCTCATGCTAGAAATGTCGGAGACTCCTGCGATAGTTACTACATACAAATACGTAGGAGCTAAGGAAAAGGAAGAAAACATTTACACACAAAAACACAGCCTCGAGGAGTGTAACATAGTAAGGCCATAGGGAGATTTGGCTCTGGCTTTTGTTGCGCTCTCCTGTTCCACATAGCTGATAAGCAGAGCATGCAATAGAGACGACAGATCAGAGAGGATCTGATGGGCCATTGCTTACTTATCCCCCTCCTTGCCCTCCTAAGCTGTTCTGTGTTTGTAGGCTGGCATCTGACAATACTTGTGGGGGAGACTTCCTTTGTGCTGGTAGTAGTCTGGTTGCCACATTTCTTGTGTGTGAGACTGAAGCATTTCTTCAGCCTTTCCCTCACTCAAACATATACTTCCCTCTCTGTCCCCCACCTCTCACTTTGGAGACCCCCGACAGAGAACAACACACACAGACACAGGTGCCGACCGGGGTTTAGGTATCTAAACATCCTTGTGAAGCGAAAACAATAGGCGGTGATACTTGGAAAAACAGGAAAGTGAGTCGACGAAGCCGCAGAGAGACATTGTGGTTCCAGGGAGAAACCAGCTATTTGACTTGTTGTTGGAAGCTAGTAAACAAGAGAGCAAGGCCAAGTGCAATTTCCCTGCCTCTGTCTAGTCTAGTAGCTGCTGGAGTCTATACCAGACCATAGTGATTACACACACCCACACGTGTGCACATGCATAGGGCGATTCCACATCAGCAAAGTGAACAGTAAAGAGCTTCAAAAGATAGCAGATTGAAGGGAAATGAAAGCCAGCAAATTAGGTATCATATTTCCTGCAGATGTGTGTGAACACACACCCACACTACCCCAGTTGATTGGGAGAACACTTGCCAGACCATGTGTTACACCTCTCTGACCTCTAAAGGTGGAGTGGTTCCTGCCTTTCACCCGGTGAGTCACACAGGGTGACGACCGCGTACACACACAAACTGAACTGCAAACATACTGTACACGCACGTGCATGCCAACATCCGGTCTTGAGAAAGACTAAGTTCACATTTCCAATTCAACACGTTTTGTACACAGACAACATTGTCCACCAGTGTTATGTATTTGTAGATGAAGACACAGTACCACTGAAACATTTGAAGTTACTCTGATACAGCAATGAGGTCACAAAAATCACCACATCCCACAGAAAGCTGGGAAAGTAGTGGGTGGTTACGAGGGGTGTGAAAGTAGACAGAGCAGAATCTCTGACTTCCAGTCATTGGTCGAATCTAGCCTGCACTCTAAACCAGCAGTGGTGTTCAGTAGGAACATATACACACACTATAAATACACACACTATAAATAAAGAGAAATTCCTCTGGTTACTGCTTTGTCAATCACGTTGACAATATGTACTACGTTGTTGGTTAAGGGCCTGTAAGTAAGCATTTCACTGTAAGGTCTACTGTTGTATTCGGCGCATGTGACAAATAAAAATTGGATTTGACTATATTGCATGAATTCACAAAAACATAATCCCTCAAAACAGTTTGTATTAACAGTCAAACAACTCCTCAATATATAAATGTGTTGTGTCCAGTTAAGGGGTCACCTCTGGGCTACATTCAAGTGAATGTTGGTTAGAGAACCACTTCATTTGACCCTCCACTTCCATGCAGAGTGCAGTCGGCAACCAAGCCTCTCCTACCGTCCTGTTAAGGCCCCATGATGACAGAACCAGGACCTCTTCTAGACATCCACGTAGTTTAGTTATGCGCATGTGGAAAAGATTGTGCCACCAGAAAGTACTCACAACCGTTGCCTTTTTCCACATTGTGTTGTGTTACAGCCTGAATGGATTAAATAGAGGTTTCCCCCCCCCCCCCCACACTGGCCTACAAACAATACCCCATAAGGTTAAAATTTGATTTTTGGAAGAATTAATCAAAAATTAAGCTGGAATGTCATGAGTCAAAAAGTATTCAACCCCTTTGTTATGGCAAGCCTACATAAGTTCAGGAGTAAACTTTTGCTTCACAAGTCACTCAATAAGTTGCATGGATTCACTCTGTGTGCAATAGTGTTTGACATGATTTTTGAATGACTACAGAACCTCATCTCTGTACCCCACACATGCAATTATCTGTAAGGTCCTTTAAGCAGTGCATTTCGAACACAGACTCAACCACAAAGACCAAGGAGGTTTTCTAATAGCTCGCAAAGAAGATAACCTATTGGTAGATGGGATTAAAAAGATAAAAAATATTTAAAAAAACACTGAGTATCCCTTTGAGCATGGTGAAGTTATTAATTACACTTTGAAAGGTGTATCAATACACTACAAAGATACAGGTGTCCTTCCGAACTCAGTTGCCGGAGAGGAAGGAAAACGCTCAGGGATTTCCCCATGCCAATGGTGACTAAAACATTTGCAGAGTTTAATGGCTGTGATAGGAGAAAACTGAGGATGAATCAACAACATTGTAGTTACTCCACAATACTAACCTAAATGATAGTGTGAAAAAAAAGTAAGCCTGTACAGATTAAAACATATTCTGTTTTCTGCATCCTGTTTGCAAACAAGGCACTAAAGTAATAATACCAAAACTTTGCAAAGCAATTAACACTTTGTATTCAGGACACAAAGTTATGTTTGGGGCAAATACAATACATTACTGAGTTACTGAGTACCACTCTCTGTTATGGGTATGCTTGTAATTGTTAAGGACTAGAGAGTTTTTCAGGATAAAAAATAAACTGGGTGATGAATTCACCTTTCAGCAGAACAATAACCTAAAACAAGGCCAAATCTTACCAAGAACATAGTGCATATTTGAGTGGCCAAGTTTGAAAATCTATGGCAAGACCTGAAAATGGTTGTCAAGCAATGATCAACAACCAATTTCACAGAGCTTGTAGAATTTAGAAAATAATAATGGAGAAATGTTGCACAAACCAGGAGTGCAAAGCTCTTAGAGACAGACCCAGAAAGACTCGTAGCTTTAATCGCTGTCAAAGGTGATTCTAACATGTATCGACTCAGGGAGTTGAATCCTTATCCTTTTCATTTTTTTTTTTAAACAAATGTTTGAATTTTTCTTCCACTTTGACATTAGAGTATTTAGCGTAGATCGTTGACAAAACATTTCTTATGGCAAACACAGGCTCAGATATAAGCCAACAAATGCACACCACACTCAATCTGGCACACATTCAGTTTGTTCTGCATTCATATAAGGTAGTGGCAGTACACTTTTTCCACTTCACAATTTTTTTATTTAACCTTTATTTAACCAGGCAAGTCAGTTAAGAATAAATTCGTATTTACAATGACAGCCTACCATGGAGCAGTGGGTTAACTACCTTGTTCAGGGGCAGAACGGCAGATTTTTACCTTGTCAGCTCGGGGATTCGATCCAGCAACCTTTCGGTTACTGGCCCAATGATCTAACCACTAGGATACCTGCTGCCCCCACATGACACAACAGCCTGTTTAACCACTATCCCTAAAACATTCAGCCTTGAAAAAAAACATAAATACATCAATACCTCGCCCACCCCAGCCTCGCTTGACCAATCCCCAAGCTATGCTCCGCTACCTAAACATCCTTCTTAGGGACACTTCCACCCTGAGCTTTAAGCTATTGGAGAGATAGCCTATACACAACAACAACAGGCGATGACACGGGCCTGTTTACACCCAAACACTCAGCGGTCTGAACCCACTAACCCTCTGACTATTGTCCCACTGACATTGTTAGAACTTGGCACTGTTTGTTGACATAGCTCTTCCCCCTTGAGCCCCACTCTACCCCTCTGTCCTCCCCCGTTCAACCCCCTCTCTCCTCAGGAGCCTCCTAGAACCAGCTTCCTGCCAGAGGAAGTAGCTAAATCCCATCTGGTGGTCAGTGCCAGAAACATGACTTCCTGCAGCCGGGATGGTGGTGTTGGAACGCCAATATCAAGTGTAGACCGGGGGGGGGGGGGGGGGGGGGGTGAGGGGAGAGAATGTTGTGCGAGTGCACTAATAAGATGGCAGGGGCGTCCAAAAGGTTTGCTGTAGATGGGCGACTAACCAGCCATTTTATACAACAAGAGTGTGTGTGGTTGTTCGTGCATGATAATCATTTGAAAATTAGATAAGAGTAGCTATTAAAAATTTAAAATCAGACCATTACTACTGTTCTAGCGGGCTTTATTACTTAGGTAATGTTGAGTGTAGCACAGAGAATTTCCAATCTTATATTGACAAGATAGTCGAGTGACCGCTCTAACAATGGAAATACATATCCTCAAAGATGGAAGGTAGGCGGCGAGATCGGGTGGGAACATTCTAGTCAATGAGGGCAGATACGCGTGTGAATAACTGACAACTCCGATATAAAATTGTTTCTCAACGTTGACGAATTGCCACGTGTGTCCCCTTGTATCAGTACATTCGTAACCTAAACGTTACAAAACTTCTATTCGATCAAATAAGCCTTCACTTAACAATCAAATGTTTTGTTGACCAAATCTGACACGCTCTCATAGACCTCCATACAAAAACTCCCCACTTGGTCTGCTTATCGCTGTATTCTAGCATGAACAGATTGACGGGAGTGGACCCTCTTGCTTCGCTGTTTCCTCTGTCCAAACCCATGGGGTTCACGACACTACAGAACTTAGAGAATAAAGGCCACTAAATTTCTGTATGTACTGTATGTATCATGGGCACTCTTTGGAGCCAACACCAACTGTTGTCCATTAACCTGCCCTAGGTCCAGCATGATAAATCCTAACAAAATGCTAAAAACTGACACAGCTGTTACCCCCTTAGCTTTTAGCACTAGTAACTGCACTACCCAGGCCTTCCAGCAGCATGAAACAGAGTGGTGACAACACACTGAACAAGGCTGTGCCAAACGAAACAGTTCCCCACACCGTCTGTGATATTGTAACAGCAGCCTGAACAAATCACCCATCGCAGCCCTTGGGAACATCAGCAAAAACCGTGTAGCTTCATTCACCTTTGTTATGGTTTATTGTTTTCCTTGCTGACTGTGGCGTTTGACTTAAACGACAGTGTTCGTATTTATGTGATGACAGAGGACGGAATCTGATATAGCAGGACATGTCATAACACAACTGAAGGGGTTACAGGAAGAGGAAGGAAAAGGTTGTGCTTGACTTTTCTTTTACCTTAGTTTCCCCTGGTAACTTGATTGTGAACACATTCCCACTCATAACGACTTGAGTCATCAAAAACCTGTGGAAAACCTTCACAATATGGTCTTGTTGGCCTAATCTAATAGAAGATGTCAAAAAGTACAGAAACCTATAAGCTTATGATAAAGACTCATGCTAACAAGCAAAAGCTACACCACACACTGCCACATAAGGGTCCCATTGTCGTCCGCATTCCTTTCTGATAATAAGGATGAGCTGATTAGGATAGGATCTAAACATAGATTATCCCCCTCCAACGTCTGCTACTATGGAACTCGGTCATAGGTCCTAATTCTATATTGAGACGCGCTGGCTTACATGTGGTGAAAATCATGTAGGCCTATTGCTTTCAATGAGTCATACAGTGATGTCAAGTGAGACTTGGGTAAGTCATACATTGATGTCAATGGGGGACTTGGGCGACAGTCAGTTGCGCAACGCAAAGTCTCAATTTCAGACTCGGGCCATTGAGAGTAAACACTTTACCTACGGTCTTTTCACCTGGGGGTCAACACTTCCCCTCTGGCTTCCAAGTGGTGATTTAGACAGCAACCAGGCCATAGAAACAGTTAACACTGGACTCTGATCCGGTTGGCTTCTAGCCCCGATGCAACGTCAGGAAGGTTTACCCTTACAGAGAATGGATGACTTCCCCTGAGCTGGATACACCATCCGCCTATCGTGCAGTATGGAGATGGAGACTGAACAATCCAAACACGGACTAATTTTGGTCTGACTAAAGTTCGGGAAACCTTCAGAATTTCTCTACCAATGTGTTTTGAAAAGGAAGCAATGAATCAAGGGAAGGGCGCGAGCACGGGAATACAATTAGGAGCACGTCACAACTCTGTGTTCTACTGTATCTGTGCAGCATACATAAGGTCATTTCTGCAACAAGTATCGTTGTTGCAATTCGTTCATAGGATGTGAATGCATGTGTAGAGTGACATAGGGGTCAAGTGACAGGAGAGAAAGTTGTTAGTGGTTTTAACTTGCTGGGAGTGTCTGGTGAGGGGAGATAAGGTCACTAGGTTCGAGGAGGCTACATGAGGATTCACAATGACAGGAAGCTACAATTATCCCCCCAGATCACTGCTACTTCCACACACACACACACATAACCTAAACTTCCTTGCTTATCCAAGTTACAATCTGTTCAATTGAACTGTTTCTCTCTTAATTTATGATGCACTGACACTTCAGGAAAGTGTGTGGCACTGGCACATGGCATGTCCCAGTATTTCAAAATGGCTTCCTCTCGCATGTCCTCTCCCTTGGTCCCTCTGCATTGTTCAAAGTGAATCCTTAGTTTCATTCCACAGACATCCTAATTCTTTAGCATCAGGTTGATTCGATAATATTAGCTAAATATAAGACAGTTCAAACAGATGCATTCTTCACATGCCTGCAAATTGTCTCTCGAATGGAGTACTTACATTCCACTTAGGATGAGAGAATGGGTTCTGTTATCTTCCAACTGAAAGCAAACGTTTATAACTGACAAAATGAGCATGTAGCTGCAGTGTAAATGATGGCGTCAGTATTTCATGAAAAATGTATCACTGAAATATATATATTTGTATAAACAATGACTAAAGATAAATGTCCAAGTCTCTACCAGAACTGATTATTTCTTTGTCAGTCAACCTCGAGTTTTATCTGGATTTTATAAGCAATTCCTTCACTAAGAGCAGTTGAGGGCATATCAGGACCCGATCGCAGTAAACTCTGGATGAGCTAAATGTTCACAGGACTTCAGAGGAGGAAGCGCCACAGATTTTCTCCATGCTGGCACAAGATACAAACGTTTCCTCTCTTTTTCTTCTCTCTGATTTAATATCTTTCTGCAGATGCATCCCAGTTGTTTGAGGGGGAATGGGATTACTGCTCTTTTGGGGATGCAATGTAGGACTTCCCTGGTCCAAAAAGTTGGGCCCGGACGGAGCTGATGACAATGAGTCCCGAACCAGATTCTTTTTTTTTTCTCAAGGGGGACTTGGACCCAAGTGACCAAAGATTGTTTATCAGCGAAGTTGCTCTTCTGGTTAACTAATATGTCGGCTAGGCCTTCTATAATTCAATAAATTCACCTTATTAGCGTAAAATAAATATGCTATAAGGCTATGCAGAGCCGTGGTCGGGTCCACCTGGGTCTATAAGCTGTAGTTACATAGACCCGAGACCCGATTGAACCTTGAAAGCTGCCCATTATAGTTTTGCAAAATTCCAAAACAGGGTATCAATATAGGGTTAATGTGATGCACATACAGTAGCAATGAGAAATGAATTCTGCTTCTAAAGATCAATACAATACTTGTAAATTAGATCATGATGTTCAGAATGTGTGTGTCAGCTGTGGAACACCGTGCGGAAAAGCTTCATTTCAGACAGGAAGTCCATTGGCACAGATGTCTTTTTACCCACAGTTCTAAGGGAAAATAAGAGCTAATGTGACATCCGTTATGGTGTAACCACCACAGCATCTGTACACCATACTGTTCCTGGACAAACCAGTACACAACAATAGACTAAAGGTTCTTCCAAACCGATCGAAATGACGCATCCAAAACTCAGTCAAACCAATGGTGTTCAATGACAGCCATGCTTTGGGGCAAAGCAAAAGTGAAAGATATGGGACGTCTTACATTTTCGTTGCACTGTCCAACTGAAAAGTTAGAGGGATCTCAATTTTTTACATTTTTACAGCACATCCTGGCTAAGGATCTGTGTCAGCCAATTGAAAGCGAAAAACATGGTGTCTACCGCCTCATTTCCCATCAGTCCACCAGACAACTATGCATCAGCAGTGGTATAAAACTGCCCTAACACCAACACACTTGCTCTAGCACAGGCTAGAATAGCCCGTCAAATACTTATCATTCTAAAAAAAACACCAAGTCCAATGAAACAGATGACAGTCAACCTCCGTTTATTCGTTCAGCAGGAACCATTTCTTCCACTTCACACAGTCCCACTGTTATTATACTTTTTCAGGACTTTCTTTTAGTAGAACCAATCTGGAAGCTTGCCCTCTTCAACTGGGGTGTTTGTGGTACTGCTAGGCTGTCCTGGCTGCCCCCCTCCCCAGGATCAGAGCCATGTAGCCGGGCTGTGGTCTCTGCCAGCATGTCCATCAGCAGTTCCACCCGGATCTTCAGGGCATTATTCTCCTCCTGTAACTCCCGGTTCTTATTCTTCAGGCGGTGGATGCGGGTTCGGTCCCCTGCCTTTGGACTCCGGCCCTTGGCCCCTTGGGGCCTCTGCTGCAACAGCCACTGGCCCTCCTGGAAGATGAGGCTGTGGCCCCCCAGGGTGAGGGCCAAGGGGGCGTAATCGGGCCCCAGTTCGGTTTCTCGGGAGTTGAAGTCAAGGTAGTAGAGGGAAGAAAGGGATGCGTCGAGCCTGGCGGGAGGGAGTTTGGGGTTCCAGTTGCCTGGGGAGCGGAGGGCCGTCGGGGTCCCCAGTTTATCCCACATCTCTCTGAATATGGACATCTTGGGACGGCGCTCTGGCTCACCTCGGGTTCCTGCGCCGGGTTTGATCCTGCCCTGGTGAATCATTTAATAAATTTGTCTGGGAATGTTTTACACTAATGCAGGCATGATGCAATGCACAACATTCATTTCGTGCAGAAGAGAACTGAAAACAGTGTTTCCATAGTCCCTAAACATCTAGGACAGGGATAGCCAACATTCCTCTCGAGGGTGTGCATGCTTTTGCTCCAACCCTGTTTTAAAAACACCTGACCACACATTATGTACAGAATGTTGCATGAACTCACAAATTAAAAAAAATCATTCCTCCAAAAGGTTTGTATTAACAGTCAAACAGCCCTTCAATATATAAACCTGTGGTGTCCAGTTAAGAGTTCTCCCTCTGGGATACATTCAAGTGAATGTAGTAGTTCAAGTCTTGGCAAGAGAAGCACCTCATTTGACCCTCCTCTTCCATTCAGAGTGCAATCAACAACCAAGCCTTTCCTACCGTCCTGTTAAGGCCCCATGACCTCTTCTAAACATCCACATTGTTGCAAATAAATGTAACTAAACTAAGAAAACCTGCACACCAAGTATCTCAAAGAGAGTTGGTCAGCCCTGACCTGAATAATAGGTTTTAAAACCTCCAGAAGAATACACTGCATCGCAGTGTTAGAGGCGTCACTACAGACCAGGGTTCGATCCCGGGTTGCATCACAACCGGCCGTGATCGGGAATCCCATAGGGGAGGCGCACAATTGTCCCAGCGCCGTCAGGATTAGTGGATGCTTTGGCCGGGGGGGGGGGGGGGGGCTTCACTTGGCTCATGGCGCCCTAGCGACTCCTTGTGGCAAGCAGGGGGCCTGCAGACTGACCTCATCGTCAGTTGAACGGTGTTTCCTCCGACACATAGGTGCGGCTGGCTTTCGGTTTAAGCGGGCGGGTGTTAAGAAGCACGGTTTGGCGAGTCACAATTCGGAGGACGCTTGACTCGACCTTCGCCTCCCGAGCCCGTTGGGGAGTTGTAGCGATGAGACAAGATCGAAAATTGGGGATAGGATTTTTTTTTCTTTTTACAAAAAAACAATACTACAGATGGAGCTGAAGACTTAATCATAAACTTACCCACTCCTCCTGCCACTCCTCTCTGATGCTTTTCATGCTTCTCAAGGTGTTTAGCGCCTTGGGTTTGAGAAAAGAACTTTATAAATATGACTTATTATTCTGTTATGGTACGGAATCTTTGCACATTACCATAGCAACGGCATGGAAATGTTGGAGGACAATGACATTTAGAATCATTCCAGTGCACAGTAAGAATCCGGGATAGTAATAATCCTAAATTACATTTGTATAATTATTTTCATAGCAATCTCAAAGTGCTTCAAAAAGCAAAAAAAAACAAGGAACACATGAGTAGCCTAGCTTTTGTTAGGTCAACCAATACATCCCATTAGTAGCCTAGCTATAGTTAGGTCAACCAATACATCACCATTAGTAGCCTAGCTATAGCTAGGTCAAATAGAGGCCAAATCTTTGAGTGCATGCATCTTCCAAAGATGGAGGGACAGTTCATGGTTTGATCAGAGGAAGGATGATGGTTCAGCTACTGAACTTCTCCTTCACAATGTATGGCACCCACTTGGTGGCGCCCAGAGCTCACCCACACAGTTCAGAGTAGTAGCCAGTCGTCCTCACTACGAGCCCTCTGCCTCAGCAATGCATCTTCCATTCCTCTCAAGCTTCAGGGGACTCTTCAGTCGATGTTTTCAAAAGATCAGGAACCAGCAGGCAGGTAAAACAAAAAAGCTGGTCCGGTGTCGATGCATCATTTGAAAAAACAGAAACAATTAGTCAGCTAGCCAAGTCAAAAACAGGTGACCTGCCAGTCCAACTGCAAATATGTGGGTCAAAACCACCAGAAATAAGCTATATTTTTTTTAAATCCAAAAACAAGTCAAATAACAAACACTTACAAATTATTTAAAATGTACATATTTACAGTATTACGCCACTGTAAAGAATATCCAGAGGTAGCAGAAGCTGTGTTGTATCCCCTCTCATCTTATATTGAACCCACCCCCCATCTCCAATTAAGTCTTTAAAGCTACCATATGCTGTTCTCTCTGTGGTTATTGTCTTTTCCTAAAATGAATCAGATTTTCCCCAAACGACAAAATGGTAAAGCTGAAGGATTTGGGGTGCCCAAACACAGAAGTGTCCCATATGTGCATAGGTCTCAAATTATTTCACATTTCTACCCAACTTCAATACAAATAGAATAACTCATGTTTAACATTCACAAAGTTAGTTGCTTTATTTATGAAGATACAATTTCAATACAAAGTAAATGAGTGCAAATGAACATTTCACCAAAGATTACATTCAAATAAAAATTCACAGATGAGCAGATATCAAAAGTAATCCAAATGTTTATTTATTTATTGATGTTTAACACCAAGATCCAGCACAGATCACTGGGCCATACAACAGAAACTAAATCACCAATGGAAAACAGGGGATTCCAAAAACCATTTCACACAATACATTTGTGTTGACATTAGGCCCAGTGCAATCAAAAATCAGTTTTTCCTTGTGTTTTATATCAGATTGTACAAGAGCTGATTAAACTTGTGAAAAAATGTATCAGTTATTTCCTGATAGTTGCTTGTTGAAAATACAATCTACACAGGACCTTCTAATCAGCCTGTTTGAATGGGCTTTATTTTGGGCTTGACATCACCAGGCTAATAGTTGGTTAATAGACGAAAAACAGCGTTCCAAACCTCGCCCCTAACAACAGCTACCTTAAATTCTCCTCCCCACTAAGACCACTCCAAGTTACTACTAGCAAAACTCTTGC
Organism: Salvelinus sp. IW2-2015; assembly: GCF_002910315.2. NCBI lineage: Eukaryota > Metazoa > Chordata > Actinopteri > Salmoniformes > Salmonidae > Salvelinus > Salvelinus sp. IW2-2015. The sequence continues at coordinate 17,875,222 of NC_036848.1, forward strand.
TAGAAAAATAAATTTTTGCTAAAAGGCTATTTTGGTCCATTTTAATGGAAAACTATTACTGTAAGGTACTCAATTGTTACGCAGATATTTTTGATATTGATATAAAAACAGCTGCATTGGCCAAAAACAGGTCATGTTTTACTTACCCAAAATAAAATGGTCAGTTAACATGCACAAAAAAAAAAAAAAAGTATAATGACATCAGAATCATATTATTCTGACCAATGACCAGTCATCTTTAATTTGCATATGTATCCTCCTACTTTGAAGGGGTACACGGGGTAGGCTATAGAGAGTCTAGACCAGGGATGGGCAACTTCGATGGGGGTGAGGGCCACAAAAAATCTGAACTCATCATGGGAGGCCGTACTGGCTCGTGGGTCTGCATACCCACACATGCAGTCAGAGCAGACCTTTTGGAGGCCCTAAGCAAAATTTGCAGTTTTAAAGCAAGTTTGCTGAAAATCTACACATTTTGCAATGGAGTGGAGAGAAGATTTTGCAATTTTATAAATAATTTCATGCAATTCTACTCATTTTGCCATGGGGCAGAGAGAAAAAATTGCCGTTTTACAGCTAACTTTCTGCATTTCTACACATTTTGCAATAGAGTGGAGAGAAATGTTTGGTAATTCAACCATGATTACTGCAAGTTTAGATCGCAACAATCTTTTCTTTGGAAATTGGTCCGCGCGCCTACTGGGCCGCCAGTTACCCATCCCTGGTCTAGAGGATTCTAGCCACCAATCAGGGCTGAGTATGTAAATATATTTACATTTTTATCAACACACCCACAATATCAGACTGAACATTTCAATGGCAAAAGGAGGCTATAAATTATAAATATATTGAGTTATTTTCAATAAATAAACAGATTTAGACATACAATGATTTCAAAATAAAATAAGCATGGGGCTTTAACATTGTTTGGATGCATCAGCACACATATGACAACAGTCTAACCACTTTTTTTCGGTTTTAAAAAATTGCATGCTAATTTTGTAAGGAAGTTCCCTTGCTTGAACAGAGTTGGAATTCACAAATGTGGATAATTTATATACTTTTAACCTTCTACAGTAGCCTAATAGTAGACAAGTGAAGTAAGATTACATTTTATTATTTGGCAATAATGATAGCAAGGGAGTTGCTTTTTCCACAAGCCTTTTTCTTTAGCCAAATTAATGACACTAAATACACCGGCTAGCTAGCACACTAGTCAGACAGCACACTGAACAACAAAAAATGTTTAGGCCTATATTCTGTCTAAATTGAAAAACACTTAGGCCTACTGGAGTGGCAAGGTGGTTTGCTAAATGAAGGACTGCACGCACAATTTGAGCTGCGACTTACGCTACCCAAACAGGTGCTTCTTTCTAATCAATATCACTGTTTGCTCCCGTTTTAACAGGGAGTAATCTGCTTAATAATATGAGTTGAGACATGCAGTTAACAGCATTAAAGCTTAAATGATTCCCTTCTTAACCATTTGGTACCCACATTTGGCAGGTGTTTTCTTTTGGCTGTGTTTGATATGAGCTTACACTTGGTGTGCAGGTTTTTGGAAAAGATTAAACTAACTTTACTAATTAATGAATAGGCCTACCCTGTTTGCTTTCATCAAAACAATGTTTTTGTTCCATATTTCAGTCTGAAACATGCCTTGGTTTAGGGGGACTGTAACTGCAATCTAAATGGCACATAAGCAGTTCGTAAAATAGCCTGCAATAGGCCTAGACCGGACACATCTATTTTTTCAAAACTGCAGCTCAAGGTTGGAACATACCTTTCCCTACTTCAATCAACCATTCCATTTAGTTGTCTTGATTTGGCAATGAAGGTAGCCTGTCTACAGTTGTTAGTGTATCCCATCATCTCTCCTTTAATCTCTTCTCCTCCTGCTCATCCCTTATAGTACCCCCCCCCTCCTCCTCAGTCAGGTCGAGGACAGAACTGGCGAGCTGCTTCAGGTCCAGATCCAGGTAGAACCGACACATAAAACCCAGAATCCCCAGGGTGGAGAACCCGATCAGAACCCACAGAACCTTGGCACTGAAATACAGAGGGGCTAGTCTGGGAAGGAGAGAAAGAGGGGGGAGAGCAAGAAAGAGAAAATAAAATTCTCAGCAATGCATTGCACAATAATTCAGAGACAATGACTATTGATATTGTTGGTTTGGAGTATATTGACTGAACACGACAAAATTAAATTTATACAGAATACGAGATTCAACTTTTCTAAAAAAACTTCCTATGGGAAAGATACAGGGAAAGTGACCGTTGAGGAATTGTTCAAGACTCCAGATAATAGAAAACAGACCACCCCATTTTGACAACTCTGCAAAATGAAGGCTCTGGTATCCACATGTAGAAGGCACCTGCTACTATTTATTATGAGGGAACAATGATTCTGACCCTATACTTCAAAATTAAAATCACTCCTTACTCTCTTTCTTGAGAATCAATGATCTAATACGCCCGACATGTAATTCCAAGGAATAGAACGATGATCTGCAATGCCAAGGAATGAGGCATAATTATAGGAACAGCCCCCGAGGGATAGACCGATAGGTCATTACCGTCCATGTGCCGATTTAGCATAGCCCCTGAAGTACTGGTAGCGCCCGTACAGGTATAGGAGTCCACATAGTGCGGACAGACCTAGGTGACGAAGAGAAAAATGTTGTCATAATTTAGCAGTTAAAAGGGAAATCTGGGATTTAAACAACAAAGCGGTCACTCCGCCACTTCTTTCAGTAAACAGCTGAGGGATGGGGGTTTAATTTCCTCAATGGGAGTCAACTTGACTCAAAGAGGAAGTCACGAAACAAACATTCAGTGAAATTGTCAGAAAAAGCATGGGGCTCTGTGGTTGCACTGAGGCAGCAGAGAATTTATTTTGGGTGCCTACCTTGGCTGAAGAAGAGTCCAGACACCCATAGAATGATGATGAAGATCGGGAAATATTCAGTGCAGTTGGCTCTAAAGAAACAAAACAAAAATCCATCCATGAATCATTGAAAAACACATATCAAGCACATATGGGCAATTCTACAAATGCGGTGGCTTTTAGGCAAAAATGAAATCCATTTGTTTTGACCTAGGTGGCAAATGCGGTGGCTTTTGGGCATGCCATTTCTGACTATAACATTTTTCTTGACCAAATTATCTTGCAATGTATTTGGGTAAATATTCCTGGGTTCGTACAGACAGTGGTAAGTCAAATTCAAGGACTTTCAAGTACTAATATTTATTTTCAAGGATCATCAAGTTGTAATAGCTCCTCTCATGCAATAGTTTCTAGTCGCCACCAGATGGCATTATATCGCCACAACCTCATGTTTTTTTTAAACTATTCATCACTACCTTACAAGTTCTACTCAACAACACGTGTTTCACTACTTGTTTACTACATACATGATGGTAAGTCCGTACTGATGTTGACTGATTTCCTTATATGAACTGTAACAGTAAAATCTTTGAAATTTTTGTTCAGTGTACATATGGAATTGCCTTTATATTTCACTACATTTTAGATCTCACAGGCTGTCCCAACACATGACATGAAAGTGAATTCCGACAGCGTAAAAGGCCCTTAATTGACTCTAAAATTATGTATTCTAGACCCATTTGAAGAGAAACAACTGAATGTGTTTGATAAGATATAATATTCTCTCAGGGAACCCTATTTAAATTTTAGGGGACCACACATGGGACCATTCTGTTACAGGTCCCCAAAGCACACACTTTCCTGGGTCGCTCGTCTTCAGTTCGCTGCAGCTAGCGACTGGAACAAACACTCAAACTGGACAGTTTGATCTCAATCTCTTCATTCAGACTCAATCATGGGCACTGACAATTGTGGCGGCTTCGCGTGATGTATGGTCTCTACCTTTTTGCCCTTTGCTGTTGTCTGTGCCAAATAATCCATGTCGTGTTCTCTCTTGTCGTGATGTGTGTTTTGTCCTGTATTTTTATATCTCAGCCCCTGTCCCCGCAGGAGGCCTTTTGCCTTTTGGTAGGCCGTCATTGTAAATAAAAATGTGTTCTTAACTGACTTGCCAAGTTAAATAAAACCACTGTACTACTAACCTCTCTCCCTGCTTGCTTCAATGCTTCCTCTGTGCATCTCATTTTCCTCCATTGCAGCCTGACTCATGTGAGGATCTGTGTTTATTGCACTATAACCCAATACTATATCACATGTGATATAATATTAGCAACTGTTAGCCTGGGCGTCTGTGTGTGTGTGCTGAAAGTAACATTGTGCCCCAAATAGAGTGCTGATAAGCTGTGGTTAACCTTGAGCGAGAACAGTATGCTTTCTATGCAGGTGCAAATAGCTCAAACAATGTTACAGAACTGTCTGACCTCAGTCTCCAGGGTGTTGGAGCGTAATCTACACAGCAACAGCACCGGACACCAAGGAGCGCCAAGAGGCTGGGACCAGCCTGAGCGCCGGCGATAGGCTGAGCAAGTTTAAACCACGCTCAGCCTCTACTGTGATAGGCCAAAAGGACGGGTTGGAACTACGTCTATCACCGTATAAGAACAGCTGTTTACTTTCATCCTGCCAGTTTTTCTGTTCTACCCTGCGAGGTGTTACAGTGAACCCCTATATACGAAAATTGCATTTACCATTTATCGCTTGAGTTTAATAAAAATACTTAAAGTATATTCGGTGACTCTGAATCACATTTTGTCCTGATACCAGATTTGAATTGACGCAAATCCCTGATACTCACCACTGTCTCACTACTCGCTATAAACAAAATGTATTTTATGAGAATTTATAGCCTATCTTTTGATTATAGTTAGCTAGCTTAATTTCAGTCAACTGCTCCTGCTGAGGTCCGGCACCGTTCAACGTTAGCTTCCAACTGCATCCTCCTAACCAGCTAGTCATAGCTCGCTAGCTAACGTTACCTAAAGTCATTGAGCTACCTAACTAGCTAGACTGACTGAAATATCAGCGACTATTGACAAGTTGTACACTCATTTTCCGAGAGTCAGTTCTTGTGTTTGGAGGATGTATGTTGACACGGCAAGAGTCGAGGGATGTTCGAAAACATTCCCACTGTCAGCGGCTTCTCACTGCTACTTTCCCACACTGGTCTGGACTAAGGTAGTTATTTTTAACCTCCGTTTATGTCGTGGGTGGAGTTTCCCGTTGGGCAGAGTAGTGAATGAATGCGACGCTAACAACGAAAATCCGGGGGTGCAGGCTTACTTTAAAAAAAATGTAAGCTTTATTTAGGCAAGTCAGTTAAGAAAACATTCTTATTTACAATGACGGCCTACATAACGAGCATACATGATACCACTCGTTTGCAGAGCTAGCTATACAGTGTTTGTCAGATCAAGAAGGCTTCTGAGCATTGATTAAAGCTGGGAACGCAATAATTAGTGGGTAAATGATAATTAACCAAATAAAAAAGGTGCGTAAACGGCGTTTACCCTCTACTACATCACTGGCTGAGTCTGGCAAAAACCATGGTCATGGGTGCACCTCAGCCACGCTCAAGGTCCTAAACGATATAGCCGCCATCAATAAGAGACAATACTGTGCAGCTGTATTCGTTGACCTGGCCAAGGCTTTCGAATCTGTCAATCACCACATTCTTCTCGGCAGACTCAACAGCCTTGGTTTCTCAAATGACTGCCTCGCCTGGTTCACCAACTACTTCTCAGACAGAGTTCAGTGTGTCAAATCGGAGGGTCTGTTGTCCGGACGTCTGGCAGTCTATGGGGGTGCCACAGGGTTCAAATCTCAGGCCGACTCGTTTCTCTGTACACATCAACGATGTCGCTCTTGCTGCTGGTGATTCTCTGATCCACCTCTATGAAGACAACACCATGCTGTATACTTCTGGCCTTTCTTTGGACACTGTTAACTAACCTCCAGATGAGCTTCAATGCCATACAACTCTCCTTCCGTGGCCTTGAATTTGGCGATGTCGTTTACCAAATAGCCTCCAACACTACTCAGCAAATTGGATCACAGTGCCACCCGTTTTATCACCAAAGCCACATATACTACCCACCACTGCGACCTGTATGCCCTCGTTGGCTGGCCCTCGCTTCATATTCGTCGCCAAACCCACTGGGTCCAGGTCATCTATAAGTCTTTGCTAGGTAAAGCCCCGCCTTATCTCAGCTCACTGATCACCATAGCAGCACCCACCCATAGAACATGCTCCAGCAGGTATATTTCACTGGTCACCCCCAAAGCCAATTCCTCTTTGGCCACCTTTCCTTCCAGTTCTCTGCTGAACGAACTGCAAAAATCACCGAAGCTGGAGACTCATATCTCCCTCACTAACTTTAAGCACCAGCTGTCAGAGCAGCTCACAGATCACTGCACCTGTACATAGCCCATCCAACTACCTCATCCCCAAAATGTTATTTATTTTTGCTCATTTTCACCCCAGTATCTCTACTTGCACATCTATCACTCCAGTGTTTAATTGCTAAATTGTAATTATTTTGCCACTATGGCCTATTGCCTTACCTCCCTCATCTTACCTAATTTGCACACACTGCATAGACTTTTTTCTATTGTATTATTGACTATGTTTGTTTATTCCATGTGTAACTCCGTGTTGTTGTTTGTGTAGCACTGCTTTGCTTTATCTTGACTAGGTCGCAGTTGTAAATGAGAACTTGTTCTCAACTAGCCTACCTGGTTAAATAAAGGTGAATTAAAATAAAATAAATAATAAAGTAATAAACATCAATATTCTGCCAGGCAGACTTAAATCTATATTTTACAAAAATATAAAGCCAACCTGGAACAATTAACGGTTTTACTGAGTTATGGTTCATAAGGAAATCAGTTAATTGAAATAAATGTATTCGGCCCAAATCTATGGATTTCACATGACTTGGCAGTGGCGCAGCCATGGGAGGACCTGGGAGGGCATAGGCCCACCCATTTGGGAGCCCAGCCCAGCCAATCAGAATTTGTTTTCCCCCACAAAATGGCTTTATTACAGGCAGAAATACTCCTGTTTCATCAGCTGTCTGGGTGGCTGCTCTTAGACGATCCCGCAGGTGATGAAGCCGGATGTGGAGGTCGTGGACTGGCGTGGTTACACGTGGTCTGCGGTTGTGACGCCGTTTGGATGTACTGCCAAATGTTTTAAAATGATGTTGGAGGCAGCTTATGGTAGAGAAATTAAGATAAAATTCTCTGGCAACAGCTCTGGTGGACATTCCTGCAGTCAGCATGACAATTGCACACTCCAAAACGTGAGACATCTGTGGCATTGTGTTGTGTGACAAAAAGCACATTTTAGAGTGGCCTTTTATTGTCCCCAGCACAAGTTGCACCTGTGCAATGATCATGCTATTTAATCAGCTTCTTGATATGCCACACCTGTCAGGTGGATGGATTATCTTGGCAAAGGAGAAATGCTCACTAACAGGGATGTAAACAAATTTGTGCACAAAATTTGATAAATAAGCTTTTTGTATGTATGGAACATTTCAGGGATATTTTATTTCACCTCGTGAAACATGGGACCAACACTTTACATGTTGCGTTTCGTTCAGTATACATTTGCCCGGCAATTTAGCTGTCGATGTGATGTTTGGCTGTGCCTAAAATCAGTCAGTTCTGATTAGGCGCTGGCTGAGTGGCAGTGTGAGTGGAATGAGTGAGCTCTTCTGGCAACCAGAGCGCAAAACACTTGGAAATAAAACGCTGTAGTATGCCTGGAAATTAATTTGCAAGACCAATACGTTTCTAATATTTTTCATATTACCATATTTGATCATTTTGTCCTCATTTTAATTGAAGTACTGTTCAAGTACCAACTTCAGAAAATGTCAGATTTTCAAGGTATTCCAGTACTTGAATTTCAGAGAGCCAAATTCAAGTACTTTTTGCACACTCCAAAACGTGAGACATCTGTGGCATTGTGTTGTGTGACAAAAAGCACATTTTAGAGTGGCCTTTTATTGTCCCCAGCACAAGTTCTCACAAGAACCTCAAACACCTTTGACTAAAAAGGCCTGCACATATTGTCTGTGAAACAGGTTTGGTTGTTTCCACTTGCCTCTAAAGAAATATGTTGTTAATATTCAAGCACTCTTATTGGTTGGTTCAATTCCGAAGACAATACGGGGTTGTTATTGGCCCCGCTTGCAGACAGGGGGAGATCGCAAACGTCAGGTTTCACCAGTATGAAAATGTAATGCAAGAGGTAGGTCACGTTCTGAAAACTGTATTCTATTTTTATAATTTTACAATGTGTACACGTTTGCTGTACATTCCTGATTTATACATGTGGGTATATGTACCTGTTAGGGATTGAGGGGCTTTCTGGGATGTGGTATATGATTGCTGTATATAAGTGTGCTAGCTAGCATGCACCGATGTAATGGTCACATAAGCTCACTGCTAACACGGTTGTTTTCATGCTACAGATTTGACTATCGACAGCCATCAACATCATTAAGCCCTGCACAACTAACGTGCTGTTTCCTATTTAATCACAGATAATAAATAACGCTCAACTGGGACCACTGGCTGGGATGATTTCTTTGAACTAATAAACACAACTCAAGGAGAGCACGATTAACATCGGTTACATCTATCTGCATGTCACCTGCTAGGTACTGGGGGATATTTATCAAGTGTCATCAATTTCTGAGTGCAGGTGAAGAAGGACAACTTAATACTAAAATTATATTTGGGTAAATTAAGTAAAGAAATCGGTATTAATTGCTGATAGACATTTGTCATTTCAGATCTAGCAGACTTACTGAGCTCTGAAGACCCTCTCAAACTCTGGGGGTCCTGAGGTGCTGGGTGGGGAGACAGAGTACTTGCGTCTGGCGTATATCACCTGTAGAGAGAAGTAAGCTACAACAAAAACACGTCAAAGTCCATGCTATAAAAAAATCTGAAAAATAATTTCCCCACACACTTCTTGACAAGGAAATTGTACCAACACTCAAAGAATCAGATCTTTGATAAGATATGCATTTTCTGCCACAGGATAACATTTACAAAGTTGAATATAAACAAGTTCACTTAATTACTAGAACTATGATAATGACCACAGGTTTATCATAAAAGCACGGCACTTTTTATAGAAAGAAAATATGATCAACTTACCTTGCTCTAACACACCCAACACCGTTACTCCTGCAATGAGCACTACCTGATCCAGCATGTTTTAGAGCTAAAAGTGACTCTCCTTTCAACCTGGTGTTCAGATGCAAACTGTTTCTCTGACTGAGTAGACCAATAGGTGTCAACTCGGGGGAGAGGCGGCAACTTCCTGATTTGAGTGGCCTGTATCATTAGGGTTATTTATTAACCAATGTGATGCTTCAGTTGGTAACCAGGGGTGATTTATTTTTTATCTTGCAAAACTTTTATTCTGGATCAGAATGATCTGGATTCTGTAATCCTCTTTTAAGCTATCCAGGATCAGATTGATGTTGCTGTTAAGACTTTTTCAGAAAATAAAATGTCTCATTTTGATCCAGATACCACAATATCAAGATCACATAATACAGCTTTTCAGAACTTTGAACATAACTACACCTTGCCCTCGACCGGACAGGTTATGGTACTACTTCTACACTGTCATAGGGAAAGAGTATAAACTACACGAATTAAGGTAATTCGATTCGTTTTTTAAAAGTGCCTGTATATCACTTAAAAGTACAAACAAATACTTATATTGAGGTCAATTTAACATAATGAACATTTAGTTTCCAGATGTAAAAAAGTATTTATATATTTTTAACTTCACTTTAGTCAGACATTTCTTGGTTGTAGTGCCTTTCACCTTTCTAAGTCCACCCTTCAAGTGGGATCAAGATCATCCTGAATTTCGGCTTCAAAACTATCCTAATCAGTACCTTGAGTTTTGAAAAATGCAAAAACGTAATTTAATCGTGATTGAAAGGTCAGATTAGACTACCAAATATGAATTCCTATCCAGAGGATCAGCATCTCATTTTGAAAAAACAATTCTAACAATTAATCCTAACCGATTGCCAAAATCCAAATCAGTTAAGTTTTGAAAAATTGGACGCACATGGTAGCCATATATGATTGAATTGCATGTTGTGCGAGTGCAATGGTCCAGGAGCAGGCTGTTATGTGTCTACGTACAGTGCATTCAGAAAGTATTCAGACCCTTTGACTTGTTCCACTTTGTTACCGCCTTATTCTAAAATTGATTAAATAAAAATCCTCAAATCTACACACAACACCCCATAATAAACAAAGCGAAATTAAGTTTTTGCAAATGTATTAAAGTAAAAACAGAAATACCTTATTTACATAAGTATTCAGACCCTTTGCTATGAGACTCGAAATTGAGCTCAGATGCATCCTGTTTACATTGATCATCCTTGAGATGTTTCTACAACTTGATTGAGTCCACATGTCGTAAGCTAAATTGATTGGACGTGATTTGGAAAGGCACACACCTGTCCATATAAGGCCCCACAGTTGACAGTGCATGTCAGAGCAAAAACCAAGTCATGAGGTCGAAGGAATTGTCCGTAGAGCCCCGAGACAGGATTGTGTTGAGGCACATATCTGGGGAAGGATACCGAAAAAATCCCTGCAGCATTGAAGGTCCCCAAGATCACAGTGCCCTCCATCATTATTCAATGGAATAAGTTTGGAACCACCAACTCTTCCTAGAGCTGGCCGCCCGGACGAACTGAGCAATCGGGGGAGAAGGGCCTCGGTCACTCTGACAGAGCTCCAGAGATAGACTGTGGAGAACCTTCCAGAAGGACAACCATCTCTGCAGCACTCCACCAATCAGGCCTTTATGGTAGAGTGGCCAGACGGAAGCCACTCAGTAAAAGGCACATGGAGTTTGCCAAAAGGCACCTAAAGGATTCTCAGAAATAAGATTCTCTGGTCTGATGAAACCAAGATTGAACTCTTTGGCCTGAATGCCAAGCATCACTTCGGGAGGAAACCTGGCACCATCCCTACAGTGAAGCATGGTGGTGGTAGCATGCTGTGGGGATGTTTTTCAACCGCAGGGACTAGGAGACTAGTCAGGATCAAGGGAAAGATGAACGGAGCAAAGTACAGAGAGATCCTTGATGAAAACCTGCTCTAGAGCAGATCTCAGACTGGGGTGAAGGTTCACCTTCCAACAGGACAACGACCCTAAGCACACAGCCAAGACAACGCAGGAGGGGCTTCGGGACAAGTCTCAACACCCTTGAGTGGCGCAGCCAGAGCCCGGACTCGAACCCGATCAAACATCTCTGGAGGGAACTGAAAAGCTGTGCAGTGACACCCCCCATCCAACCTGACAGAGCTTGAGAGGATCTACAGAGAAGAATGGGACACTCCACAAATACAGGTGTGCCATGCGTCCTACCCAAGAAGACTCGAAGCTGTAATCGCTGCCAAAGGGGCTTCAAAGTACTGAGTAAAAGGTGAGAATATTTACGTAAATGTGATATCAGTTAATACATTCGCAAACATTTCAAAAACCAGTTTTTACTTTGTCTTTATGTGGTATTGAGTGTAGATTGATGAGGGGGAAATAACAATTTAATCCATTTTAGAATAAGGCTGTAACGTAGCAAAATGCGGAAAAAGTCAAGGGGTCCGAACTACTTTCCAAATCCACTGCATGTCTAGCTATGATATCAGCATAGATCCTATGCCATATCAGGGATGAGTAGCCCTCAGGGGCCTGATTAGTGTCAGTCACACATTTGCCCAGCCCTAGCCATTACATCTGTTTAAACACCATGATCTTTTGATACTTGGAATCAGGTGTGTGTCAACTAGGGCAAAAGTGTGTTGACTCGTCCGTTAGGCCCCCGAAGAGTGGAGCTCCCCTTTCCTGTGCTACTTGATGCAAAAATAATTACAAGGACAAGAAAACAGATGGAAGAAAGTAATCAACCATCATCATGATTAACTGTAATGTGATAACAATGTGAATCAAATGTTGGACAGGATTTTACTCACACCTTATGTTGGCACCTAATATTAATACTGTAATGCTAGCTAGTTATAATTCACGCACGCACAAAAATACAAAGACAAAACGCAGAGTCAGTTTCTAAAGAACTATATTCACATAATACTCTTGTTTTACAGAGAACCATATTAAAAAGTATAAAATACTTACAAAAATCAGCTGCAATATACATATAAAAATAAGCTATATCTTCAGCAAAAACAATAGGAAAATGCATACAAAAAAAATATACAAATTTACAAGTAGCCCCTGACACAAACAAGGATGGAATTTTTTTAAATCAAATATCCCAACTCAAGAGGCTGTATTGTCATTCAAGGGTATGACAAAAATAATGGCTGCAATGTGTCTTAAGGCAATGATTTCCACTTATATAAAATAAAAGCTGCATGACTAAAGACAAATCCGTACATTATCTTCTCTTTTAGCTTGGTTATTGAAATTACAGTGGACTGGATGTTTAATAAAGACAGTGATTTTAGTGTGTAACCTGGTCAAACATGGTAAGGAACCTAAAGGGATACCATTTTAGAAACATAATACAAGAATCACTCAAAAGTGTGAGACGTGGGGACTAGGTCTCCATTTGTCACTTTACATTTGAAACCTACCTACATTGGGGGTAATTGCACAACTCTAAAACAGAGAAACAGTCTTGTCTCCAAATCAAAGACTACAGACAGTTCAACATATAGGTCCCCACTTAGCAACACACGGACACTGGCTAACCGAACGAATATGGCCGCCACAGTTGAGTTTCTTTAGCTCACCTAGTCATTGGTTTGAGAGTAGAGGAGAAATGGCACAGGTCTATTTATGAGCAGACCGTGAACAAAAACTCTTGTGTATTACCACAAACCTTTTACATAGGGGGGAATGTATTACTAGGCCACCTCTGCTACACCGAGCCTATATTTGCATTGAAGGCTGCAACTTCAAACAAAGCAGAAGAGGCTGTGTGTGTGTGTGTGTGTGTGTGTGTGTGTGTGTGTGTGTGTGGAGCGTTCGGTTCACCTTTGATTCAGTGGTTTAGTACTGAGCCACAGGTTCAGTAGTAGTAGAGTACTCTATACTTCGAGTCCTGGGGGGGGGAAATACTCCAATAGGAATCACACGGGTTTTGGCCCTGTGCACCATCATTACCATCCATTCATTCTCTTAACATTATATACGCCTCGTATATACACAGTACACACAATACGGAGAATTACAGTCTCCTAGCAGTGTCAGAACAGTAACAGAATTCCATTACTAACCCTCGCTGTTCCTGCATTTCATTGCACTTCATTGGCAATTGGCTTGGAACTAATACACCAACTTCCGCTCTCTCAATGCGTCGTCTGAAGTCCCAATTGTCTGAAGTGGCTCTCTGTCCTCTGTCTTAATCTACTGACCGGAAAAGGTGAACGATCTCATCCAGATCATCCATCCACTCCTGCGTGCTCTGTCCTTTCAGCAGAGAATCCACCAGGTCACCCTCCCCAGGGAAGCTGGGCAGACTGCTAGCCCCTGATCCAGTGTTGTAGCCAAACGGCAACTGCTGCTGTTGTTGGTTGGCAGTTCTGTTGATCTGGTAGCCCTGCTGGCTGCACTGAAGCCCCTGGCTGACCGAACGCCCCCCCTGCGGCTGACTGAAGGCCCCCAGGTCCGGTAACACCCCTTGGCCTTGGGAACCCTGCTGTTGCTGAGTCTGTTGCTGATTGGGTAAGACTTGCCCTAAGGGCTGCTCAAGGGAAACTTGGGGGTTGGCTGCAGTCCTTTGCTGGGCCTGCTGCATCATCTGTTGCTGGGCAGGGTTCATGGCTCCCATGGGCCTGCCGTTGGCATTGGCGCCAAAGGGGGTGTTGCCAACAGGCATCTTGTTGGGCATGCGGGTCTGCTGCTGCATGTGGAAGGCGTTGGAGTTGACAAAGGAATTGGGCGGGAGGCCGCCGTTGCTGGAAGGCGTTTGCTGGGCACCTATGGCTTGCTGCATGACCTGGTGCTGCTGCCAGGCTTGGCTCTGGGCACTCTGCATGGTGTTGGGCATAACATTGGGCATGTTGCCACCGGGCATGGAGCCGGGTAGTCTGGCTAACTGCTGCTGCTGTTTCAGCAGGGCGGCGTTGGGTTGGTTTTTGAGGTGCTGCTGCTGGGCTAGCATGTTCTGTCTGTAGGGAGCGCCCATGTTGCCTACGGGCTGCCTCTGCATTGAACTTTGCTGGGAGGGGTGCATGTTCATGTTACTGTAGAGTACCTGCTGCTGTAAGGCAGAGTCCATAACGCCCCCGCAAGAGGAGAGGCTCATGTCGGCCTGGCTGGCAGCAGGGAGGGCACCAGGTGTGGGTCCACCACCTCCCTGTTGGCCCATGGTCATGCCCATCATGCCTTGTTGCGTCTGGGGGAACATTCGCTGAGCTACGGGGGCGGGGCCCCCCAGCGAGCCAACGTTGACCATTGGCTGAGAAGAGCCTGCAGGGAGAAGCAAAAGAAGCTTTGAGTCACAATAAAACAAACTGAAAAGTTAACCTTTGAATTATAAAAATATGTGTAATCCTTATGTAATATGCAATCTTAATCAATATGCTCATTATAGAAGACCAAATCTGTCTCTCAATATACTTAAATGGCTCCATGTCTGCGTCACCATTCTTTCATGAATGCAGATAGCAATTGACAAGGTCTACCACATTATTTTCATGCTATTATAGAATCAAAGGAGGCAAGGAAAGCAACCATTGAGACAGCAGTTCTCTCAAAAGAAACGGAACAAATGGGCAAATGTATTTAGAGACGAGAGAACACGTTAGACCCTATTACTAGTTTGCCATTCAAATGATTCACGGTAAGCAACATTTGCACTTGTGAGGTTTATTTGTTTACTGCCAAACAAAGAGTTGTTCTGTGTGAGTCACATCATTTGAGTAAACCTCCCACACAACCAAACATTTCCAAAGGGTTCCTATTCAATTGAAATGGAATTGTAAGCACTGGTAGAGAGTTTGGCTGTGGCTGAGGTGTATACCTGTTCCAAAAACCAAAACGTCAAAACTTGACGTGCACCCCTTGGGGTCCCGGATCTTACATCGGTCAGGGTCGATTTGTTTTGGGCTATGGCAAGTTACTGGGTTGTGCCCGTTTATTGGGCTGGGTCACAGGAACATTCCAAACCTTCAATGGTTTGAAAGCTATAAAGGGTAGGGAATGAGTTCACACTTCTGGCAGAATTTGGGTAGAGGGTTGGATCTGAACCCTACATGCCATTTTCAGACTGTAGTGGAGTGTTTGGGGCAGGGCTCTCCAATCCTGTTCCTGGAGAGCTACAGTTCAGTAGGTTTTCATGCCAACTCTAATCTAGCGCACCTGACTGTAATAATTAAGCTGGTTGATTAGCTGAATCAGGTTCTTTACAACTGGGGTTTGATTGAAAACCTACTGGAAGGTAACTCTCCAGCAACAGAGTTGGAGGGCCCAGGTATGACAGGGCTGGAGGGCCCAGGTCTGACGCAGCCCAGGTCTGACGTGGCTGGAGGGCCCATGCTACATTAGGGGTAACGGCTGGTGACGTGGGGTCTTATTCACCTGTAAACTGGGCGACCTGCGGCTGCTGGAAGGGGTTGTTCTGTGCTCCAGGTTGCTGGTTCTGTTGGTCCTGGTACTGGGGAGGGGGCCGGGTCAGGTGCCTCTGGAGCTGCTGCTCCTGCTGCAGACGCTGCTTCTCCTGAAACACAGAAACCATACATAGAGAATGCACATGTCATGCATGCATATACACATGACTGACATTCCTCCCCATACATTCTCTTTTAGACGAATCAGAGATAAAAGCACCTACTGCGAAACTGTCATAAGCCACTTCTACAAAAAAATCGTATTGGTCAGATACACGTTATTGCAGGTGTAGCAAAATGCTTGTGCTCCTAGCTCCAACAGTGCAGTAGTCTAACAATTCACAATACATGCAGACAAATGGCTCCCCCTTGTGTGTTAGAAATATATACCATTTAGAATACTGCTTACTCAGGGCTATGCAGCACTAGCAAGTCCAGACAGGTAGCATAGACAGATCCTGTATTGACTCAGCATGCTGGTAGTCATAGGAAAAGTTGAAACCAGTTATGTGAATAAGCTACAAAGCCTGTGTTAAAATGTTTTTAACCCAAATTATTCATACTAAGTACCCAAGAACCTGCAGCACATGACCCATGACCCCAGGCATTTACCTGTTGGACCATGATCTGCTGCTGCCTCTGGCCCAGTAGAAACTGTTTCTGCTGCTCCATCAGCTGCTGCTGTTGCTGCTGCTTCAGCGCCGCCGCCACCGCTGCCTGCCCCGACAGGTAGGCAGCGTTGCCATGGTTACTCGCCATGCCGTTACCGGGCCCCCCCGGCTGAGGCGCCATGGCGTTGCCGGGTCCAGGGCCATGCGTTGTCGTCGGGTACGTGTTCTGCTCCTGCTGAAGTAAAAATGGGGGAAATGTTGTGGTTATTCCCCTAATGTCCACCAGAAGGACAGGGAGTGAGTGAGTTGAGTCTGAGGTTAGGCTTTGGGTACAGTCAAACAAGTGGGAGGGATATTGGTCCTTTGCATTGGGGATAAATACAATTGGATGTAAAGCAGAGGAAAAAGCATTAAAACCAACACTCAAACTTCACCTAAAACACTTGCTAATCAATGTATTTATGAAGAACGTGGTTGTATAAGTTCAGTTTGAAAGTTTATGGCCTCAAATAAGTGCTTCACTTGACCAGCTATTAGTACCACCACAGTTCCATATTTTTAGTGGGTTGTTCCAACTGAAAAGGCACAAGAGGATTTCGACCCCTACCATCTCAGACTGTTCTGAAACAGTTTCTGTTAGAAACAGATAGGATTAGCATTCGTGAAACCATTATTTTGTTTAAATATAATTTGATCTCTGAGAAATGAATCGAATTGATTGTATTCATATCGTTGGGTTGTTGTTTGGCAACCCTCTACGGCACCTCTGGCACTGTAGAGGATTGGAGCAATCCATATAGCTCACATAACCGTGGTTACATACGTAACCTTTGTTGTTTCACTATATTGGATCACTCCAATATATTGGTATACCCCTAACAGATTTAGTTGGTGCTAAAGGGACCTGGCCAGTCAGCGGCAAAGTCCCAACGCGGGACCGAGACGAGACGCAGGGGCCGTCAATGTGGAAGGGGGTTCCCGGCACAGTCCCCAGAAGGGGAGGCAATGCCCAGGACCGCTGAACCAACAGCAGAGGGAGGTGGCACATTTAACTAGTAAAGGTGCAAGAGGAAGCCCAGCTGGCCGCAGCACAGATATCAGCGAGGGGCACTCCTCTCAGTAGAGCCCAGGACGCAGCCACACCTCGTGTTGAATGTGCCACCACAGATCCCAGCACTGGTCTGCCAGCCAGGTGGTATGCTATCGTAATCGTGTCCACGATCCAGTGAGAGAGCCTCTGCTTTGATAACCAAGCCCCCAGGACTCTCTCACCATAGCAGACACAGAGCTGGTCTGTTGTTCTCACTGACTGTGTCCACTCCACATAGGCAGCCAGTGCCCACACAGGGCACAGCATGCCGGAGGGAGGCCCAGACTCCCCCGCCACTGCCGGGGTGTCATAAGCAGACAGGATAAAAGGGATGTTCACATGCCTGTCTGGGAGGAATGAAGGGTTGGGGCTGGGGTCCGGGAGCACTAGGAACTTACCGAAAGAGGATGGAAACTCACCCACCCTCTTCATGGAAGTAATCGCTACCAAGAAAACCACCTTCATAGAGCGGTGTTTCAGGGAAGCAGACTCCAACGGTTCGAAAGGCGGCTTTGCCAAAGCTGCCAAGACCACATTCAGATCCCAGCTCGCCATTCAGCATGTCCTAGCTGGACGCAGGCGACGAACCCCCTTCATAAACCTGGATACCAAGGGATGGCGCACCACTGGCCTGTCCATCCACCCCATATGGCAGGCAGATATATCAGCCTCTCAGTGTAGAGGCTGCCAAGCCCTCATCCAAGCGAGACTGCAGGTATAGGAGGACATACTGCAACCTGCATGACTCGGGCACAACCTCAATACCAGTGCACCAAGAGCAGAACAACCACCAGTGAAACTGGTATGCTGCAGTTGTAGCCGGTGCCCTTGTGATCTGCATGGTGTACATTACGCCCTCCTGAAGTCCTAACATGGACCATTGGTGCCGTTCAGCGGCCAAGCCCACAGACCGAGGCGGTGTTGTCTCGGATGCCACAGAGTTCCCCTGGCCTGAGAAAGCAGGTCGGGTCTCAGGGGCAGTTGCCAAGGTGTCCCAGACAACAGGGACAGGAGAAGGCTAAACCAAGGTCGCCTGGGCAAGTATGGGGCCACCAGCAGCAGACAATGCTCCGCCATCCTGGTCTTGACCAGCACAGCCTGGATCAGGGGAATAGGGGGGAAATGCGAAAAGCTCCAGCCTCGCCAATCTTGAGCCAGAGCATCCAAGCCCAGAGGCCTTGGTGGCTCCGACATGGAGTACCACAGAGGGCAGTGTACATTGTCCAGGGAGGCAAACAGGTCCACCTGCACCCTCCCGAACTTGTCCCACAGGTGCTGCACCACCTGGGGATGTAGGCTCCGGTCCCCCGCATGGATTCCACTCAATATCAGCAGATTCTTGGGAATAATGTTGAAGAATCAGACACAAAGTTGAAGTTACGCCGGCGCTGGATATTTCAACAAGACAACGACCCAAAACACTGCTCAAAATCTACCCGGGCATTTATGCAGAGGAACAAGTACAATGTTCTGGAATGGCCATCCCAGTCCCCAGACCTGAATATCATAGAGAATCTGTGGGATGATTTGAAGCGGGTTGTCCATGCTCGGCAACCATCAAACCTAACTGAACTGGAGATGTTTTGTAAGGAGGAATGGTCCAAAATACCTTCATCCAGAATCCAGACACTCATTAGAGGCTATGGGAAACGTCTAGAGGCTGTTATTTTAGCAAAAGGAGGCTCTACTAAATATTGATGTGATTTTTCTATTGGGGTGCCGAAATTTATGCACCCGTCTAATTTTGTTTTGATGCATATTGCAAATTTTCTGTTAATCCAATAAACCTAATTTCACTACTGAAATATTACGGTGTCCATCAGTTATTTGATAGATCAAAATAAAATTGCTGATCCAAACACCCAATTATGTATAAATGGAAATCATGGAAATTCAGTCAGGGGTGCCCAAACTTTTTCATACGACTGTATATCCAAAAACCTCAGTTTACATTTGGCTTTGCCTCCAAAATATCCCGTGAATTTGCACAGAGCCACATCAAATCACAGAAATACTCATAATAAACATTAATAAAAGATACAAGTGATTTAAAGATATACTTCTCCTTAATGCAACCGCTGTGTCAGATATTTTTTTAACTTTACGGAAAAAGAAAACCATGCAATAACCCAAGAAGATATCCGCCATGTTAGAGTCAACAGAAGTCCGAAATAGCATTATAAATATTCACTTACCTTTGATGATCTTCGTCAGAATGCATTCCCAGGAATCCCAGTTCCACAATAAATGTTTGATTTGTTCCATAAAGTCCATCATTTATGTCCAAATTCCTCCTTTTGTTAGGGCGTTTAGTAAACAAATCGAAACTCACGAGGCGCGGGCAAGTCCAGCGGAAATGTCGGACGAAAATTCCAAAAAGTTATATTACTGGTCGTAGAAACATATCAAACGATGTATAGAATCAATCTTTTGGATGTTTTTATAATAAATGTTCAATAATGTCCCAACCGGAGAATTCATTTGTCTGTAGAAAAGCAATGGAACGAGGTAACTTTCTCATTACCGCGCATCATGAGCCCGTGGCTGCTGGCAGACCTCTGACTCATTCCCCTCTTATTCAGCCCCCCTTCACAGTAGAAGCCTGAAACAACRTTCTAAAGACTGTTGACATCTAGTGGAAGCCTTAGGAGGTGCAAGATGACCCATATCCCACTGTATATTCAATAGGGGCTGAGTTGAAAAACTACAAACCTCAGATTTCCCACTTCCTGGTTTGATTTTTTTCAGGTTTTTACATTTACATTTAAGTCATTTAGCAGACACTCTTATCCAGAGCGACTTACAAATTGGAAAGTTCATACATATTCATCCTGGTCCCCCCGTGGGGAATGAACCCACAACCCTGGCGTTGCAAGCGCCATGCGCTACCAACTGAGCCACACGGGACCAGGATGCCTGCCATATGAGTTGTGTTATACTCACAGACATCATTCAAACAGTTTTAGAAACTTCAGAGTGTTTTCTATCCAATACTACTAATAATATGCATATATTAGCATCTGAGACTGAGTAGGAGGCAGTTTACTCTGGGCATGCTTTTCATCCAAACGTGAAAATGCTGCCCCCTATCCATAAGAAGTTAACAGCCGCTCGCTTAACCTGGCAGCCAGCTACACGAATGTGTCAGAGGAAACAGTTCAACTGATGACCGAAGTCAGCCTGCAGGCGCCCGACCCGCCACAATGAGTCGCTAGTGCACGATAAGCCAAGTAAAGCCCCCCAGGCCAAACCCTCCCCTAACCCGGACAACGCTGGGCCAATTGTGCGGGCCCCTATGGGACTCCCGGTCACAGCCGGTAATGACACAGCCTGTGATCGAACCCCAGGCCTTCTTGACGCCGCAACACCTACATCTTTTGTCTTGCTCATTCATCCTCTGAATTGCACACACACAATCCATGTCTCAATTGTCTCTAGACGTAAAAATCATTCTTTAACCCGTCTCCTCCCCTTCATCTACACTGATTGAAGCGGATTTAACAGGTGACATCAGTAAGGGACCATAGACTGACCAGGTGAAAGCTATGTAATACAAAGAGCAGGTATTCCTAATGTTTTGTACAGTGTATACAGTGTGTGTGGAAAGTATTCAGACCCTTTGACTTTCTCCACATTTTGTTAGGTTCCAGCCTCATTCTAAAATTTATTTTTTTATAGCAAAAACGGGTTTTTAGAAAAAAAAAAAAAAAAAGAAGTATTCAGGCCCTTTACTCTGTACTTTGTTGAAGCACCTTTGGCAGCGAATACAGCTTTGAGTCTTCTTGGGTATGACACTACAAGTTAGGCAGACCTGTATTTGGGGAGTTTTCCCCCATTCTTCTCTGAAGATCCTCTCAAGCTCGGTCAGGTTGGATGGGGAGCGTCGGTGCACTGTAATTTTCTGGTCTCTCCAGAGATGTTCGATCAGGTTCAAGTCCGAGCTCTGGCTAGGTCACTCAAGGACATTCAGAGACTTAACCCGAAGTCACTCCTGCATTGTCACTCAATGATGGTCCTGAGGTCCTGAGCACTCTGGAGCAGGTTTCCATCAAGGATATCTGCTCCGTTCATCTTTCCCTTGATCCTGACTAGTCTCCCAGTCCCTGCAGCTGAAAAACATCCCCACAGCATGATGCTGCTGCCACCACCACCATGCGTTACCGTAGGGATGGTGCCAGGTTTCCTCCAGACTTGATGCTTGGTATTCAGACCAAAGAGTTCAAGCTTGGTTTCATCATACCAAAGAATCTTGTTTCTCATGGTCTGAGAGTCCTTTAGGTGCCTTTTACTGAGGAGTGTCTTCCGTCTGGCCACTCTACCATAAAGGCCTGATCGGTGGAGTGCTGCAGAGATGGTTGTCCTTCTGGAAGGTTCTGTCAGTGACCACAGGGTTCTTGGTCACCTTCCTGACCAAGGCCCTTCTCACCCGAATGCTCAGTTTGGCCGGGCGGCCAGCTCTAGGAAAAGTCTTGGTGGTTCCAAACTTCTTTCATTTAAGAATGATGGCCACTGTGTTCTTGGGGACCTGTCAGCATTTTTTTGGTACCCATCCCCAGATATGTGCCTCGACACAATCCTGTCTCGGAGCTCTATGGACAATTCGTTTGACCTCATGGCTTGGATTTTGGTCTGACATACACTGTCAGCTGTGGGACCTTAATATAGACAGGTGTGTGCCTTTCCAAATCACGTTCAATCAATTGAATTTACCACAGGTGTTTCTACAACTTGATTGGAGTCCATCTCAAGGATGATCAATGTAAACAGGATGCACCTGAGCTCAATTTAGAGTCTGTCATTATGGGGTAGTGTGAAGATTGAGGATGTATTTTTATTTGATCCATTTTAGAATAAGGCTGTAACGTAACAAAATTAGGAAAAAAGGGAAGGGGTCTGAAAACTTTCTGAATGCACTGCACTGCATGCATGCATGTATGTGCGCTAAGGTGCATAGAATCAGAGCAGGTGGTCAGTCCAGTTCAACTGCTCAGCAGTCTGATGCCATGTAGATAGAAACTGTCTCCTAGCCTGTTTGTATCATATGGTCGCAATCAATTAGCCTATTTTCTGAGATCAAATTATATTTCAACAAAATGTTGCAGGATATCTTATGAGTTTCTAACTACAGAAACAATTTCCGTCATTGCTTGCTGAAATGACATGGAACAACCAGTGTTTAGCCTGGGCTTAGTCGGTGTGGCAACCACCTCCATAGAAACGTCTGGAAAGTTGGGCAGAGATATCAGGGGTTAGCCTCAGGCCTCGAGCTCCAGCGGTGGTCCATCCACACACCACAGACACAGTTGAGGGGGAGAGGGGGAAGAGAGGAACAGAGTCCCCTCTCGCGAGAGAGGACAAAAATACAAGTGTGTTAGCAGCAGCTATATTTAAATAGAGAGAGAGTACTGAGAAGAAGGTGGGGGCTGCTCCTAAAATACACTGGTGAGGACATGAGTGAGGGAGGAGGGAGGGATGCATGAAAGGCTGCTTTGTCATGGCTGTCCCCTCCCCGGTCCCCCCCTCCACCACAACCCAAGCCCCCGTGGGAGCCTGCACGCTAGCGCCTTAGCAACCAGCTGCTTGACCCAGACACACACACAGTCCTTCCGAACCATGGGGCCCGTGCCAGACTTGTAAGAACAAAAACTGAGGACAGTGTGTGGGGTTGTGTTTGTAGACTAACATAAAAACCCTTCTAGGCCCTAGAATCACCATCAACTAGGCCTATGTTTAATTCACGAGGTTGTCAAAAACAATTAGTCGAGGAGGCCTACAACTTCAGTAACAGTAATTTGAAATGCAATGAATGCAAGAAATGTGCAGTACAATCAAATGATGTGTATGTGTTGATCATAAGTTACCAAATGTAATGCTATTGCTAATCTAGGCTATCCATTGGTCTGTGGTTCTTAATGTAAGCGAAAATGTTGTAAACAAGAGGTCTTTCTTTGGAGCCGTTCTTTTAAACTGTAAGGGCAAGCCAGACAACTCCATTGCTCATTTTTAACAAGCCCTTATTGTTTACCATTGTTTTTGCTTCGACATGAGACTCCGTCATACACCAGCATTGTAGCACTGGGGGAGTGTGTGAACACAAACACGGCCTTGGAATGTTCTTTATGCCTCAGTTGTAATGCTATTTGCTGATGTCAGTATAAAACATGCGTTGAGCCTTTCCCTTGTTGGGAATGTGGATGGCTCCTACTCTCCCAGTCACACAGTGGGAAATTAATGTTAGGCTTGGGTGATGACCATAACCAAGTCATGTAAGTCCAAGTCCTTCGTATACACTTGTTGACATCTAGCTTACCGGTTATTCAGATTGCCAATATAGCCTAACCCTTTACTGCACATCGTTGCCCTCAAGTAGGGTTGAATATTATCCCCGTTCCAACCAGAGAATAAATCACTTCTCCTGGGTAACCCGGTATTTCCAGCCAAACCCGGAAGTGTCATTCAAAAGAACATAGATGTCTAGATTTGATTAGAGCTGCATACAAATCTGATGCTACCCGAGCCTGATGAGCCACATATTAAATATATTTTGTGAGCCCTACATTAACAACATTTAATGAGCCCAAGCCCCAAAAAAAGCCCAGATGATTGTGCCATTATCCAATACATATGATATAGGCTACTGCACATTACACACAACAGAAAAACATAGCTATATGTTCTCCTGGGTAAATAAATGTAAATAGCTCCAGTAGGCTAAATCTTTTTTGTGTGTGAACTGTTTTACTGTACTTTTACAGACTGGAATTACGCACATCGTTCAAACTATGATACATCAGAAGACAACATGTGATTCTGGTGCAGCACATGCAGCCTACAAAGTTACAAGTATAGGCTAGCAAATGTGATTTTAATTCTGAAATGGGGCCCATTTGTATAATTAGTAAGCGGACGCATATATACCTTTCATAATATTTCCCGTTATTAGCTTCTCTCCTTCTCCCTCTGTTGTTTCATCCCTTCCTCACCTTCAACAATTACATGAAGTTGTGTTGTCCTCATCTTCATCATTCTAATGACAGTTGAATAATATAGGACTAGAATTAGACGCAGAGCGCTTCCACTTCTCTTCACTAAGGCTGAATGGTTATTGGTCTGAATAAATAAACTGCCTACCTCCATCACGCGTTCACTCTTCTTTCAAACTACCTGAGAGTTCTATTGACTGCTGTATTCACCATTCAGCAAAAAAGAGCTTGCTTCCCTCTTCAACAGTCTATTGGTAAAAGATACGCAACAACAAAAAATGTCCAGCAAGCTCTTGTAATCTAGCTTTTCCTGCATGGGACTCCAAGCGCTAAGGTGCGTTTTTTTTTTTTAAAGAGAGGCTTTAAGTTAGAAGCTTATTCTGCATAACCAATCATTAATTAGCTAAATATAAGGCAAATACTGAATTGAATGTTTTACCTGAAAGGGGTAGGCATGGACATGTACACTGAACAAAAATACAAAACGCAACATTTAAAAAAAAAAAAAGTGTTGGTGCCATGTTTCATGAGCTGAAATAAAATGACACATTTTCCATTTGCACAAAATGCTTATTTCTAGAAAAGGTTGTGCACAAATGTGTTTACATCCCTGATAGTGAGCATTTCTCCTTTGCCAAGTTAATCCTGATTAAACAGCATGATCATTACACAGGTTTACCTTGTGCTGGTGACAACAACAAAAGGCCACTAAAATGTGCAGTGGTCACACAACACAATGCCACAGACGTCTCTAGTTCAGGGAGCGTGCAATTGGCATGTTGACTGCAAAAATGTCCACCAGAGCTGTTACCAAACACTTGTGTAGGAAATAAAACATTAACATTCATGACAATATGTGATGACATGTCTAAACAATCCAATGAGGTGCAGAAGTTTTGATGTATCAATTGGGGAAGGGACCTTCTTTCAGGAAGCAAAGCAAAGCAATCTGAGCCCATAGTGTGAATGAAGGGTACAATACATTTCATTATTTTGCATGTTTAAATGCAGATAACTTGAAAATGTACTTTTATAGGAACCTCTAAAGAAGTATACTGATACATTTCAGGATAATATCATGCTCAATGAAAGATGTGATGTAAAATAATGGCCTTTTTGGTCAACATTTACAGGCAAAGGAGCCAAATCGAGCTGTTAGGATCATACCCTCTGATAAAGAAAATATTTGATTGGTATTTTTGTATCCCCATGGCAAAGCCTGAACATTATCAGAAAGCCTAAAACTTCCCAAAAATAGGATGGAAGAATTTTTTTAAATGAAAAAACAGAATGTGTGTAGTAGAGTGCTGATATTGATGTTTCTATTTGGATCCTTGACTCTTATCACTAAGCTTTTGACTCTGCTATAGAATACATTAAGCCAACACCATGGTATCAAAGCTAGTGAAATAGAAATAATGTTTGAAAAAAATGAGAACTCATGTGAAAATGGCCATGATGAGTTGTAGAGGATGAGCTGCAGTCTTACCTGGCCGTGGGGTAGGTGTGGTCTGAAGGGCAGGCCTTGCTTCTGCTTCATCTGCTGCTGCCTGAGAAGCGATAGCATCACCGCCTTGTTCTGGCTCTGGGCACTAGGGGGGCCCCGTGGTGGCCCCTGGGTCGCCGCCTCGTAGTGGGACAGGGGTTTGGTGTTGCTGTAGTTGAGCATGGTAGAGCCCGGGCCCCCAGGGCCTGCTGCTGCAGGGTGGCTGAGCAGGGCCCCTGGTCCTGCGGCAGGGTGGCCCAGCATGTTGGGGTGGGGGCCCCCGGACTGCAGGTACCCACCGGCTGCAGCTTTGGGTGAGCCCTTGTTGGGCTGTACGGGTATCATCAGCTGGGGCTTGTTGGGGAAGTCCTGGGGGTATAGGGAGGGGCTGGTGGGCTTCTCCAGGCCGTAGGAGCCCCCTAGGGGGCTTTGAGATGGGGCCGACTGGGGGGGCCAAGACGGAGGGTGGGATCCAGTTGGGTGGAATTTGGGTGCTTGCTGCGGTTGTTTTTGGTTTTGCTGCGGTTTCTGAGCGTGCTGCTGCTGTTGAAGCTGGGATTGCATCTGCTGGGCTCTCTGTTGATGTGCGGCTAGCTGTTGGAGCTGCTGGGCAGGGGACAGGTCTTTGGGGACGGGCCCCGGGGGGAGGTGGTGGTTCTGGGGAGGGAGTTGCCTGGATGGGGGAGGCTGCTGGCTGAGGGGTTGGGACAGGGCCGGGGAGGAGGCAGTGGTGGTAGCCGCTGCCGGTGAGCGCTGCATGGGCGGCCCCGATGACCTAGGCCTAACATGCGGCGAGCCGGTGCCAGAGTCTTGCTCGAAAGCAGCGGAGGCCGGGGAGAACTCAGTCTTAATGCTGGCCAGGTCTGGAAGCAGGAGGCCTCCCTGTGAGGTTCCCCCTCCCTGCGTTGCTCCCCCAGACTGTGCACCTGTCCCTGGGGTGGGTCCGGCCAGCTCAGGGGAGTCCTTGCGATCCTCGAAGCCATCGTTGAGGATGTCCTGGATGTCCTCATAGGCCACAGAGCGGTTGAGCTCCTCCATGAGCTCCATCCACTCCTGCTCGTTGAGGTTGAGGTCAGGGAAGAGGCTGTTGCTGGCTCCGCCCCCTGACGGCAGCATGCAGGGCAAGATGTCATCCATGGGCTCCTGCTTCATCTCTTTGAGCAAGAACTCCTGCTCCCCCGCAGAGTCCCCACCGGGCTCACCACCAAGCCGGTGGATCCCGTTGGGTATGAGAGAGTCAGCGCCGATGCCGTGCTTGGAGTCCAGAGGCGAGCGCGTGGGGATGCCGCCGTTGGATGGGTCATTGTCCAGGCAGGACTTCTTGGACGGGGGGTAGCCATCGCTGAAGCCGTTGATTTGAACAGGGGAGCTAGCGCTCTCCAGCTTCCTCTTCACCGACTCCTGCAACTACAGCAAACAACGACAAACATTAGTACCATACAATCAACATACATGCTGAATACTACCACACTGCTTTTGACTGAGATCATCGCCAGAGGCTAAGTTTAATCAATAAAGTGAAGATAAAGCTAAGATATAAATACCTGGTTGAACACATGAAGATATTCTTAATGGTCCTTTAACATCACCCGTGTTGCACGGTTTACCAAAACGACGGTACTTTTGATAGTAGATCACAAAAATCTTGAATTTTTTGGGTACTGTAAATTGTGTCTCATGGGGCGGCAGGTAACCTAGTGGTTAGAGCGTTGGACTAGTAGCCGAAAGGTTGCAAGATCGAATCCCTGAGCTGACAAGGTAAACATCTGTCGTTTTGCCCCTGAACAAGGCAGTTAACCCACTGTTCCTAGGCCATCATTGAAAATAAGAATTTGTTAACTGACTTGCCTAGTTAAATAAAGGTAAAAAAATACATACATATATATATAAATAATAATCTACTGAGCGAGAGGATCAAGTCCGTCAGCGCAGCCGATGTCCCCTTAGCTATAGCACACCGTGCCTGATCCACTTGCTGCATCACCAATTATGCTGCACAGACGTTAACCCACTTGAATAATGCAACACAGCATAAATATTGAAACTTAAATTGTCATTTGCAACACAGGCTAGAACACTTTACAATGTGGGGGAAAACAACAAGTTGAGAATTTCACTACACTCGCAATAACATCTGCTAAATATGTGCATGCGACCAATAAAATGTGATTTGATTGCAAAAAGATACCGGTAGCTTCCACCTCTGTAGGCTAACTTTCCTTGCTAGCTTACAGCTGAAGCTAACATCAATTCACTACTCTAGTACCTTGTTTGTGATAAAGCAAACTATTTCTGATTTCAAAGCTGATTGAATGAATAAAGTTTTTGGTGACACCTAGTCGCCCCAATTTACATATCTCCCAGTTAAGATTGTCAATTCAAGACGCGAGCAAATATTATGTTAATGATTAAAGGTTTTCAAGAGACAGCACTTTTATAAAGGAGATGGTAAGGCTCCTTCTATGCAAATGTTGATCAGTAAAATAAGTCACGAAGGGAAAGAGAGACCCCCTTAATCCAAACAGAGTTGCTCCGGAGCTTAGATTGGGCTCCATCACAGCCTGGTACGGCAACACCACAAGGCACTTCAGAGAGTGATATGTGCAGCTAATAGTTTGGTATTTAACCTTTATTTAACTAGGCAAATCAGTTAAGAACAAATTCTTATTTACAATGACGGCCAACCGGGGAACAGTGGGTTAACGAGCCACTGAGGCCCAACTCCATCAAAGTTACCCATCTATTTTTTAGCGCAACAATACCACTGAAATCATAGGCCGCACGCTGATCTGGCATCGTCTAACACCCTCACACCTCCGGAGGAGAGAAAGGGAGAGAGCAGAGAGCAGCTAGTCTAGTGACTCATTCCAGTGCTTTATGAACCTGAAAAACTGGTCTGTCTTCCCCCTGCTCCCCTCCCCCTCTGACCCTCCCCACCTTCTTCTGAGCAACCACCACTGCTGCTACTACTACCACCACCACCAACCTGAATCTACATGAAACTAATTAGCATGTGTATAGGCGGAGTAGGACCTACAACAAAAGAGCTAGCGCCAGGGCCATGGAGGGGAGCATGCTGAATTACAAACACCGGGGCCAGCACTGACAGCGTGCCCGTTTTGCCTTTGAAGCCACCGGCATGGCCACAATGGGCCTCCCTGGATTGTGCAGGTGTGGAACAGAGCGGCGAGCCGGTCTAACTAAGGGCTGGGGGGCGTTTATAGTACAAGCGTTTAACCTTATACTGACTGGCCAGGCTGGAGCGGAGCCCTGTTGATAGGTTACTGACAGGCTAGTTGGCTTGCTAGCATTGTGCCACGAGCGGGCTAGTTAGCACTGGGAATTTAGACATGTTTTAGTAACTGACATGATGCCTAGGTTATGATGTGCATCAGCAAAAGAGTCAAGTTCCGCCCAGTGGCTTGATACACACCCCAGTGGAAGCGCTCAACTGTGGCATCAGGAATGGGCACTGAGAGCAATGATGCGCCAGAGGCTCAGAGCAGTGGGTGGAGTTGGATTTAATACCCTTGAGTCATCATTCAGAGGCTTGTCATTGTCCTATTGCAGCTGTGGCCCAAATGGTGGGTAGCGGCCAATTCCTACTGGGCCGTGACTGAGGCCTGGGTTGTGGCTTAAAAACAGTACTTGTTTCTCAGAGACTGAAGAGGTCAGAGGCAAAATACTTCAGGTGGGGTCATTACACCCACTTACATGTACAGTGCTGTGAAAATATTTGGCTCCTTTCTAATTCTCTACTTTTGCATATTGTTTTATACTGAGTGTTATCAGATCTTAAACCAAAACCTAGTATTAGATAAAGGGAACCTGAGTGAACAATACTTATTTCATTTTTTCATAAACAAAGTTATGCAACACCCACTACCCCGGTGTGAAAAACGGTCCCACTTTTAGCTGCAATGACTCCAACCAAACGCTTCCTTTAGTTGTTGATCAGTCTCGTACGTCGCTGTAGAGGAATTTTGGCCCACTATTCCATGCAGAACTACTGTAACTCAGCGACAATGTGGAATTTCAAGCATGAACTGATCATCTCAAATTCCGCCACAACATCTCAAATTGGGATTAGGTCTGGACTTTGACTAGGCCTTTCCAAAACTTAATGGTGTTGCTTTTTAACCATTTTCGTGTAGATTTGATTGTGTTTTGGATCACCGTCTCGCTGCATGACCCAGCGGCGCTTCAGCTGACAGACCGCTGGCCTGACATTCTCCTGTAGAATTCTCTGATAATAGAAGGAACCATGAATTCTGCTCTTTAACTTCTTATGGCTGGGGGCAGTAATGAGTAGCTTGGATGAATAAGGTGCCCAGAGGTGCCCAGAGTAAACTGCCTGCTACTCAGTTCCAGTTGCTAATATATGCATATTATTAGTAGATTTAGATAGAAAACATTCTGAAGTTTCTAAAACTGTTTGAATGATGTTTGTGAGTATAACAGAACTCATATGGCAGGCAAAAACCTGAGGAAAAATCCAACCAGGAAGTGGGAAATCTGAGGTTTGTAGGTTTTCAAGTCTTTGCCTATCCAATATACAGTGTCTATGGGGTCATATTGCACTTCCTAAGGCTTCCACTAGATGTCAACAGTCTTTAGAGCCTTGTTTCAGGCTTCTACTGTGAAGGGGGAGAGAATAAGAGCTGTTTGACTAAGGGGTCTGGCAGAATGCCATGAGCTAAGTCAGGCACGCGGCCGTGAGAGCGAGCTCTGTTCGTTTTCATTTCTAAAGACAAAGGAATTGCCCGGTTGAAACATTATTGAAGATTTATGTTAAAAACATCCTAAAGATTTGACGTTTGACATGTTTCTACGAACTGTAATAACTTTTTTGACTTTGGATTTAGTGCTCGCGCGTTGTGCATTTGGATTAGTGTACTAAACGCACGAACGAAAAGGAGGTATTTGGACATAAATGGACTTCATCGAACAAAACAAACATTTATTGTGGAACTGTGATTCCTGGGAGTGCATTCCGATGAAGATCATCAAAGGTAAGTGAATATTTATAATGCTATTTCTGACTTTTGTTGACTCCACAACATGGCGGGTATCTGTATGGCTCGTTTTGGTGCCTGACCGCTGTACTCAGAATATTGCATGGTGTGCTTTTGCCATAAAGCTTTTTTGAAATCTGACACAGCGGTTGCATTAAGGAGAAGTATATATTTAATTCCATGCATAACACTTGTATTGTCATCAACATTTATGATGAGTATTCCTGTAAATTGATGTGGCTCTCTACAAAATCACCGGATGTTTTGGAGGCAAAACATTACTGAACACAACACGCCAATGTAAACTAAGATTTTTGGATATAAATATGAACTTTATCGAACAAAAGATACATGTATTGTGTAACATGAAGTCCTATGAGTGTCATCTGATGAAGATCATCAAAGGTTAGTGATTAATTTGATCTATATTTCTGCTTTTTATGAATCCTCTCTTGGCTAGAATAATGGCTGTGTTATTCTGTGAACAGGCACTAACCTCACCGTCATAAAGCCTTTTTGAAATTGGACACTGTGGCTGGATTGACAACAAGTGTATCTTTAAAATAGTGTATAATACTTGTATGTCTGAGGAATATTAATGATGAGATTTGTTTGAATTTGGCGCCCTGCACTTTCACTGGCTGTTGTCATATCGATCCCGTTAACGGGATTTCAGCCGTAAGAAGTTCAACAGCATGATCATTACACATATGCACCTTGTGCTGTGGACAATAATGTCACTAAAATGTGCCTTTTCGTAACAATACCACAGATGTCTCAAGTGGGAGCGTGCAACTGGCATGCAGGAATGTCCACCAGAGCTGTTGCCAGAGAATTGAATCATAATTTCTCTACCATAAGCCACCTCCGTTGTTTTAGAGAATTTGGCAATGCGTCCAACCGGCATCACAACCGCAGACCACGTGTAACCTCGCACAGCCTAGGACCTCCACATCTGGCTTCTTCACCTGCGGGGTCGTCTGAGTCCAGCCACCCAGATAGGTGATGAAACTGAGTTTGCACAACTGGTTTGCTGATGTCAACGTTGTGAAGAGAGTGCCCAATGGTGGCGGTAGGGTTATGGTATGGGCAGGTCAAAGCTACGGACAACGAACACAATTGCATTTTATCGATGGCAAATTGAATGCACAGAGATACCGTGAGGAGATCCTGAGGCCAATTGTCGTGCCATTCATCCGCCGCCATCACCTCATGTTTCAACATGATAATGCACGGATCTGTACACAATTTCTGGAAGTTGAAAATGTCAAAGTTCTTTCATGGTCTACATACTCAGACATGTCACCCATTTTCCCTGTATATGGCCTCACTATTGTTATTTTACTGATGCTCTTTAATTATTTGTAACTTTATTTTTAGCTATTTTTCTTAACTGCATTGTTGGTGCAGGGCTTGTAAGTAAGAATTTCACTGTAAGATCTACTCTTGTTGAATTTGGCGCATGTGCCAAATAAAATTTGGGCATGTTTGGGATGCTCTGGATCGACGTGTATAACAGCGGGTTCCAGTTCCCGCCAATATCCAGCAACTTCGCACAGCCATTGAAGAGACTGGGACAACATTCCACAGGCCACAATCAACAGCCTGATCAAATCTAATCGAAGGAGTTATGTCACACTGCATGAGGCAAATGGTGGTCACTACAGATACTGACTGGTTTTATGATCCACGCCCATTTTTATTAAGGTATCTGTGACCAACAGATGCATATTTGTATTCCCAGTCATATGAAATCCATAGATTAGGGCCTAATTAATTAATTACAACTGACTGATTTTCTTATATGAACTGTAACTCAGTAAAATCTTTGAAATTGTTGAGTTCATATTTTTGTTCATTGTGTAATAGAAAAAGACAAGAATGTTCTGGAAGGGTAAGAACTCATTGAATACTTGAGTGCTACTTTTGAGTTACAAGAAAGAGGAACCAAATCTTTGAATATGTGACCGTCTCATGAGAAGTGTGTATCCCACTCTGGCTGTGCTATCAGCCTTCATTTAGAAATCATGACAAGGGTGGTTACGATGACCGTATATACTGCCACACCACAGTCACGAATCATGCCCGCAGTTAAATTCGATGTGACTCAACGGTTACGGCAACTTCTCAAAAAGTGCTCACTGATAGTCAGTAGCCTACCAAACTTACGAGAGGCCAGTCGCTAATGGTGGGTACTCAGCACTCTGATGTCAATTGCAAAAGCAATTGAAAATCAAATCAAACACTTCATGAGAGGCCTGACATTAAGACTTAGAGCAGAATAGGATCACCTGTTGCGCAGAGAGAGACAGCTCCTCATAGCTGGTTGATGCATGGAATGAAATTAGGGTTACTACGCACAACATTTCCAACCGCATATGCAATTGCATACGAAAACAGTTGATGGCCTTTATTGAAAAGAGGAGGATCCCATCAGCTTTCTATAGGCTAGGCCTACTATATTTTTTCCTAAACTTTCCTAATATTATAACACATTGTTTTGCTTTACAACCAGAGTAGCCTATCAGGCTGGCATAAAAAAAAGTACTGTGGGAAAAGAGTCCACAATTCGCTATGAGCCCAGACATTGTGCAATCGTGTGTGAAAACTGTTTGCCGCACACCATCGCTAATCCATATATACAGTGGGGAGAACAAGTATTTGATACACTGCCGATTTTGCAGGTTTTCCTACTTACAAAGCATGTAGAGGTCTGTAATTTCTATCATGGGTACACTTCAACTATGAGAGACGGAATCTAAAACAAAAATCCAGAAAATCACATTGTATGATTTTTAAGTAATTAATTTGCATTTTATTGCATGACATAAGTATTTGATACATCAGAAAAGCAGATCTTAATATTTGGTACAGAAACCTTTGTTTGCAATTACAGAGATCATACGTTTCCTGTAGTTCTTGACCAGGTTTGCACACACTGCAGCAGGGATTTTGGCCCACTCCTCCATACAGATCTTCTCCAGATCCTTCAGGTTTCGGGGCTGTCGCTGGGCAATACGGACTTTCAGCTCCCTCCAAAGATTTTCTATTGGGTTCAGGTCTGGAGACTGGCTAGGCCACTCCAGGACCTTGAGATGCTTCTTACGGCGCCACTCCTTAGTTGCCCTGGCTGTGTGTTTCGGGTCGTTGTCATGCTGGAAGACCCAGCCACGACCCATCTTCAATGCTCTTACTGAGGGAAGGAGGTTGTTGGCCAAGATCTCGCGATACATGGCCCCATCCATCCTCCCCTCAATACGGTGCAGTCATCCTGTACCCTTTGCAGAAAAGCATCCCCAAAGAATGATGTTTCCACCTCCATGCTTCACGGTTGGGATGGTGTTCTTGGGGTTGTACTCATCCTTCTTCTTCCTCCAAACACGGCGAGTGGAGTTTAGACCAAAAAGCTCTATTTTTGTCTCATCAGACCACATGACCTTCTCCCATTCCTCCTCTGGATCATCCAGATGGTCATTGGCAAACTTCAGACGGGCCTGGACATGCGCTGGCTTGAGCAGGTGGACCTTGCGTGCGCTGCAGGATTTTAATCCATGACGGTGTAGTGTGTTACTAATGGTTTTCTTTGAGACTGTGGTCCCAGCTCTCTYCAGGTCATTGACCAGGTCCTGCCATGTAGTTCTGGGCTGATAACTCACCTTCCTCATGATCATTGATGCCCCACGAGGTGAGATCTTGCATGGAGCCCCAGACCGAGGGTGATTGACCGTCATCTTGAACTTCTTCCATTTTCTAATAATTGCGCCAACAGTTGTTGCCTTCTCACCAAGCTGCTTGCCTATTGTCCTGTAGCCCATCCCAGCCTGTTGCATGTCTACAATTTTATCCCTGATGTCCTTATACAGCTCTCTGGTCTTGGCCATTGTGGAGAGGTTGGAGTCTGTTTGATTGAGTGTGTGGACAGGTGTCTTTTATACAGGTAACGAGTTCAAACAGGTGCAGTTAATACAGGTAATGAGTGGAGAACAGGAGGGCTTCTTAAAGAAAAACAGGTCTGTGAGAGCCGGAATTCTTACTGGTTGGTAGGTGATCAAATACTTATGTCATGCAATAAAATGCAAATTAATTACTTAAAAATCATACAATGTGATTTTCTGGATTTTTGTTTTAGATTCCGTCTCTCACAGTTGAAGTGTACCTATGATAAAAATTACAGACCTCTACATGCTTTGTAAGTAGGAAAACCTGCAAAATCGGCAGTGTATCAAATACTTGTTCTCCCCACTGTACATATTCTATTCATCCCGTTACATTTGTGTGTATAAGGTAGTTGTTGAGAATTTGTTAGATTACTCGTTAGATATTACTGCTTAGTCGGAACTAGAAGCACAAGCATTCGCTACACTCTCATTAACATCTGCTTACCATGTGTATGTGACCAATAACATTTGATTTTAAGTGTGTGCAGCCAACGCAAGAAACAGAGCAGAGCAATTGACTTTCACGCAACTTTTTCAAATCCTCATTAGTCACATGCCTTAGACTGTATTTGGAATCAAAACAGAGCGTTACAGGCTGACTACACCGCTCAGTCGCGTGCGTTACAAAATACATTTTGAAATCTATATTATTAAATTATTGCACCCACACTGCTCGCGAGCATCTGCGTTGCCAAGGGCTAAAATTGAAGTCAGTTCTATTTGTGACGCAGATCGCGCTGCAAGTCCTGCCTCTCCCATCTCCTCATTGGTTTATAGAAGCAGGTACCCAGGTGCCATCTCCTCATTGGTTATACCCACGTGGGTGACTGAAAGACGAACAAGGTCAGTGACAGGTAATGCACCTAATTTATGAAAGTTGCCAATCGCAATATAAAGTCAAGAGAAGAAAAAGCCTGGGAGGAGAGATGACTAGAAACGATTCGGTTGACCGTTGTGTGGATTAATTGGCAGAGTAGAGGACCTTGTGCATTTCAGGTAAAATAATAACTCACTGTTTATATCCCATGACAAATTAGCTAGCAACAGCAAGCTTGCTAAATAGGACAAATTAGCTAGCAAGTACAAGCTAGCTAACTAAATTGCCATAAATGTTTAATGCTTTTCGACCTGTCCCCAAATTAATAGAATTGATTCAGAGTTTGTTTTGATATTTTAACCTGCCTGTCGTGATTGCGTTTGGTGTGGGGGGACAAAATAAATGTATGCACGATGGCGCACACGCGCAGCCGGTTTGGGTTCCGCGTAACCTTTCTAACACAACTAAAGTTGCATAAACAACTGTAAATGATTTATATAGGAGGACCCATTTCTTTGTTAACCGCCCAACACAGAATAGCCACATGTGCGCACTCCCTCGGAAATAGTTTGGGGAAAAGATACTTTCTATTTTATTCAGCTATGTTAAATTGTATTGTTCTTACTATAAAATATGAAATCATGTCACGTGAATTATAAGCTAATCTTGCCTGCTAAATGTTAATAAACTAGTGTAGACCACAGCCATATCCAGATAAGGGAAAGGCTGATACCTAGTCAGTTGTCCAACGGAATGTATTCAACTGAAATGTGTCTTCCTACATTTTCTTCATATTTTTGTTTTTTTTTACACCTTTAATTAACTAGGCAAGTCAGTTAAGAACAAATTCTTATTTTCAATGGCGGCCTAAGAACAGTGGGTTAACTGCCTTTTTCAGGGGCAGAACGACAGATGTTTACCTTGTCAGCTCGGGGATTCGATCTTGCAACCTTTCGGTTACTAGTCCAACGCTCTAACCACTAGGCCACCCCAATATCATATGTGTTTCTTTAGACCTGCCTAAATGGATTTACTGTGATGGTGTAGGTTATATTAAATGGATTGAGACTTTAAATTGTAGATGTTACAAAAAGGTCCACATCAGTGTCTTGTAGGCTATGCGTGGAAGCCAGGGATGCTAAACATATTTATGTTAATTAAAAGGTAAATTACAGCGAGACCAGTCAGTTATTTGCATGACAATCATCAGCTGGCACTTTCATGACTGCCACATCCCTATCCATGACAAAAATGGATGTGATTAAACATGAGTGCCAACAATACATGGACCACTTATACAAGAAGACCCCTCACTGTGTGACACAGAACAACTTCACTGACAGAGCTTGCCTGGGGACCAGAGTGAATTTGAATTTCTAAATCAACATCTGGGATTGTCAGTGTTTGATTCTGGAAATTATCTTCTACAAGCCAGAATATTGAACAAAATTACATTTGAACTTACTCTACCGGTTCTGTGTGGTTGGTTCTTTTGTGAGTAGGAATTTAATACAATATATCCAGAGGAAAGTATAATTAAACCAACTTCCTCAAAGCACTGGTAGCGCATTCGGATTCTTATCAACTGAATCATGCGCACAGGATGTACATGCAAGTAATGCATGCATACTTGATGAGCTCATGCACATGTTTACATGGTCTTGCACATGCCTCAGGTGAGAGAAATCAGAACGCATTACCAGCGCTTTGACGAAGTTGGTATAATTATACTATCCTGTGGATATATTGTCTCAAATTCCTACTTACAAGAGGACCAACCACAGAGACAACCTGTAGAGTACATTCATATGTAATTTTATTCAACAGTCCAGCTTGTAGAGGACCTGAAAGCACCATTTCCAGAAACATACACTGAAAAATCCTAGACTGTGTCTGATCCCAAAGCAAACAGACAGTATATGCCTTGTTGTAAAACCTAAATTCTTTCCATATCCACTTGCATGAAATGTATGTTTGGCCACAGAAAAACATTTGTGGTATTCACTGAATGGATGGAGAAAGCCAAAGACCGCCTAGTAAAAACACAGCATGACAACATTGGACGAGTTCATTCTGCATTGCCCGGTGCCCCTGCTGGGCGGAGCAACATTTTAGACCACTCCAATGGTTCTTAATATAAATATCCAGCCAACTGGGGCACCGGGCCATGCAAAACGAACTTGCCCATTGTGATCAGGTGACGGCAACCAGCCGTTACTGGCTACAACTCTTCCGTGCTAATCACAGCACATGATTGCAATGCGCTTTCCTTAAAGACAATGTTTTTGCTATCGCCACACACACACAAAAATACTGCAGGAATGCGATAATCCAATGACTGCCAATGAGCTGTTATCAGCTTTGTCGTGCATTTGCATCCACCCCCTGTATTACAGAAATAGTCACTTACCGCAATCAAAGTGCTGTTTCTGCTCTGCTCTGGCGTTCCACCCTCCGCTAGGTCTGCGTTGCTGCCCCCGGTCCCTGACCCTCTCTGCGCCGACTGGTCTGAGGTTGGCTGTGGCTGGCGGTGCTTACTCGACCGTTTGGCCTTGGTTTGCAGGCACCGTTGGTGCAGTGCAAAGGTCTGCTGCCGTTCCATCTCCAGCCGCTCCATAGCGGTGTTGTCGTAGCGGTTCTCGCAGCTGGTGTGATGCCTCCTGAAGAGCTCGATTCGACGGCGGAGTCGCTCCATCACCGCACTGTGTCGCGGCACTACAAAATCCGCCATCATCAATAAAGAGTGTGTTTTTAAACTCTGGTCTCGGGTTTCGACAGTCCGGATAAAATGCTTAATGTGTTCCTTTTTAGTGTGGGCGTTTATACCCACTACCTTTGAGAATCAACTAACGTTAGTGCTTCCATAGAGTCTACCTTTAGCTTGCTAATGTTGGCATTTAGTCTCACTAGCCAGAAGGAAACAGGCGTAAAATACGATTGAGATATATTACTAAACGGCCTAGCTAACTAGCAAAGTATATAGTGCACCTTATCTGTCGCATCGTGAAAAAAAAGTATTGCAATAACTGGCTAGCAAAAGGCCCCAGCATTGGCTAGCTAGCCAAATTCGAAAAACTCATTCACGCCTTTCCCTTAATGAAAAAAAGTTGAAACTACAAACAAAATAATGTATATTAAAAAGGCGAGCTCAATTCATTTGATGGAAAATACGCATTATATGAGTTGAACGAATAACGTGCCTAACGTTATTTAGACGTAGCTAACTAACGTTACAGTATGTAACGTTAGTTGCTTACTAAAATGTTATAGTATTCAATCAATGGGTCTCCATAACATTCCTCTGGTCAAACATATCCAAAGTTCGAGTAAGAAAAACCTTTAACTTGTACGTTAGCTTCTAACTAGCTACGCTGGACTGTATTAGGGAGAACAAACATAACATTGCAGTAGTTTACATTGGTAAACTATAAATGTATTGAAATCTCGCTGACTAACGTTACTTACCCAACTTCACGG
Organism: Salvelinus sp. IW2-2015; assembly: GCF_002910315.2. Lineage (NCBI taxonomy): Eukaryota > Metazoa > Chordata > Actinopteri > Salmoniformes > Salmonidae > Salvelinus > Salvelinus sp. IW2-2015. Next base: position 17,914,216 of record NC_036848.1, read on the forward strand.
AGCTGGTTAGCTTGCTGGCTAAAGCTAACTTTGTCTACAACAAACACTCCTGTCTCATGGTGAAAGTTAGCTAACTTAGCTAAAGCAAGTGACGCTCAGTTCTTTTCTACTAAACTAGTCAGCTAAATGTATCTAGAATATAACTTCTGCTAACTAGGCAGGATAAAACGTTAAGTTACCGATTACCGTCAACATATAAAACACCAAGAACGTTAGCTCGCTAATAACAAAAGTAGTTACGTTGCAACTAGCTAGCTAAAGTAATGTTACTTATGTTCTCCCTGGCTAACAGCTGATCCTCGGCGTAGATCGCAGTAATGTGACTTGATAGCTAGCAACTGCAACAAGATACGGATGTAGCTAGCTTGATAGCCTGCTAACTATAACAAAAGCATGATACCCAGACTACTTTCAAAAATAATTCTCACAAGTAGTCCATATAGAACACACACAACCCGACTCCGAATCAGTTAGGTAGACTGCAAAACAAAAAAACTAATTGCGACAACAAACAATCAAACTGCCTCTCTTTGCTATTTCTATTGTTTTCCAATGGACAGGCAGATCTTCGTCGCCATTTTGGAACAAGTTTTTTTCTCTCTCCTTTTTTTCCCTAACCTTTGCTTTGCTTCACCGACACCAAGAGGCGTCACCACCAGACAGCCGTGTCGCTTTCCCCACCATAGAAATGGAATGGTCCCCACCTCATTTTCATGATTGACAGTGAAAACAAGCAACAGAGAGACCATTTGCATGAATTTACAGTCAAATTTGTAACATTGTGTGTCCTTTGACAAGTTATCAGAATTCAAGTAAGCTCAACTCCTTGTTGGAATAATGTGACAGATTTAGATTTTTTTTTATTTAACCTTTATTTAATTAGGCAAGTCAGTTAAGAACAAAATCATATGTACAATGACAGCCTACCCCGGTCAAATCTGTACGACACTCGGTCAATTATGCACCACCCTATGGGACTCCCAATCACAGCCAGGATTTGAACCAGAGCCTGGATTTGAACCAGACTATAGTGACGGCTCTTGCACTGAGATGCAGTGCCTTAGACCACTGCGCCACTTGGGAGCACTAGTTAGACTTATAAGTATCAACAACTTTCAATGAATTCCATTTTATAAAGCCATTTTTAGATCAGTAGTTGTCATAAAGTGCTATCTAGTTTCTGCACTTTAAACAAAAGGTAACTAAAAGGTACTGTTACTGTTGTTTTGTCACTGCATAACTGTTTTTGTTGTCCGGCAAGAAATGGTATCACATGATGCATATAGTTTCAAATAATTTCTGTATAGCTTCAAGTCATCATGTTATTTCTTGAGCACTATAGTCGTTTCAGAGGTGATACATTGTTGATAGGCATTGACAAGACCGATTACCACTTCCCTAAGAGAGCAGTCCTCAGGATGCAGTGTGCGGCTCACCTCGGAACCTTACACCTCTCCCCCCAAATCGCTATATTGATGTCAGAAGTTGGATGGCACCTGTGAGGCCATCGGAGAGGCATGTACATGTGAGGGACTTGGTTAAGAGGAGTGTCAGTCAGGAATTGCTCGGCGGAAAGGATGAAATAATGTAGCTAGTTGGGGTTAGCATGAAGTTTGCCTACGGACTTGGAGACCAGGGCTCAAAACCCCCAAGTTCGCTACATTGGTCTAAGAATTGGGATGGAATGAGGACATTGGAAGCACAGGCGGACGTGCCTGGACCCTGAAAGATGGTCACGGTACCTATATGTGTAAATGTTGTGGGCTGCATTTGCTCCTGTATTTTTGTTGGTGGCCCACTCTTTGACGGCACCTATGCACATCTGACAATGTGCTGCTGTGACATAGCCTATGTGTAAGACTTGGCTAGAGCTGACCTGTGTCATGTAAAAATCTTCCCAGTGTGAAAAAGTTCCCAATCGTTCTGATTGTGACCAGAAATGAGCAGCATCAAACCGCCATTGATCTGCCTGCTCTGTAGAATGTCCATTGATAACCAGTGGTGGAAAAAGTGCCCAATTGTCATACTTCAGTAAAAGTAAAGAAACCTTATTAGAAAATGACTCAAGTGAAAGTAAAAAAAGTCTTTAAATATACTTAAGTATGAAAAGTAAATGTATATTTTAGCAATTACACTTAAGTATCAAATGTATAAATAACTTTAAATTCCTAATATTAAGCAAATGTATTGTTTTTTAAATTTTATTTATGGATAGCCAGGGGCACACTCCAACACTCAGACTCCATTTACAAATAAAGCATGTTTTTAGTGAGTGAGCCAGATCAGAGGGAGTAGAGATGACCAGGGATGTTTTCTTGATAAGTGTGTAAATTGGACCATTTTCCTGTCCTGCTAAGCATTCAAAATGTAACAAGTACTTTTGAGTGTCAGGGAAAATGTATGGAGTAAAAAGTACATTATTTTCTTAGTAATGTAGTATAGTATAAATTGTATAAAATAGTAAAGTACAGATACAAAAAAAATGACTTAAGTAAAATACTTTAAAGTACTACTTTACATCACTGTTGATACCATCCTGCACTGAATGCATTATCAGTGTAGGAATTCCAATAGAAGGTGTTACCCATGTTTCTACAACTTTCTATGAGCCACACACACACACACACACACACACACACACACACACACACACACACACACGAGTAAGCTAGATACAGTGCATTCCGAAAGTATTCAGACCCATGGACTTTTTCCACATTTTGTTAGTTACAGCCTTATTCTAAAATGTATTTAATTACATTTTTTCCTCATCAATCTACACAAAATACCCAATAATGACAAAGTGAAAACAGGTTTTTAGAGATTGAGCTCAGGTGTATCCTGTTTCCATTGATCATCCTTGAGATGTTTCTACAACTTGATTGGAGTCAAGCTGTGGTAAATTCAATTGATTGGACATGATTTGGAAAGGCACACGCCTGTCTATATTAAGGTCCCACAGCTGACAGTGTATGTCAGACCAAAATCCAAGCCATGAGGTCAAACGAATTGTCCATAGAGCTCCGAGACAGGATTGTGTCGAGGCACATATCTGGGGAAGGGTACCAAAACATTTCTGCAGCATTGAAGGTCCCCAAGAACACAGTGACCTCCATCATTCTTAAATGGAATAAGTTTAGAAACACCAAGACTCTTCCTAGAGCTGGCCGCCTAGCCAAACTGAGCAATCGGGGGAGAAGGGCCTTGGTCAGGGAGGTGACCAAGAACCCGATGGTCAATCTGACAGATCAACCTAGTGTCTCTGTGGAGATGGGAGAACCTTCCAGAAGGACAACCATCTCTGCAGCACTCCACCAATCAGGCCTTTATGGTAGAGTGGCCAGACAGAAGCCACTGCTCAGTAAAAGGCACAGGACAGCCCGCTTGGAGTTTGCCAAAAGGCACCTAAAGGACTCTGACCATGAGAATCAAGATCCTCTGGTTTGATGAAACCAAGATTGAATTCTCTGACCCGAATGCCAAGCGTGACGTCTGGAGGAAACCTGGTTCCATCCCTATGGTGGTGGCAGGATCATGCTGTGGGGATGGTATTCAGCGGCAGGGACTGGGAGACTAGTCAGGATCTAGGCAAAGATGAATGGAGCAAAGTACAGACAGATCCTTGATGAAAACCTGCTCCAGCATGCTCAGGACCTCCGACTGGGGTGAAGGTTCACCTTCCACAGGACGACGACGACCATAAGCACACAGCCAAGACTACGCAGGACTGGCTTTGGGACAAGTCTCTGAATGTCCTTGAGTGGCCCAGCCAAAGGCTGGACTTGAAACCGCTCAAACATCTCTGGAGACCTGAATATAGCTGTGCAGCGACGCTCCCCATCCAACCTGACAGCTTGAGGATCTGCAGAGAAGAATGCCAGAAACTCCCCAAATACAGGTGTGCCAAGCTTGTAGTGTCATACCCAAGAATATGAGGCTGTAATCGCTGGCAAAGGTGCTTCAAAGCAGAGTACTTTCGTAAATGTGATACATTTTTTATAAGCCAAAATATTCTAAAAACCTGTTTTTGCTTTGTCTTTACTGAGTATTGTGTGTGTAGCTGATACAGCCTTAATCTAAAATGTAACAAAATGTGGAAAAAGTGAAGGGGTCTGATTACTTTCCGAATGCACTGTACATACAGCCATTAGCGCCAACCAATGCGCGCAGGCTAAATGGATCATGCTGCAGACAGCATAAATATATATATATATTTTTTTAGATTGAACCAATCACTGATAATTGATCGCATAGTGCACTGTGCAAGATTGAACAATTATTTTTGTTGTAGCTTGTTTCTGAATTTGTCTCTTGTTCCCTCCATTCATTACATGAATCACACGCGTGCAAATTACAAAAGTACAACAAATTGGAAATGTGGTGAGCCGTGCGCAAAAACATTACTCTCAAATCAGCAGCAGACAGACATTGATCTGCCATGGCCTTGGGCATAATATCCGCTCTGTGGAACGTCAATTGATAGATACAGTACCAAGTGACAAGCAGCAATGAGACTCGGGCCCCCAGTCAGTTTCTATTAGGCCTTTTTATTAATCAAAACAAATGGCATCCCTATTCATAGATGACTGCATTTACAATACACATGGGTCAGAGGAGCAGTCGCTATTCGTGATCAGTATTTTTTTTAAAGCCTCCACTAATCAACATTCATCATTACCCATGGGAGATTAAATCTGAACCAAAATGTATAGGTTCTTCAATCTCTAGTGTACAGGATTAAGTTAGGTTAAACCTAGTCGTTTCGGTGACCCATCAGACTGAGTTCACACACAGGAAAGCTGTCAGAGGTACGTAAGGTACACAGTACAGTGCACTGTTCAGTCTAGGAGTCGTATCTAGGCAGAACCAAAGGGGGAAAAGCACAATTAAAACCTTGACTAAAAATAAAATATTTGTTGAAGCCAGAAAGAGTGAAGGAGAAACGCATGTCCTTAACATTTTCAAAAAGGATCATTTTCTGACCATTTAATTTTCTTCAAACAAAAGTACAAAATAAGAGAAAGAAATGGCTAGTTAGGTTACAGTGCAGTGGGAACTAACTACCTCACATAACCTATGACACAGGTCATCTTCCACAATTAGAAAAAAGAAAATGAGAAATTATAGAGAAAGACCTCCATTTCCTCTTGAGGCGGAAGCTGTACATGCCATCTCAATTTCAGGGGGATGACAACCCCCGCCACACAAAACCATGAGATCAATACAGGAAAAACATTGCCCAGCTCCAATCTCTTAGTCAAATATCTTTTTATTTCTGTTTTGTAAGTAACATCATAGCAAGTTCTACATCTTCGCTCCCCCCCACCCTCCAACATGTAATGTAGTAGATATAGATGAATCAACCTACTACACTTATCACCCAATCACATGCAGCTTAGTTTGTCGGGAGAACCAATCCCCATTCACCTTGGTCGCTCAGAGACACCATGGCACACAGAAGAATTGTGGCATTCCAAACACGACTGACTGACACCACCAAGGAATCTGAGAGCACAAAACTTTAAAAATGGGATCCATGCAAACAGACAACAGCTAATTACCTGGTATGTGTGTGTATGTTTACGTGTGCGTCTGTTACCTTGAACAGTGACAACCATTTTTACATGGGGCAAACCTCTAATGGTTTTTGACTTCTAGTTCTAAAAACAGAGTGGGCAGGTTCACCAAAACGTAAGAAATAAGGAACTTAAAAGACTGTAGTCCACTGATAGTTACCGGCTATTGAGCAGTCTCAATATTTTCTCCTTAGCGCCTTTTTCATGTTGTATGGGGTAAGTTTAAGATATCAATGAATCATGCAATGTGAAAGAAGTGAGGCGGGAAGCTTGTTTGACACCCTGAGAGTACTCTTTACGACTCTTGTAAAAGAGTCAGACTGTCATGAGACACAAAAAAAGTAACATTTCTGAAAGATGTGTTAAATTCTGCTGCTTTTGACTCAGGAAATGCAGTCACAGGATGTGCATATTCATCTACCAATAGCTAGGCGGGAGACTGATTCATCCCACCAATGAGGGAGGAGGCTGCACGAGCTGGCCACCAGTCTGACAACCTTGACATCTCCCCTAGAAGCCTGCCGGCAACCAACCGTCATCTCTCCGAGTACCAGCTTTTCTTTTCTCCCGCACACGTTACTGTAAATGTACACTACATCCTTACATTATCTATCAAGACCAGAGAAAAAAACTAAAACATTAATGGAATCAAAAATAAAATAAAAAGTAATGTACATAGTATTAAAAAAGGTCACAGTACATTCACAGAAAAAACAATTTCAGAAAACCTTGCTCTCTAGGACTGTCTAAGGCAGCGTATTCTAACCTACTGACGCCCACTTACCAGGCTCCCCCTCCCTCTGCTTCAAACTTTGCCTGCCCCACGGTTCTGCGGGGAACTGAGCATGTGCAATGGATCCCCCCCACCACTCCCAGCTTCACCGTAGTAAGAACAACTTGAGAGGGGTCTTCCTACAACCAAAACACGTAAAAAAACATGGTGAAAGCCACATGGAATGAAACGTTGAGACCCGTGCATCATGGGAAAATGAGTCTCTCAAAACCCCCCAAAAACACAACTGCAGTGTTATAACCAGACAATAAGACATCCAAATGCCATGTTTTTTTTTCTTTGTCGACCCTCAACAGAAACATTCATGCTACGTCCATTTACTATGACACACACAAAACGCATGGGACTGTTAAACTGGACCAAGCAAGAAGACATCGAGCTGTAGTGTTGCCCAGAAAAGTCGGTTGATAAATACTGTCTAGATCTGCGGGATGGATGGATGGATGGGGGGCTGACTAGCGGGAGCAAAGGGTGGTGGAGGTTTGAGTGAGAAGACAGAAGGGGTTCCTAGGTTAGTGTTACAGAATGGTATTGGAAAATATTTTTTATTTCTTCACTGTTAAATAAAAACCTTTTCTACACTAACAACGCATCAGTCTTCATCACCACCATACTGGAATCATCGTCGTCCATATTGTGAGGCAGTCATGATTGTTTTCTGTTGATCCTGACAAGAGAGATGGTGGTCTAGTTGGGTTTGCTTCATCGCCCCGGGAGGGGGAGGAAAGGGAGGGCCCAGGGGGGAAAGATGGGGGAGACTGGAAGGGTGGGTCGGGTTAGGGAGTGACCCTGGGTCAGGGCTGTTGGTTTTAATCAGAGATCCAGGGTTGTGAAAGCCACATCAGTCCTTTCTCAATTTCCTGTTTCTGGGGGACCTTCTGAGGAGGTCATCTTCTTGTTTCTGGAGAGAGCAGAAAGGAGAGGGGGCTTTGGGTTACACACAAGCCATAATTGTCTCTATTCTGAACAATAAAGTACATCATCAACACAGCCCTTTTTACATCAGCAGTTGTCAAAGTGCTGTTACAGTGCAAGCTTTGATTTCTAGTCACAACGAACCACATCATGCTCACCAAGTCATGCCTTACTGTCCCCGTACCTCTTCAGTGACCTCTTCTTCCTCTTCCTCCTCCAGCCCCTCCTCCTCCTCATCCTCTTCCTCCTCATTTACTTCCTCTGCAGGACTGTCTTCTGCATCACTATTCTTCTCTGCTGCTGCTATGGAAACCAACAAACACAAAGTTAGCATTTACTGAGACGGGCTAACTTGTTGCTCTTGCGTTGAGTGATGCAAGACAGCACGCACTGTAAAATAAATGTCAATTACACACACTGTCAACAGATTTGTGATCCTACATTAGGAGAGGGAGGGATAAATGGTGACAGTTCTTACCTGGCTGGCTCTTCTCCTCCTTGACTTGGTCTGCCTCAGCCTTCTCCACCACTTCCTCCTCCTTCACGTCTGGCTGGGGCTCGTCTGTCTTCTTGTAATCGGCAGCATTTGCAGCAGTCTTCTGTTGCGAGAGAGAAAAGATAAACATTAACACAGATCATAAACATTATCTATGATGACATCCATAGGCAAATGTATGTGTGTGTGGGGGGGGGGGGCACTATTGAGATGCAACCTTTGATGGTCTGTGGTCACAGCGTGGTCCCTCACCTTTCCAGTGCAGCAGAAGACGATGATCAGGACTAGGGGCACAGCCACAGTCAGCACGTAGACCACCCACAACCAGGGACGCTCGTCTGCTGCGGTCATCATCTGGTTCACCAGACCGGGCTAGAGGAGAGGGGAGAACACGGTCACGCAACTGTCAAGATCTGGGAACCATCGACCACAACCAACCACCATCAACTGCATCACAAAAGCAGGTTGCGGATTGCACTATTGGGTGCCGTTGAAAATCTTTATTTGTAACAAGTTTGTAACAACATCGCTGTTATACCAAAGTTTTATGGGTCCCTGAGAAATGGTCAGAACACATATGCCAAAAAAACAAAAAAAACAGCACTCCTGTATCTTTCACATGGACCCCAAAAGGTGTAATGTGTTGTGAAAAACCAGTGCCTGAGGGTTTCTTCCCACATCGCTCTCACTTCCTGAAAGTCCTTATAAGAGCTGGGGAATTCCCGTTTCACAGTGCATCTCAGAAGTCTCCACAAACTACTCTGTACCAGTAACACAACACACTTGTGCACCAACACACTTTATTAAACAAAGAAACTAGCACAAAAGAACCCCCTTAGTGAAACCATTAAGCTAAATAGTTAAGTACTAACTAAAGTCTTGCCTACTCAGACTGTTCGTAGCAGTGACAATGCACAGGAGTTTGTGTGTCCCAATTCCATGCATACTGCAATGGCAGATCTGAGACGAGCATTTCCATATTAACAGTGGCAGCCAACTGCCCCGGCAGTGCTACCGGTGTAAAACCAAATTATCCGTAGCGCAAACAATGAGGCTGTGAAACCAGTGGAATTCTCAGCGCGCTCCATGGTTCACTGAGTGGTATGTACAGTGCCTTCAGAAAATATTCATACCCCTTAACATATTTGACGTGTTACAGCCTGAATTCAACATGGATTAAATGTTTTTTTTTACCTATCTACACACAATGCCCCATAATGACAATGTGAAAACATGTTCAGACATTTTTGCTAATTGATTGATTGATAATGAAATATCAAATTTACATAAGTAGTCACACCCCTGAGTCAATACCTTGTAGAAGCAGCTTTGAACATCGATTACAGCTGTGAGTGCTTCTGGGTAAGTCTCTAAGAGCTTTCCACACCTGGACTGTGCAACATTTGCCCATTAGTATTTTCAAAATCCTTCAAGCTCTGCCAAATTGGATGTTGATCATTGCTAGACAACCATTTTCAGGTCTTGCCATAGATTTTCAAGCAGATTTAAGTCAAAACTGTAACTTTCACATTCACTGTCTTCTTGGTAAGCAACTCCAGTGTAGATTTGGCCTTGTGTTTTAGGTTATTGTCCTGCTGAAAGGTGAATTAGTCTCCCAGTGTCTGGTGGAAAGCACACCAGGTTTTCCTTTTTTTTGTTGCTTAGCTCCATTCTACTTCTTTATTATCCTGGAAAAACTCCCCAGTCATTAACTGTTACAAGCATATCCATAACATGATGCAGCCACCACTAAGCTCGAAAATATGGAGAGTGGTAGTGAGTAATGCATTTTATTGGAGTTGCCCCAAACATAACACTGTATTCAGGACAAAGTTAATTGCTTTGCCACATTGTTTGCAGTATTACTTTAGTGCCTTGTTCCAAACTAGATGAATGTTTGAACATTTGTATTTTGTACAGGATTCCTTCTTGTCACTGTCAATTAAGTTAATATTGTGGAGTAACTACAATGTCGATCCATCCTCAATTTTCTCCTATCACAACTATTAAACTTAACTGTTTTCAAGTCACCATTGGCCTCATTGTGAAATCCCTGAGTCGTTTCCTTCCTCTCCGGCAACCGAGTGAGGAAAGAAGCCTGCATCTTTGTAGTGACTGGGTGTATTGATACACCATCCAAAGTGAAATTAATAACTACACCATGTTCAAAGGGATGTCTGCATTTTTTATTTATTTAAATATTACCAATATGTGCCCTTCTTTGTGAGGCATTGGAAAACATCCCTGGTCTTTGAGTTTCCATCTGTGTTTGAAATTCACTGCTCGACTAAGGGACCTTACATATTTTATTTATTTATTTAACTAGGCAGTTAAGAACAAATTCTTATTTACAACGACGGCCTACACCGGCCAAACACGGACGACGCTGGGCCAATTGTGCGCCGCCCTATGGGACTCCCAATCACAGCCGGTTGTAATACAGCCTGGATTTGAACCAGGGCGTCTGTAGTGACGTCTCTAGCACTGAGATTCATATAATTATGTGTGGGATACAGATATGAAGTAGTCATTCACAAAACATGTTAAAAACTATTATTGCACACAGAGTGAATCCATGCAACGTATTATGTGCGTTAAGCATATATTTACTCCTGAACTTAGTTAGGCTTGCCATAAATGGGTTGAATACGTGACAAGACATTTCAGCTTTTAATTTTTTATGAATTTGTAAACATTTTGAAAAAAACATATTAACATTATGGGGTATTGTGTGAAAAAAATAATTTTAATTTCAGGCTTAAAAAGTCAAGGGGCGTGAATACTTTCTGCAGGCACTATAGCAAGTACGGCCGTGTGTGTGTGTGATGCTCTGACGAAGAGAACGTGTGCGAGAGTAAGAGAACAGCAAGAAAGAGAGAAAGAGGGCGAGAAGAGAAAATGCAGTCAAGCGAGAGTAAGAGAGCGTGTCCACCAGGAAGGGAGTGAGCGAGACAAAGAGAGCGAGAGAGGAAACTAGACAGCAACAGCGAGAACAGAAAAATGAGAGAACAAGGGAGAGAGGGGGAACAGAAAATGAGCAAGAGTGCTCAAAACTGAGAGAAATCGAGAGTGAGGGAGTGGGCGGCCTAGCTGTGTAGAGAGAGGGCCGTTAAGCCCAACATGCCAGGCATCCCAGGAATTCACCTTTAGGAAAAAAAGGCAGCATCGGTCCGGGGCTGAAAGAATTTTGATGAGGCGGCCAAATGAACGGCTAGTCGGTTAATCCCTGGGTACGAGCCACCCTCATCCCCCTGGACTCACCACAACTCTACTGCTCCACACACACACACACACTTATGACAGCTCAAAACGAGTGAGACCACCACTTAGAGGGTGACCTCAGTAGAAGACGTATGTGTATGTTTGTGTGCGTTTGTGTGTGAAGCAGGGCCACGGCTTCTCAATAGTGCCAGTTTCAGCTGTAACTTCGGTTTTATGGAACAGTGTACTCTAGCGGTTTAAGTATGCGCCAACCACCAGCGAGTCATGCTAGACCAACTCAAGAAGCTTTTCAACTAAAGCCAACTCATTATACAGAGGAGCAGCTGGAGCACGGTGACAATGACTGTGTCACTCTTACTGCTCAGCCTATCTCCCCCTGGAGTTCCACATGTTATATCCGTTTCCACTTAGGGGCGGGACAGGGAAGGGTTTTCCATATGTCACACAGAGCCAGGCTTGCCAGCAGCATTCCTCTGAAGGGTGTGGGGAGTGTGTCTGGTCTGAAGTCCCCATGAGAAGACACAGGCAGAGAAGTCACCACTAACACTGAGACATTTTGTCATCCTCTTCAAATTGTTACCTTACTAATGGTTACAGTAAGGATTGGGGGTAGGGCGATCCTTCTCAGCATAGGAGTGCTGATCTCGGATCCGTTTGGCCTTTTAGATTATAATGAATAAGATTAAATGGAACGGAGCGATCAGCTGGGCATTTTGTAATTATTTTACTATTAAAATAATGACCTTTATTCCGATACCCTGATAGTTGAAAAACAATAATTATAAATTGCTATCGACTCTCGACCAATCAGAATGACACAAACGCACATTAACAACGGACACGCTGCTTTTCTCTGGTGGTTTGGCTAACAGTAACAGCAAAAGAGAAGTTCCAATTTTTACTATGACAGAACTAATCCCGTTACAAAAGTTTTTCTGTTGAGGGTTTTGCATTGATCTGTGTCAGATGTTGTAATTGCTATTCGAAGTAGGGAAAATAGCACACCGATGTCAGGGTAGCCTAAAGGCTCCCGAGTGGCGCAGCGGTCTAAGGCACTACATTTCAGTGCAAGAGGTGTCACGACAGACATTTTTCGATCCTGGGCTGTATCACAACCGGCCATGACTGGGAGTCCCATAGTGCGGCGCACAATTGGACCAGCGTCGTCCGTGTTAAGGTTTGGCCGGGGTAGGCTGTAAATAAGAATTTGTTCTTGACTGACTTTCTTAGTTTTTCTTTTTAAAGGACTAAATGCGCAGCAGTAGGCTAGCGCAGATGTAGTTCAACACACCGTTATAAAAGCTACATTCGAAAGATTGTTGTTTTATTGAATTTCAGATGTCATGTAGGGCCCTATAAAATCTGTTCTATTTTTTGCCTGATTCCGTGTATATTTCCCGAAATTAGTTTTTCTCCGTTTTGCTTTTCCAAGTTTTTGCTTTACTTTTTTAAATAACGTTTTTTCCCCCAAATAGAAAAACAACTCAAATGGATGTTCTAAGTCCACAACAATGCTTACACCACATTAGGAGAACACTTTTGAGGTCTGGGAAAATGTTTTGAAATGTTGATACCCTTTAAATGTGCACTTAGCAAGAGGCTTTTGTATAGCATTTTGTAATGCAGATGTGATGGTAGAGTTAACAACACCAATACCCACTGAATTGATGCAAATAATCATCATATTCTGTAAGGTAAGCATAAGCTACATTGTAGTTAACATTTAATTGAAAAGGTTGTGGGAAAGCCTTTCCATCTACCAGAAGGCTTTTCATTAGCATAGCTAACGGCTACACAAAGTGGTAAACGTGCGCACCGCACATACACAGCTTGGTGAAATTCTCATTGACTCTTCAGAAAGTCACAGGAAATATGAATCACTGATGCCTTCGTTTCATATCTTATGATCAACTTGGGCGAATTTATAAAATGTTCAATACATTTTTGAATACTGTTGAACTCGGTTTTAATGTCTGCATTACGTTATTTCGTACATGTTAAAGGGCCCTAGTCATGGTACATCCTTGGAGGTAAAAATGTCACAAGGATAATTTCAATTTGGACAAAGCTTTCGCATTGTACAAATAGGCCCACAAGTTTGTTTCTCCAAAAATGAACACTCACTCAAGTAATCGAATACTAACGTCCGTTCAGATATCCGGATATATTTGATTATCCGTGCCCATTCCTACTCTGAGAAACTTGATACATACGGCCCCTGATCCTCGGCATGTATATTGAACAAAAATATAAAACGCAACATGTAAAGTGTTGGTCCCATGTTTCATGAGCTGAAATAAAAGCTTTTTGTGCAAATGGAAAAATGAGGAAAAATATTTGGCCACAAATTTATGTACATCCCTGTTAGTGAGCATTTCATAAGATAATCTATCCAACTGAAAGGTGTGGCATATCAAGAAGCTGATTAAACAGCATGATCATTACACAGGTGCACCTTGTACTGGAAACAAAAGGCCAGTCTAAAATGTGCAGTTTTGGCACACAACACAATGCCACAGATGTCTCAAGTTGAGGGAGCATGCAGTTGGCATACTGACGACTGCAGGAATGTCCAACAGAGCTGTTGCCAGAGAATTTAATGTAAATTGTTCTACCATAAGCCGCCTCCAACGTCATTTTAGAGAATTTGGCAGTACTTCCAACCGGCCTCACAACCGTTGACTCCGTGTAACCACGCCAGCCCAGGAACTCCACATCCAGCTTCTTTAATGGCGGAATTGTCTGAGACCAGCCCCCCGGACAGCTGACGAAACTGAGGAGTATTTCTGTCTGTAATAAAGCCCTTTTGTGGGGAAAAACTAATTCTGATAGGCTGGGCCTGACTCCCCAGAGGCTGGGCTTGGCTCCCAAGTGGGTGGGCCTATGCCCTCCGAGGCCCACCCATGGCTGCGCCCCTGCCCAGCCATGTGAAATCCATAGATAAGGGCCTAATGACTATTTTAATTGACTGATTTCCTTATATTAACTGCAACTCAGTAAAATCGTTGAAATTGTTGGTTGTTGCGTTTATATTTTTGTCACCGCTAGTCAATCTGACTTGATTGCTTACCCCAGAGAATAGAGGCTTGCATCATGTAAAAACAGCAACGCTACAAATATCCACATTGCTCCCTGAAGAGGTTTTGGAGAAGTCTCTGGATACAAGAATAGGTCCCTTAGTTCTAGGTGCTTCAAAACAAACTGTCCTAAGGGAACATCTTAGATGCAAGAGGAATCCTATGCAAATAAGAAGCTGAACGTTCTATGGTTAGGATAGAAGTGTGATATGGAGCGAAGAGAGATCTTATGGACCTGCTTGAAATGTCAGACGATTGCACTGCATATTCGTTCCTTATCAAATGTCTGTATATTTTATGTGAAGAATTTATGAGAAGTTTTATCAACTAGTCATGAGGAGTCTCTGTGTGCCCGTCTCTCTGTGTGCGTGTGCGCTATTGCACCCACCTCGGCGGCTCCCTCAGCAGCCTTCTTCAGGCCCCAACCATCGTTGGCCCAGCGATCGGCCGTGTGCCTCTCGTTGGTGATGAAGAAGTTATCAAAGAAGATGTCGCTGGACATGGACCACAGCTCCAGGCCCACGGCGTTGAAGGGGGTCATTCTGAAGGGATGGAGGTCCTCGAAGAAGGCTGGGTTGGCGATCTTCCTGGGCTTCCACACACCCTGGGAGGTACATTGAGGGTTGAGTGTACAGTACCGTGAGAGTTGCATTCATAAACTATTCTTTTGGGGAGCCATTTGTAAGTACATACATTTGGATTTCTCTGCAACGAGAACTCAGTAGTAAAAAAAAAAAAGTATGAGATTTTTTGGGGAAAGACAAGAACACAACGTCACCAATGCAAGATCAGAAAAAGTACAAATAGTAGGCTCTCATCAATACAAATGCCGAATTGGAAAGAGCAAGTGCAACGATTGTGTGTATGTTATTTAGGCTACACACTGCACTGGGGTAAAAAAAAATCCTAAAGTGGCTGACGCATTGGTATATGGTACACGCTGGGAGGTGTGAAGGGTTACCTGGTAGTTGGGATTGTCGATCATGGGGGCCTTCCACTTGCCCTTGTAGCTGGGGTTGTCAATCATGGGTCGTTGCCAGGCGCCACACCCGGGGGCGGTTTCACAGAGGGCGTTAGGGACCTGAGGGGCCTCCCACTCACCATCCATATCCTCATCCCTGGAGAAAAACATCACAGATCACAATACAGACAAAGCCATACAGTGTACAACATGATGATATACGGTTACAAGTTACTGTAGGTGTGAGAAAGCAAAAGACCACAAAAAATAAAAAAAATATCCAATTGAGAGAACGTGAAGGCATAAGTGAAAAATAACAGCATCTCCTTTTCCTCCCTTTCTATAAATCCCCTTTATCCACTGTGTCCCATTCCTCTTCTCTGGGGGCTCTAATTTAATTTCCGCCACAGAAGTGAGACATAAAAGACAGTGAGAGCAGAGGGGGAGCTCTACAGAGCCCGAAAACCAGACCTGGCTGTCCTGAGGCAAAGCGCACCCTGTGATATTAGCTCCTCTCACCAGGAAGCCTGCTCTCTCCACAGAGAAGAGGAGGAGCTTGCCGCAAACACTAGCAATTAGCTTCCAAGAAATGAGTGGGCTAAACCAGATGAGGGTACACCACGACGGGACAGAAAAGACAGAGGAGGTAGTAGAGTGGTAGATGAAGGGCAGAGAGAAGGAGAGAGATAGAAGGGAGGGGGGCGAAGAATAGAGTGGCAGACGAGGGTAGAGCGAGAGAAGAGATGGAGTACCATGGTGGACGGTATGTGGGGAAGGATGCAGGGGTAGGATGAGCGGAACGAGAGAGTAAAGGTATCGTAGTTACCAGTCCTCGGGCTTGACCGCGTCGGGGTCGCTGGTATACTCGGACTCATCATCCAGCCAGCCGTCTGGCTTCACTGCGTCCTCATCTGGGATCTGTTTCGGTGCATCCTCATCCCTATGGGACAGGGGAGAGAGTCAGAGGGTACACACACTAACACACATAAGCACACCTGGCATCTGAAAGGGGGAAAAAAGCAACAACTGTCGACAGCTAACACACACACACACGCTTTCCACAGCTACATTTGAAACGCACATGCACACGCTGTGAAACTTCAACACGTAAGAAAACCTGGCGAAATAGCCCCTTTTTCACCTACACTTAAATATGCACACTTACCAGTCCTCGGGTTTGACTGCGTCAGGGTCCTGGATCTTGGGTCTCTCATCCCAGTCCTCTGGCTTGTGGTCGTCGGGGTCCTCGATCTCGGCAGCCGGGTTGATTGCGGGGGTCATGTCTGTCAGCAGGTTACCACTGTTCACCACCGCCTGGTCCACCAGCACCTCAAAGCTGTTGTCTGGGTTCAACACTAGGAGGCAGGAGAGAGAGGAGAGCGGTAGGTAGAGATGTTTAGAGGAATACACCTGGAAATGTCATTAGCATACCTGATTCATAGAACATGTGAAAATGTCTTGTTCACCGTGTTGTCTCCCTAGGCGAGTCTTCTTGTCTGTAGACTAGTGGACCATCAAAGAGTATATAGGCCTCGTGAGTAGAACATGTTAAAATGTCTTACCCAGCGTGTAAAGGTGGGTCTTCTTGTCGGTGTAGTAGGTGCGCAGGTCTGCGTCGGGCTTCTTGGCGTGCTTCTCCTCGTACTCGCCAGTCTTGGGGTTCTTGTGGCGGAAGATGAAGTGCAGTTTGTAGTCCTCGCCGCACTTGTCTGGTCCGAACATGATGGTGTAGGGAGTCTTGTCAACAAACTCATCCTGAAGGGCAGAAGAACTACATTAACCTCGAGGCTGTCTACGTGCAGATGTATTGGGTAAAAAATATGTTTGTACTGATGAAGACACAGCTCGGGTCTAAACATGATCTATTATAAACAAACACTTTTGGGAGCATGTACAAAGGAAGTCTGCAGTAGTACTTTATGTTTCCATCTTAAATACCACAATGTGCATGTTCTTACCAGGTTAAGGTCAGGTGTCTGGGAGAGCAGTTTGACGTAGGCGCCGCCGCAGTCGATCCCTTGCTGGAAGTTGACCTCATACTGGACGATGAGGGGCTTGGTGTCGAAGATGAAGGGCCTGAGGAGCTGGGCTGAGATGGCGTGATGTTTGGCACGGGACTTAAGGACCAGGCCCTTGTCGCCGGGCAGCTTGCCGTCCTTCATGTCCTCCACCTCCCATTTACCTGCAAGACGGAGGTCGAACACGCAAGTAAAGGAGAGAACTCACTTCATAAATGTCTGAATGGAGCCGAACCTAGGGTCTTATTCATTAGGCACTAAACGGAAGAAAATTTACTGAAATGTAAGGACTACCTCAACTTGTCCAATAATTCAAGTTGCAAAATGTTTTGCTAAGTTGTGCCCTAATGAATACTACCCGGACGAATGCTTTATGTTCTAATGTGACAGAGAGGAATTGTCTTGGTGCCTACCGTCATACTTGGCGATATCCTCATCAATGTCCTCCTTCTTGGCCTTTGACAGGACCCAGCTGAAACAAACAGGAGAAGCGAGATGACTTGAGAGTCAAGTAAACATGGTAGCACCTGGACACCATAGGGGAAGCTGCCGGGGGAATAGCCTAGGCGCTGGGTTGAGTGTTTATCCTTACAAAAAGTCTAAATAGCAGCTGGTCCTATGGTGAGCACCTACTCAGCACATTGTGGCACATGAAAAGAAGAGACACAGTTTATACTGTTAAGTTCATGTTTTAAGTATCCCTATATTTCTGTTATTACGGGGCTATCACTCAGTCAAGAGTGCGCCTGCGCAGGGAGTCTTGTTGTTGATAGACATAGCCAGGAGTGGAATGGCTACCTTGTAGTGTGTTCATACGGTATAGTAAACTTTGTTAAACTGGAACCTTGTCGTGGTGTCATTTCGAGTTAACATATACCACCTAGGCCATTTGGTTTCAGGGCAGCATGTTTGAATATTGTATCTTCTCTGATATAGACTTCATTAGTATAATAAATTATAAAAACGGTGCCTGCTTCATTTCGAAGTTGAATTAAAAAAACTCCGGGGAAACCAGAGTGCTCACCTGTCAAGGGTGCCCATGTCAAAGGACTCGGCGAAGAAGTGTTCCCCCGTGGGCTCGGGCGCTTTGTAGGTCACCTAGAGAGGAGCAGAGAGGGGTCAGTGGATCACTAGGTCAGCTCTTCCACTGCCTGGCTCCAGATAAGGTGTTTAGTGTGCCAACCAGGCCACGTGTAGGTGTGTGTGTGTGTGTGTCCTATGCAAGAGCAATAGGAGGACATAGGTCAGCCAGATAGCAAACCATCACGTCGCATTGCTAATCAACGCATCACCTCTGTTTTTTTTTACGGATGTCAGGCTAGTGAGCTATTCACCACTTGCCTAGCTACCCAGACTCCTTGCTCTGGCCAAACGCTATACCCACGGATGTTAGTTTCTTTCCCACAGTGAGTCTGGATCTAAATTCGGGGAGTACCTCCCCGAACATTTACAGATGCGAACACATTCGGGGAGGTCTGATTGGTCCGGAAAACAATGGATTGGGCCAGAGCCAGAACACACGAGGGTAGAGCGGTGGTTTGAAAATTCCTCAAACCGTACAACACCCCCCATGCCCCTCGTCACCACAGACGACTTCAATGATGGCAGTCTCAGACGAAAGTATGTTGCGAACGACAGTGCATCGGAAGAATTTAGTGTGAGTCGTCAGGGATAATTCACCAACTTCTCATCCCTTCTGGTCATATCTCTACCTATCAGAGCTAGTGGAGAAAGGAAGAACACTAAGCAGTCCCAGCACAGGCTTAGCCTCTATCGTTTGTGGTGTTGTGCGAATCACATTCATTCCTTGAAATGAGCTCAAACCTCCCACTCACTCTACAGCCCTTTCACAACAGACATTTGACTACTGAATATGGGTAGGTTGGCTTGAATCTGTGTATAACAGTGAGCAGCCACGTAGGCCTAACCTTTTCTCCTTGGCTGTCACAATCTGGGCATGCTAGAAGGGAAGAGAAGAGCCACGCTTTCAACCAAAACTGAGATTTCAACCACTGAAACCATAACCTTACACACACTGGTCTAGGGTAGACTTACTTTAGGGACTGAAGGTGGTCCTGGGGGCTTGTCTGCCTCCACCTCCCCGTCCAGAAGCTCCTCCCCATGGTCAAGCTCCTCCATCTCGTCTTCCACATCCATGTCGCCCCCCATCTCCATTATAGGCTCGTCCTCCTCCTCCTGGTGGGCGGTCACCGTGGTCAGTAGCAGTGTTGACCACAGGCCCACGGCCAGCAGCAGAACATACCTCACCTTCAGCTCCATAGTCTAGGGGAGAGAAGAGAGCAATTAATACACTAGGCCAATTTCTTGAAGAAAATGTGTTCGCTCGTCAGCTGTTCAAAAGTGTTTTAATAAGAAGTATGGCGGATAACAGTAGTGGTCTCGCTGACGCAAGCACACTAATTACTTAATTACTAATTAACAAGTGGGAATCTGTTATGGTCTGCATCTACATTCATTTAGATTCCTATTGAATCCCCTCCTTATCCGTTTCAGTTGTTGCATATGGCATACAGATTCCTAGCCACCTTACCCCGAGGGCTAGGGAGGAGCAGCGGAGCCACAGTATTATTACTTAGTTACACCCATCCATTCCTTTCAGATCAAAACATCTAAGAGTAGAGGCTGATTTCAAACGGTGGTTAAGAGAAATAAAAATAGAGGCTATGGGTAGGACATGAGAGGTGAAGAAAGGAATGTGATGGAAGAAGGCAAATGACAGCAGTGAGTAGAGAAGGTGGCCATTTAACAAAGCGTAAACAAGGGGTTAAATGAGATGAGGGACACAGGAGAGGGAGAATAAGATATGAAAAAGAGAAAGAGGCTGCTTCTGGGGGGAGAGAGAAAGATGGGTGGGCGTCACTGGGCTACAAGAGAGACACGGTCTAACAGAAACAGAAATATGGGGGCGACTGACAATGCAACCTAGCATATAATTTGAGCTGGAGAAAGGGGATAATTTCTGAGCAGGTGGCCATTAGGTTAAATTACAGCTTCTTATCATATTAGAACAAGCCTACTGGTAGAGGTGGTACATGCAGGAATCAAAACCACAACCCTGGTCTTATAAGCACTATGATTAAAATCTCCTGGAACAAGATTGACCATTAGTTCCACAACTGGGCTCCCTCCTAAATTTCAAAAACGTTTTATCCTTTTCATGCCTACAGAACGCACACTCCCTCCGACTGTTGCCAGGCATATGGTCGCCATGCCGTTACCCAGTGCCTCACTGGCACCCATTGCCATAGCGACGAGCCTGAGGCATATGCAGCCTGAGCCCCTTCCCCTAATGAGATTCGGTCCAATGAGATTACATTAGAGCACCATGTAACACACACACGGAGTTAACACACACACATATTTACCTTTCATATTATTCACAGGCAATTTACTCAACACCATACAAACAATTTAGGACAGGCTGTGCACACAGACGCCGGCTCCTTCGACACTATCCCAAATCTAATTGAGAAGACTAGGCAGGTGTTTAAGCAATAAGGCAAATCTTCCGCCTAACTATCATTTTTTATTTAACTAGGCAAGTCAGCTAAGAACAAATTCTTACGTACAATGACGGCCTACTTGTAAACCCTCCCCTAATCAGAAGGCAAGGTGGAACAATTACAATGTTTCTTAAGCCTATAAAATATACTTAAATATTCCGAAACACCTAGGGGGCAAGTATCGATTTGAGATTGGGTCTTTGTCTTCTCCAATCAGATAATGCCAATAAGATCGCAGTCTGTTATAATTCCATCCTATTCTCAACCCCTCAGCATGTTCTGATACCATTAGCCAAATAAGTGGTGCTGGTTACAGAGTGAGGGGGGATGTGAGAGTACTATTAGGTCCACCTTACCATATGCAATACAGACAACTGAAATATAGGCCATATTTTATGACTACAATTAATTTTAAATCAATTCATAATTTAGAGTGCCTCAAAGTCTATTACCAAACTAACAAAAGTTACCGATTGTCTTTTTGTCATGAGATTACCTGTGTCTACATGTTAGCATGCAGTTGCACACGTATTACTGTACATACCATGCACATAGCAGACTGTTCCATTAATGAGTTTAACCCCACGCGAGATTAACGTCCGTAGCCACACCGTCTAACACTTCCACCAGCATAGCACAGTCATGCTAGTTTAGCAGAGTGGCTATTATCAGGCCAAGATTACCTTAATGCTCTACTTTCCACTTGGCATTTTAATTAACAATGTAGCATATCTATAGCAGGATTTCCATTCGCCAGCAATAGAAAGCTTTCAGGCCAATAAAAAAGAAAAGAAAAAGAAAGTAAACCGATAAATAGGGATAAGACTTTTTTGCCTATTCATTGATGGAAATATCACTCAATGTAAATACATTTGACCGGACATGCTTATCACTTTATAGGTTCATTTGCATCATTTTGTGATATTAGAGGCTTGTGTGTTCCAGAGGTTATAGCCGCTGACCCCAGCAAACATATAACAGAGTCGGGATGGGTTCAAATCCGGCCCACTGCCCTTTGACTCACCTTTCCCATATCTTCCCCGTCTTGCCAACACTTTCCTATATCTTTGATAAAAGCAAAAAAAATTACTAAAGGAGTGAGACTGCCCCACTCCTTAAAATACCTTAAAATTGAGTGGAACTGTATTTTCATTAGTCTATGTTTCTCACACACGCATAGCATACAGAGCCTATTTGAGGGGAAATCATTGAGACAGATAGATGCTGCTACAGTTCCTCAAAAATCGAATTTGATGCTGCTGGAGTGAAACATAAGCCCCACCATTGCACAACAATTCTAAAACGCAATCGCATGTTAAAAACAGTTCTGATGGCCACTATTAAAAAGAGCAACTATAACTATAGATAGATTGTAGCTTCCATCAATGTAATTATCTGCATCACTTCCATTCCCCCATCTTTGTTTTGCAAATAAATAAAATACATACACACCTTAAAAAAAAAAAAAATTATATATATTTTCCTTTATTAATTTCTAACTCTACCACCCTTCCCCTAACTGGAGTGAACTAGTAAACAACAACGCTTAGGCCTCTACTTCCAGCTTATACATACATACATACTATCTACATTTTATGGATATAGTCTATTTTACAATAACTATATTTTGTCTATTTTTACTCCTGTCCTTCCTTTACCCTCAACCTCTCCCATCAATTTCTGATGTCCATCCTGTTTGATTTTTATTTTCCATATCTTTCAAAACTGTGCTCTTTCACAAAAGTTCTGAACCTATATTAGGTTTTACAGACACAGTATGTTTTACATTAGTTATCTTGTTATTAGTCCAAACCTTCAGCTCCATTCAACCCCTCCCATCTATCTCTTAACACCATCCATTTTGGATTTCTATTTGCCATATATTTTTCAACTGTGCTGTGATGCTTCACAAAAGTACTGAACCTTTCTATTCTCATTGTTTCTACAGATTGTAAATTGAAAATATATTTTTTTGCTAAAAGTATTATATTATTGATCGATTGACTATGACTTTTCAAATCACCCAGTAGTGCCATCTGCAGGGTAAGCTCCAGGTAAATATTGCAATTCTTCAGCCATTCCTGGACCTGTGACCAAAAACAAGCTACATATTGAAAGTACCAAAACAAAGGATCTAATGATTCCATCTCTTCGCAGCAAAATCTGCAGAGCTGGGAAGGTTGTATCCCCCATATAAATAACATTCTATTAGTTGCAAGAATTTGGATAATAATTTAAAAATAAAAATTTTGAAAAATTCAGTTTTGAATCCGGCGTAGTTTTGCATATCAGTTCATAAACCATGTCCCATGGAATCAGCAGGTCAAAAATCTCTTCCCAACTATTTTGCAATCTATATGGCACGGCTGTGAATTTTTTGGTGATTAAATGAAACTGGTATACTTTTATATTTATCACTTTAACCAATTATGGTCTTTAATGCAGGGCAGACAGACAAGTTAATTACTTTTCCCCCCTTCCACTTCCATTTTTGCGGTAATGCTACGTGTGACATAACTCCACCAGTCCTATTTTGATATCACTTATGAAGATACCTTTATTAAACGTTTGTTAAATTTATATTTTTTAATCAAAGGAGTTTAAATATTTGAGTTTAACAACAATATTTGTTGTATTATTTGTTCTGTCTTTTCTGGTGGATTAAATTGAAATCGCAGCCAACTTTCTATGGATTGTTTTAAAAATAACGATATTTGTGAGATGATTTCCTTTTCAAATAACTGAAAGTGAGCAATTGTAATCTGAATAAAGGGGAAAAGTTTTTTTATTTTGTTATTTTTTCCCCCCTTGGGATATGTATACCAAGTATATCCACATCAGACCATTTTATAGGTAAACTACACAGTAAATATTAAAGTAGTATTTTTTTGTGATCCAATACATAGGTTACGCAACCAATGCATATGGGTCCGGTACATTTCTCAAATGTCTCCAATTAAAATGCTACCAGTCCAAGTGTCCGGCGCCACATTTTCCTTACGGAAACCCTGATCTATAACCCTACATTGAGCTTGTTCTACAGATCACAGGGTCTTCCTAAGGGACTGTGGTCACTGGAGCAGCCTATAAGGTAGGGGTGGAGATATACCCCCTCAACTCCTATCTGTCAGGAATGGTAACCAGGGCGCTACCACCAAGGGATATGTCACCTCTAGAGCCAGATCCCCTAGGAAGTGTCCTGAGGAGGAGCTGCAAACACAACATGTGTGTGTACACAGCCTGATGCTGAATATCATAAGGAAAGGCCATCATGGAATAAAGTAAAGTAGTAGCCCATTTCAGTGTCATATGAAGACCTAAGTGTGTCATTGTCCATTGATAATTTCTTATTCAGGTGAGCTCTTAGCTGGCTAAATTTAGTCCACGCACTGTCAGAATTCTATTTCAGTAGGCTAACACAGATAAGGTTTTCCAACCTCCCCAAAAAAGGCTATGCATTAATATATATAGGTAGGCAATATCTAGGCGAATAGATCTTGAGCACATTGACAATACACATAAATGAGACAAACTTCAGTGACCACATGGGTTTGCCATGCCAGTGCCGGAGGAGAAATTAATCTCAAACATCACAATTTTTCATAGAACAGCTCCAAGCCCGGTGACAGTGCTAGTGTGTTCTTAAATAAAGGATTCTGCCATGCGTCTGTTTGTACACTGTGACTAGGGTGTTTTCCCTGCAACAAGTCAGGCTGCCAACAAAGAGGAGATAACCAGAGGGGAGCTCACCACCAAAAAGCACCACGCATGTAACTTGACAATCAACTTACTGAGTGTGAGCGTGAGGGGTGAGATACAGGTCTTATTGGTGTGGGTGAGGCAAAAGAGTTGAGTAGCTAGGCCCAGACTCCACTCTCTGTTTTGTGGGACATAGGAGCTGGAAGGGTGGCTGCCGCCTGGGGGGCTAGGGAAAAGCCGAGGTGCCTTGTGGGCCAGGGGCGGTGAGTGGGAGGGACGGATGGATGGAGGGATAAACGTGAGAGGAGTGGCAAATTTCACTTTCTCACCACAGGCTGAAGAAGTCATGGGGCCAAACAAAACAAACCACCACACTGGAGGGGAGACCTGGGAGGCCTTGTTGTGCTGCCAAGTGGACACCATTCCCCCATTCACATCATGCCTCAGTGGTCACATGTATTCAAGTCAGGGACAGAGCAGATACAAGGAGGGGGAGGGGACAGTATAATCAATCAGTGCTCAATCAACACATCAAAGACTATTATCAGCCAGCCAGTCTTCTGAATTCATTCCATTCAGTTCACTATGTATTTGGGGAAAACAGTGCTATCTATTACTGCTGTGGTCATATGGTTCATTGTCTATGTGGCGTAGCCTAGCCAGAAACAGACATCTTGCGCAAGATGTTGCACAGCGCTTTCACAGTGTATCCCCTCATGGAAAAGCAACATGCAGCCTCTGATAATGGATAGACTACTCTGTGCTATGAAGCCCAGTCTAGGTCATCCTGTAGGGATTTAAGTGTGGGTGTACAGTGGGTTTAAGCAGATAGGATAAGGACCCAATGACCCCCATGTGCCTTGACTGTCTCAAAGAGAGAATGGAAAAGACGTAAGACTAAATAAAAGCAAATATATTTTTAAAGCATGCAAGTCTATTGTACCATTCAACATTAGTTTCTAGATTAGGTCAACAAGAGAGTGGGTTAAAGGTGCAATCATCTTGTCAATGTACACAAAATATAACAGCTTCTCGTGTGACCATAAATATTACCCATCATAAATTAGAAGTTATAATTTAACCATGGGTAAACAATAAAACGTCCAACTTCCCATTCTAATAAATATTTTCCATTCAACGCTAGAAGGCCATTTACATTTCTCAGATAGTTAGCTAAAAAAAATGTGTCAACCATTCAATAAGATGACACAGGCCAAGTCCTTTATTCAGATGTGCAAACTTTTAAAGCTACATTTCCATGAGGGTGTTGAATGCATCAGAGGAAGTGGGTTTGAAAAACTGGTCAGACTTCTATGCGTTTCATCCCTACCAGCAATACCCGTTTCCATGTGGCCATTCCTACAAGCAGGTTCATGTACGTCTTAAAGGAAATTATTTCAGATACAATAACTACCTGTAGCTAGCTCCTCACTTGATAAACCCCAATTTGAAGTGCGTAGGTCTTGTCACCCACTAATATCCAACACAGCCAAAGAGATAACAATGACCAAACTAAAAAGGACATACCGGTAGGTAATTAACGTTAGGGCACAATGCTTCATTAATCCATTCATTCATTTACTTGTGCTCGAGATTTAAAATAGCCAGGGCAAATTAATCACTATACATTAGTTTCTCACCATGACACATCGACTACTGCATCATGACTACATTTATTTCTGATAAAATCACCTAGGTATATTTGTTACACAAACGTTCTGACATGTGCACACCAAGGCAATACTAGTCAATTTCCTTACTTTAGCTCGAGGCGGGTTTTTATTTAACCACTTAATTGCTGACATTAGATGGATGCCACAATGTATCCTTGCCTACAGTAGCTAACGTTAGCTGACTAAAACACTTTCAAAATGTCTTAGCTAACGTTGCACAATGAAAACACGTCGGCAAAAGGGACACACGAGCAACTGTGTGCTACTGACAGAACATTTCAACATTCATTTGTTGGATAACAGTAGCTATCTTTATTTTACTAACGTTAGCTAAATTAGCCTACTAAATAGCTGGCCTCTATCAGCTACTAACGTTAGCCAGTCCAAGCTAAGACCACGCATCGTTTCTCGAGCTTATTCATTATGATAAATACTGTTAAAAGATACTGGACAGCATTGCATGCAACTGAACAAGCTGGGTAAATGTAGACTGAAATAATAATTTAGCGAAGTAGCTATATTTGAAAGAAGTGACATTTGTTCGTCATTACGTACCTCCTGCTTCGATGTGACACCTTGAACTACAGTAGGATCACGTGTGACTTTGGGGCATGCACTTTGGATTAGTAGCCACACCTTCTCCAGTTGTTTATTGGTTGCTGAAGTGAAAATGTTGACGTTTTCCGGGAATATTAAGAATTGGATTGCTTGTGCTACATGTCAATCATAGTAAATGGTCTCCGCCCCCAATCCGAACCCCGTGGACGGCGATGATTTGTCCAGCTGTAAGAGGAAATGTATGCTGATTGGTTATAGTACGACAGGGTTTACACTAGATAACACAGCCACAAAGTAAGATTCCATAGCCACAAAGTCTGAATTGGCAACAAAAAAATGTGAGGTTAGGATTAGGCATAAAGTGAGCCATAATTATGATTTTGTGGCTGAACACAAAACGTTAGTGTTAATAAGTGACGACCATAAAACAGGGAAAAATAAATTATAATGCAGCAGGGACAGCATTTACTGATGATTGATGACATTTTGTAGTGTACCATCAATTAATGATTTATGCACTTTGTGAAGTTGGCTAGAACTGAAGCAAAGAGAAAGAAGAGGTGTGAGTGAAACAGTAAAGTGTAAATAATTGATCAACTAAAGCACTGATTTGATCATTCTGAATGTTAGGCCTATTGAATTAGATTTTTTAAACCTTTATTTAACCAGACAAGTCAGTTAAAAACAAATTCTTATTTTCAATGACAGCCTAGGAACAGTGCTTTGTTCAGATTTTTTACCTTGTCAGCTCAGGGATTTGATCTTGCAACCTTTCGGTTACTAGTCCAACACTCTAACCACTAGGCTACCTGCCACCCCAGGATACTTATTCAATAATAATAATGAATTAGAATACTGTTCTTTTTCCTCACCATGATTATCAAAAACCACCACAAATTCATATTGCATGTCCCCATCCTGGCCAAATTTAAGTGTGTTCGAGCCCCATAGTAACAGACATGATTTGTGTAGTGTTAAATTATATTGTATGGAGGATAATGTTTAAAAATAAATGCTGTATTCTATACATTCAGTTATTCTGAAGTGCACTGACTGTATGCAGCTAATTGAAAATATTAAATAGCCTACCCTATAAAATCATCACAAAAGATTGTCACATAGTAATAAAAGTGCAACATACTCTCTTGCATCCAACCTTCTGCAATAAATGGGACATTGCAGTCACATGGTCCATTGATGACGTATGCAAGGAATGTGACCCTTGCACATTCATAACAGCAAACTAATCCACATATAGGCGAGATTAGCATACTCAGATTTGCATTGAATTGACAAGAGATTAACTTTGAACAAACAAAGCCAAGTCAATTGAAATTCTGTCTTTATTACAATTCACAGATTGGATAGAAGATAACGTCATTAAATATATTTTATCTAAACGATACAAAATACAACGTATAATAGCAATGCATTCCAGTGGCTCTTACAAGAAAATAAAACCATTTCTCCTTCCTAGCACAGGGCAGGTCAGAGTCATTGGGTACAGTTCAGATTTTTCTGTCCATTGCCCTCTGTTGATTTAATGCAACCGTGCACCTGCTATTGTATAGTGGCCATACTAACAACATTGATGGGGCTGCTAAGACAAATCGTTTTGGCACAACCTCCAGTTTGCGCTGACTGACCCTGGAGTACACACCTCAATGAACAGAAAACCAGTTTATTTCTGTCATTGCTGAAAAACTGGGTTGATGTTGAACAGAATTAGCAACTGGTGCCTGTCGGTATTCGATAGGAAAGCGGCCTCGAAGCTGCTATAAGTTCCCAAGCGTATTATTTTTCAGTACACTTGTATTGGCTGAAATCCCATAATATCTTTCTTTATCGACACAACTCTTTTTGATTTTCGATCAAGAGCTTTCAATGGTTTTGTGGTAGGGCTCTCGGGATTTTTTTTTATGTGGATCCAAGTATACAAAAGCAAACTAATGTGTCCCTTTACTGCTATATACCCTTTGCATCGTAGTAATGCATAAAAGTTGAGTGTAGCCCTTGCATTTACAGAGCCTATTTGGAAGATGTACTGTATAAGTCTGGTGTCGGGACAATTACAGTCCTTGAATAAGTTCGACTTCCAACTCAACGTAATAGTAGTGCAGACTATGTGGAAAGAGAGGGGTTGTCATATTGGACAGTTTCTCTCTTTCAGACCTCACTTGAGTGGAACTTAAATCAGACAGAGGGGTCCTTCCTTGACTTCTTCATGGTCATTATGAGAAACAAAGATCCAATTGACAGTAAAGATGATTCTTCATGCATTGGTTGGAGCTACATATTTCTCTTACATCCGACTAGTCCAAACAATTACTCTGTAGCCACGTGTATCTCCAGTGGCCCCTTGGCTACAACTAACTACATGTATCTGATATTTGGCAGACGTAGCAAATCCAACAGCGAAGCCAGATATCCAGTATGTTTCCTGTATTATCGAGACAGCTGTCTTTTCTGGTTTCCTAGCTAATGCAATAGAGGAGCTCATGTCTGGCCATGGCTTACGTTGATTTATCCCAACAACCAGGTTTACTCCATGTCACATTAAGGCAAATTGATAGGCGGAAGGGGGGGGGGGGTATGTAAGCAATGATGGTTCATGAAATAAACAACAAACAGATGTTCAAACCATAATCATAGTGTTCCTACATTGACTTCTGGCTTTAGAATTGACCATATAAATACATTTTATTCAAACAGACAAGTATGTACTTTTTAGCTAAAGATCAATTTCCTTCTACACTGTATAAGGCTACTTTTCTGACTGACTTTTGTGGACATTCACTCACTGTATATACATATCAACACACAAAACAGAGATCATTCATATGATTGTGTTACATAAATATGCATATTAGGCCTATATCCACTTACATAGGTATTTTATGTATACATTTGGGTAAAACCAGGAACATTTGTCATACATGATTAAATGATATTGAAGTTGCACAATTTCGTCATATCTGGGTGACTGTGTTGCCAAGTCTTTGATTCTGAAGCAGCAATATTTTATTGTCATATTGTCATCAAAAGGGGAGAGGTAATCTCGCCAGCTATTTGACAATTACCAGTGTAATTACAGTTATTTAAAACATAAACCTTTATGTACACATAAATACAGTTTCCTCAATACAGCGTAGTCTGTGTGTCGTCCACGCGGGGCCGCATGTTCTCCGATTTTGCGTCGGGGCAGATCTTCCTATGAGTTCTGTCAACCGTGAATTGGGCTGACGGTCTCAGTAGTACCCTGCGATGACAAGATCGCGTCAGAAGATGGCGCACTCTGACCGCGCTCCAGAAACTCATTGCCAAAAGCCAAGGAATGAGTATAGCTTGTGAAGGCTCTGTTCCTCTGCGGAACGGTCAAACGGATGACTGAGGTATTGCTGCGGGGTGTTGAAGTTCACTCTGCTTTCTTGATGAATATCTGTAGTGCAATAGACATAGCATTTGAGACAAAATCCTTGGCATCTGTTTAAAAGGTTTACCTGCACAAAGGATAGCTTTGAATGGATTAATGGATTAAACTTGACATTAGACCACTTTTGAGGCCTGAAAACATCTGACCAACTTAGATTTTTCAGTGAGCTATCACTTTAACTTAACTAAAATTCAAGGGGTTCTTTATGAGACAATGCTCCCAAGGCTCTGTGTTGAACGGGTGATGGCTGGGGCCGGCTTACCTCGCTCAGGATCACCCAGACGGGGCAGTCTGTGATCACAGAGAGACGAAGAGCCTCCAGGGGCCCGAACGTGGGGTCTACCTCCCCCTCGGCGATCCCATTATGAAACACTCCTAGAGGACAGAGAGAGAGGATCGATATATCAAACCAATATAACTAATGGACTGTGGCTGGAAATCTATTGACTTCCTCAATAAACACCATAGTCATGATGCAGCATTGTATTGCATTTGTACCTCAAGCTCCTAAATTATAACAGAGTCAAGATATGTTAGTCAAGATATGTTGTGTTGACATTTCAATTGGTTCAAGCCAAAGAGGTTGTATCAAATACAACCACAACATGCTTTGCTATGATTTCTTTGTCGCTCTACCAGTGGCAACCCGTCATTCAGGGCACATTCAGCCCCATATTTTCTTTTTTTTTGTGGGGGGGGGGGGGCTTTCCTGTTTTGTATGTTATTTTGGCATTAATACGTGTCACATATATATCAGTTTGCAAACCATGTAAAAAAATATATATATATCATTCCGCATACAGACATGGTCTCTTTTTTGTTTTCTTCAGTAAGGCAGCTCCAAAATGCAGGTGTTTCAGCCTAGCTCAGTACTTTTTGTGGTGGGTCAAGCCGGCAGAAAATACAGAGCGTTGTGCCGTGATTGGCTCAGTGTTCTGTCACTCATGGGGACACTACGTCACCGCCAATTCTAAGGGTAGAGCTAGAAAATGCAAGTCCCTTGGGTGCTGCCATATAGTTACATTAGAAGTACCCATCCAAGAAGGCTCAAGGTCATTGGCCACAGATAAAGTGACGTCAAATCACATTATAATCTACAGTAGCTTTGATTGGACTGTTCATGTCAACATCATACTTTCAAAATCTTAGCTAGCAGTCATCATCATGAATCAAGTCCACAATCTACTGGCAAATCCTTTTTAATCCTTGTAATATGAAGAGAAATAATGAAGAGAAATTATAGATAAAACGAGTGGCTGTGTAGTCCCAAGTCTAAGATTAAGTGTCTCTTTTCCTAGTTTAAAATGATAAACATTCAACATTGACCATGCTGTCAATGAAGCATGATTTGTCCCACGCTCAAAACAACTGTTAGCTCAAAATTGCAAAATTGGATTTTAGTGAGTTCAAGACAACTGGGAACTTGGGAACAACTAGCTTCGACTGGGAAAATACGTTTTGAACTTTCATCCAACTCGGGCCTCTTTCTAGAGCTACGACTTGAAGATCACTGATGTCATTATGATTCAACTTTCTTTTTCTCTCTCGAGTTCCCAGTTGTCTTGAAAGCACCATAAATCCAGAGAATGCCAGACTTTGACGACAAAATTTGCCCACAAAGGACCATCGCGCCACCTTCCTGTTCAAGTGAGCACAGCACAACAAGGTCCAAAAATGTTTTGTATGCTGCTGCATAAATTATGTAATATGCCAGGGAGATATGTATACTGTAGCTAAGAAAGTAATACTTACACAATATGTTGTGTAGTAAGCTGTTAGTAGGCCATGTGCCTCACCCTAATAATTTAGTATATTTTCGCATACTGTTCTGACTTGGTGGTGCACATTTAAATTATAACCTGTTTTTGAGAAATGTAATCATCGAATATTGTAAGAGCTTTCATTGTCTGCTTATATGCCCCCTTTATTTATCCTATGGTTCTGACATGGTGTACATGGAGAACACTATAAAAACGGCCCATGTTCAGAAATCTGTTGCTGTACATTTCAAAAGTGCTGAACAAATAGTTATATTGACTACGTCCGTCCTAGCTCGCTCATTAATGTCTTAATCGAAATTACGGATTGCCTCTTATCCACATGTCGTCCCCTTATGCCATAGTTTGTACATCTCAATTGTCAGTAGAAACCACATTTGTTTAAGCAAGTCAGCCATATCAGCTATGTTTTTTTAAAAGGCAGTGAATGAGTCTGAATGAACTTTTTCGCTGACAGACAAGCTCCGCTGATAGCCAGGTGTAGCAGTAGTAAGGTGTTGGGATTGCTGTTGGGACAGCTTTATGTAGGCCCTAACAGTTCGTGGGCAACCGTTTGTCACCGTTATAGTAAAATGTACTGTTTAGTGTTGTGTTGTGTATTGGCTTTGCTGGCATGCATCCCACCTTTATTTATTTTTGCCCCACCCAGATTTACATGCTAAAATCGCCACTGCGCTCTACTACAGAAATGCTACCTATACAAAATCAATTCTCTCTCCCATAAATCTAGTTCCACAACGTAGAGTATCAAATCAAACATGGGGAGCATAGAGTGAGTTGTGTTTTAGGTTACACTACGCCTGAAAGCTAATATTCTACTGAGTGGAGCTGGAGGGAGAAATATAACCTGATGAACATTTGATGTCACACAATTCATTTATTTGGTCCAAACATGAACTACAGTGCCAGATTGATATTCATTCCTGCACGAACTAATAATGAATGAGTGGGAGCGCTTGTAATAATTTATATGATGTCATAAGGATGGGTGGAGGGGGAAATTGATACAGTTACATCTCGCAATATTATTTTAGACAATATTATACCAATACTTGGATTTCTTTTCTATTTTTTTTTTCTAAGCAGAGTTAGCTAGCGCTAGTAAGCTCTACCTGCAACAAACCTCTGGTATTATTCATCCTATAGCTTGTTCTCCATCTTCTTTTTTAATAGTGAGCGAAAAATGTTTTCAGCACTTTATTCCACAAATGATCAAAAGGAATCTTCTCATGCTCTCATCTCTATGCAGCAGACATTTAGTGAGCAATATGGTTAACATATCAAAGTGCAATAAAAACACAGCATCGAATTGCAATATATCGAATCGCGATAATCACAATACATATCGTACCAGCACCTACAGTGTCTTCAGAAAGTATTCACATCCCGTTACTGCCTGAATTTAAAATGTATTATATGTTGTTTTTGTGTCACTGATCTACACACAATACTCCATAATGTAAGAATTATGTTTTTAGAAATGTTTACAAATTAATAAAACATGAAAAACTGTTTTGTCTTGAGTCAATAAGTATTCAAGACCTTTGTTATGGCAGGCCTAAATAACTTCAGGCGTAAAAATGTGCGTAACAAGTCACATAATACGTTGCATGGACTAACTCTGTGTGCAATAAAGGTGTTCAACCCAAACATACAATTACTGTATCTGTAAGGTCCCTCAGTCGAGCAATACATTTTAAGCACAGATTCAACCACGAAGACCAGGGAGGTTTTCCAATGCCTCGCAAAAAAGGCACTGATTGGTACATGGGTAAAAAAAACAGACAGACATTGAATATTCCTTTGAGCATGGTGAAGTTATTAATTACACTTTGGATGGTGTATAAATATACCCACTCACTACAAAGATAAGGCGCCCTTCGTAACTCAGTTGACGGTGAGGAAGGAAAACGCTCAGGAATTTCACCAATGGTGATTTTAAACCAGTTAAAGAGTTAAATGGCTGTGATAGAATGGATCAACAACATTGTAGTTACTCCACAATACTAACCTAAATGACAAAGTGAAAAGAAGGACATCTGTACAGAATAGAAATATTCCAAAACATGCATCCTGTTTGCAATAAGGCACTAAAGTAAAACAGCAAAAAATGTGTCCTAAATACAAAGCATTATGTTCAGGGCAAATCCAAAACAACATCAACAAGATGACTTTGAATGTTCCCGAGTGTCCTAGTTACAGTTTTGACTTAAATAAGCTTGAAAATCTATGACAAGACTTGAAAATTGCTGTCAAGCAATGATCAAAAAGTAACTTGACAGAGCTTGAAGAATTTTTAAAAGAATAAATGGGCAAATATTGTATAATCCAGGTTTGCAAAACTCTTAAAGACTTACTCAGAAAGACCCACAGCTGTAATCACTGCCAAAGTTGATTCTAACACGTATTGACTCAGGGGGTTAAATTCTTATCTAATCCAAATATTAGTTTTTATTTTCAATTAATAAAAACAATTATTATAATGTTTCTTCTACTTTGACAGAGTCTTTTTGTGTCGCTCGTTGACAACCAATTTTAATCCCACTTTGTAACACAACAACATGTGGAAAAAGTCAAGAGGTGTGAATATTTTCTGAAGACGCTATAAGATATATATGGAGGGCCAGTAGGAGGCACTCTTTCCTCTGGTCTAAACAAAGATCCCAATGCCCCAGGGCAGTGATTGGGGACACTGCTCTGTGTAGGGTGCCGTCTTTCGGATGGGACGTTAAACGGGTGTCCTGACTCTCTGAGGTCATTAAAGATCCCATGGCACTTATCGTAAGAGTAGGGGTGTTAACCCCGGTGTCCTGGCTAAATTCCCAATCTGGCCCTCAACCATCACGGTCACCTAATAATCCCCAGTTTACAATTGGCTCATTCATCCCCCTCCTCTCCCCTGTAACTATTCCCCAGGTCGTTGCTGCAAATGAGAACGTGTTCTCAGTCAACTTACCTGGTAAAATAACGGATAAATAAATAAAATAAAAAAATAAGGAGTTTCATATTCAATGGGATAAAAGCTAGTGCGGAGAGCAAGAGGTCATTGTGGCTGTGTTTCAGAGAGTTGAATGACAGGCTCGGGGCCCTGCTTAAAAACTGAAAGAATACATCCTCACTCGCTTCCTCCTCCCCTACTTCCTTCCTTCATTGAATTAATCAATCATCTGTATGTCATTGGATAATGCTGTAATGAAAGCAAGGTTTCTATCCTATTGCATTGACCAAATCCACCCCTCTCAGATCTGTAATTAAGGAAGGAACCATAAAAGTATCTAACACTTGTTACTGAATCAGTTGTAACAGAATTCACCTCAAACCCTTTTTCCCCACCATGTTTTAACAACATTTTAACCCGTCTTCCTATTTCAACATGATATGAACATTGTAATGTCATTTCATCCGTTCTCTTCAATGAGCACAATGCTATAATTTTAAAACACACCGGCGCAAACACTTTTCTTGCACTTCATACAATTTCAGAAAGAGCACCTAAGGTCTACTAAAACTGTGAAGTTAGCCCTTATCCACTCCTACCACTGACCCATCATCCTGTAAAAGTGCTAGATTGTGCAGCAACTAATCGGTACCATTGGAGCCCTCGATAATTGCCGTTGGCTAATGGGGATCCTAATAAAATCAACAGTCAGAGGCCTGTGTGTGTGTGTGTGTTATTTGTCAGGACCTGTCTCAGTCTGTGTGAACTGTCCCTGTTTGCTGGTGTATCTGCCACAATGTTTCTGTTAGATGGAGGAGAGGATTGATGGATGGATAGATGAAAACAATAGGGAAAGACATTTAGGGATATTTTGGCAGGGGGAATAGTGTTGGCTTTGGGTGATCCTGTCTGCAGTACTAGTTCTTAACACCACTGGTAAATAAATACCCAGTACTAATTACCACCTATTGAAACATGTCCTCGGTAGCATGGTGCTAATTGAATTCTGGGACGTTTTCATTAGAACGTACTGTAACAAAGTGTTTCGCAACGGAAAACAAAAACATGTTTCTAATTGGACGAATCCATGTTTTCCTTCCTTGCGTACATGACCCAGGCAAAGCTGTTTGTCATACTAATACTCACCTATTCTGATAAAGCCGTCCTCTGTTCTGTGGTATTTTGGTGTTTTCTCTCTCCCCTCTTTCAAGGCCTCTTTCTCAGACTGGATATTCTGTAGGAGAAGAGATAGGTGTGTGAGGAACACAATACAGGTACGCACAATGCACCAAGATCGATGCAGGCAGCAACCCTGATCTGCACTCGGATCACAGCTTCAAATCTATACATCATCAACCAATGCATTCACAACAGCAAACTCCACTCTATTGTCCTCTTTTCACCTCACAGCACTAGCCATGAGCTCAGATCCAACCCACCTACGATCTCTCTGTTTCACAACATAATAAAAGAGTAGAGATATCAATGAGTCTTCATAGTAAAGGGAGACGAAGGAAGCGGGACTCTAGTGTTGCTGCTGTGTCATATCCAATCTGACTGTTGGAGAAATACAGTATCTGTTTGACTTGTTTACCTAAAGCAATGAAGGAGAAAGGACGGGAGGACGGAAAGAGGGAAAATAAGCTGATCTTTTAAGAGGTTTTTCCTATTCTGTTGCTCTAAATAGAAATCAATGCGGGATGATCACACAAGTGATTATGGTAGTCAAAATATTACATTTCCCACCTACCGTTGAACTGCACCTGACAGCAAGGTTCTCTCTCTCAACTTGTCATGGGTCTAAAGATGTGCAACATTAGCACATAGTGACTTTTTCCACATTTTGTTACGTTACAGCCTTTTTCTAAAATAGATTAAATAAGAAAAAATCCTCATTAATCTACACACAATACCCCATAACTAAAAAAGCAAAAAACAGGCTTTTTACATTTTCATAAACAGGTTTTTATAAACGGAAATATCACATTTACATAAATACTCAGACCCTTTACTCAGTACTTTGTTGAAGCATTTTGGCAGCGATTAAAGCGTAGAGTCTTCTACAAGCTTGGCAATCTTCTCAAGCTCTGTCAGGTTGGATGGGGAGCAATGCTGCACAGTTATTTTCAGGTCTCTCCAGAGATGTTCGATTGGGTTCAAGTCCGGGCTCTGGCTGGGCCACTCGAGGACATTCAGAGACGTGTCCCGAAGCCACTCCTGCGTTGTCTTGGCTGTGTGCTTAGGGTCGTTGTCCTGTTGGAAGGTGAACTTTATCCCCAGTCTGAGGTCCTGAGCGCTCCGGAGCAGGTTTTCATTAAGAATCTCTCTGTACTTTGCTCCGTTCATCATTCCCTCGATCCTGACTAGTCTCCCAGTCCCTGCCAACGAAAAACATCCCCACAGCATGATGCTGCCACCAGCATGCTTCACCGTAGAGATGGTCTTTCTCATGGTCTGAGAGTCCTTTAGGTGCCTTTTGGCAAACTCCAAGCGGGCTGTCATGTGCCTTTTACTGAAGAATGGCTTCCATCTGGCCACTCTACAATAAATGCCTGATTGGTGGAGTGCTACAGAGGTGGTTGTCCTTCTGGAAGGTTCTCCCATCTCCACAGAGTGACCATTGGGTTCTTGGTCACTTCCCTGACAAAAGCCCTTCTCCCCTGATTACTCACTTTGACCGGGCGGCCAGCTCTAGGAACAGTCTTGGTGATTCCAAACTTCTTCCATTTAAGAATGATGAAGGCCACTGTGTTCTTGGGGACCTTCAATGCTGCAGAAATGTTTTGGTACCCTTCCCCAGATCTGTGCCTCGACATAATCCTGTCTCGGCAACATATGGACAATTCCTTCGACCTCAAGGCTTGGTTTTTGCCATGCACCGTCAACTGTGGCATCTTATATAGACAGGCGTGTGCCTTTCCAAATCATATCCAATCAATTGAATTTACCACAGGTGGACTCCAATCAAGTTGCAGAAACGTCTCAAGGATGATCAATAGAAACAGGATGCACCTGAGCTCAAGTTCAAGGATCATGGCAAAGGGTCTGAATACTTACAGTATCAGTAACGTAACAAAATGTGGAAAAAGTCAAGGGTCTGAATACTTTCCGAATGCACTGTATTCTTCCCATACTGTAGGAGGAACAACAACAACAAAAACACCTCCAACCTATTTGCACTCTTCCCTCAATCCCCCTTTTCTCTAGCACCATCACAGGGTCTCAATGACAATCAGGTTGAAGTATAGATCGAATGAGTGCAGGAGGGAGGAGAAGAAAGAATATAAGCGAGATAGAGACCGAGAGCGAGGGAGGAGAGACAGGAGGAGATGAATATCTTGCTCGAGCCTCTGCAAAATCCAGCTATTAATCTGTCGTGGAGAGCGGTGGTTTGCAGGGCATAATCTGAAATCCCCGCCTCGCCTCGCCTAGCCCTCCTGCCGGATGAAATATCATTTTAAGGCGAAAGCTCTCGAACAGTGGCTGGCGGGAGACAGATCTGATTACCACCACCCGGGAGTCCTCTTTTTCTTTCTCCTCAACATTCTCGTTCTCGCTCTTTTTCTGAGAGAGAGCCTTGCTCTGTCTTGAGTCATTTCTCATCTATTTTTCTTCGCCTCTCTCTCTCTCTGTAGCCTCTGGGGCTTAACACTGTGGGTGCTCGCCTTTCAACATGGCTTATGTGCTCCTATGTCAACAAGATGGAAGTTGACGTCATATGTCTTTCCACTTGAGAGAATTACAGTACATAATTATTGGTACCCTTGATAAAGATGAGCAAAAAATACTATAAAATACTATACAAATACTGGGCTACATTGCATGCTCCCAAAAATTATACTTCTACTGCTCAGATAATTGTTTTTGTTTAATAAATAATATAGATTTTTTTAAAGATACTGGTCGAAATTATTGGCACCCCTGTTTTCAGCACACTAGCACCTTCCCCTTAGTAGGTTAACGACCTGTTTTATGCGATTGGAGAACACGTTGGGAGGGGTCTTAGGCAGGTTAGCGTCTCTCGTCTTGAATCTTGTTCTGGGGGTAGCTCGGCATTGTGGTCACTAGCTGGCACAGCCACAAAGTCATAAAATCAGATTTTAAACCTAACCCTAACCAAAATGCTAACCCGAACACCTAACATTAAATTAAGACCAAAAAGCATATACTGTGTGTGTATATATATATATATAAAATCAGGGGAGAAGGGCTTTTGTCAGGGAAGTGACCAAGAACCCAATGGTCACTCTGTGGAGATGGGAGAAACTTCCAGAAGGACAACCACCTCTGTAGCACTCGACCAAATATATATATACAGTGGGGAGAACAAGTATTTGATACACTGCCGATTTTGCAGGTTTTCCTACTTACAAAGCATGTAGAGGTCTGTAATCTTTATCATAGGTACACTTCAACTGTGAGAGACGGAATCTAAAACAAAAATCCAGAAAATCACATTGTATGATTTTTAAGTAATTAATTWGCATTTTATTGCATGACATAAGTATTTGATACATCAGAAAAGCAGAACTTCATATTTGGTACAGAAACCTTTGTTTGCAATTACAGAGATCATACGTTTCCTGTAGTTCTTGACCAGGTTTGCACACACTGCAGCAGGGTTTTTTGGCCCACTCCTCCATACAGACCTTCTCCGGATCCGTTAGGTTTCGGGGCTGTCGCTGGGCAATACGGACTTTCAGCTCCCTCCAAAGATTTTCTATTGGGTTCAGGTCTGGAGACTGGCTAGGCCACTCCAGGACTTTGAGATGCTTCTTACGGAGCCACTCCTTAGTTGCCCTGGCTGTATGTTTCGGGTCGTTGTCATGCTGGAAGACCCAGTCACGACCCATCTTCAATGCTCTTACTGAGGGAAGGAGGTTGTTGGCCAAGATCTCGCGATACATGGCCCCATCCATCCTCCCCTCAATACGGTGCAGTCATCCTGTCCCCTTTGCAGAAAAGCATCCCCAAAGAATGATGTTTCTACCTCCATGCTTTCACGGTTGGGATGGTGTTCTTGGGGTTGTACTCATCCTTCTTCTTCCTCCAAACAGGGCGAGTGGAGTTTAGACCAAAAAGCTCTATTTTTGTCTCATCAGACCACATGACCTTCTTCCATTATCCCTGATGTCCTTACACAGCTTTCTGGTCTTGGCCATTGTGGAGAGGTTGGAGTCTGTTTGATTGAGTGTGTGGACAGGTGTCTTTTTATACAGGTAACGAGTTCAAACAGGTGCAGTTAATACAGGTAATGAGTGGAGAACAGGAGGGCTTCTTAAAGAAAAACTAACAGGTCTGTGAGAGCCGGAATTCTTACTGGTTGGTAGGTGATCAAATACTTATGTCATGCAATAAAATGCAAATTAATTACTTAAAAATCATACAATGTGATTTTCTGGATTTTGTGTTAGATTCCGTCTCTCACAGCAGTTGAAGTGTACCTATGATAAAAATTACAGACCTCTACATGCTTTGTAAGTAGGAAAACCTGCAAAATCAGCAGTGTATCAAATACTTGTTCTCCCCACTGTATATATATATATATATATACACAGTTGTAGTCGGAAGTGTACATAGACTTAGGTTGGAGTCATTAAAAACTTGTTTTTCAACCACTCCACAAATTTCTTGTTAACAACTATATATTTGGCAAGTCGGTTAGGACATCTACTTTGTGCATAACACAAGTAATTTTTCCAACAATTGTTTACAGACAGATTATTCACTATAAATATCAACAATTCCAGTGGGTCAGAAGTTTACATACACTAAGTTGACTGTGCCTTTATACAGCTTGGAAAATTCCAGAAAATTATGACATGGCTTTAGAAGCTTCTGATAGGCTAATTGACATCATTTGAGTCAATTGGAGGTTCACCTGTGGATGTATTTCAAGGCCTACCTTCAAACTCAGTGCCTCTTTGCTTGACATCATGGGAAAATCAAAAGAAATCAGCCAAGACCTCCAAAAAATTAATTGTAGACCTCCACAAGCCTGGTTCATCATTGGGAGCAATTTACAAATGCCACGTTCATCTCCACAAACAATAGAACGCAAGTTTAAACACCATGGGACCATGCAGTCGTCATACCGCTCAGGAAGGAGACGTGTTCGGTCTCCTAGAGATGAATGTACTTTGGTGTGAAAAGTGCAAATCAATCTCAGAACAACAGCAAAGGACCTTGTGAAGATGCTGGAGGAAACAGGTACAAATGTATCTATATCCACAGTGAAACATGTCCTATATCGACATAACCTGAAAGGCCGCTAAGCAAGGAAGAAGCAACTGCTCCAAAACCACCATAAAAAGCCAGACAACGGTTTGCAACTTTGCAATGGGGACAAAGATCGTACTTTTTGGAGAAATGTCCTCTGGTCTGATGAAACAAAAATATAACTTTTTGACCATAATGACCATTGTTATGTTTGGAGGAAAAAGGGGGAGGGTTGCAAGCCGAAGAACACCATCCCAACCGTGAAGCACGGGGGTGGCAGCATCATGTTGTGGGGGTGCTTTGCTGCAGGAGGGACTGGTGCACTTCACAAAATCGATGGTGAAGCATACTTCCAAAGTTGTGGAAAATGGCTGAAGGACAACAAAGTCAAGGTATTGGAGTGGCCATCACAACGCCCTGACCTCAATCCCATATAAGATTTGAACTGAAAAAGCGTGTGCGAGCAAGGAGGCCTACAAACCTGACTCAGTTACACCAGCTCTGTCTGGAGGAATGGGCCAGAATTCACCCAACTTATTGTCGGAAGCTTGTGGAAGGCTACCCGAAATGTTTGACCCAAGTTAAACAATTTAAAGGCAATACTACCAAATACTAATTGAGTGTATGTAAACTTCTGACCCACTGGGAATGTGATACAAGAAATGAAAGCTGAAATAAATCATTCTCTCTACTATTATACACAAGAGGATCTTCCAGCAAGACAATAACACCAATCATACATCAAAATCCACAAAGAAATGGTTAATTGACCACAAAATCAAAATGTTGCAATGCCCATCTCAGTCTCCGTACTTGACCCCTTTGGAAACCTGTGGTTTGAATTGAAGAGGGCAGTCCATACGAA
This sequence comes from Salvelinus sp. IW2-2015, assembly GCF_002910315.2. NCBI lineage: Eukaryota > Metazoa > Chordata > Actinopteri > Salmoniformes > Salmonidae > Salvelinus > Salvelinus sp. IW2-2015. The sequence goes on from NC_036848.1 coordinate 17,955,961, forward strand.
CAAACGAATGACATCAAGAATTTGAAAAGATTCTGTATGGAGGAATGGTCTAAGATCCCTCCAAATGTGTTCTTCGATCTCATAAAACATTTTAGAAAAAGACTCAGTGTTGATATCTTTGCAATGGTACAGTGCTGGAATGATAAAAACAGGGACGCCAATAATTTTGAACCCTATCTTTTAGCAATTTTTTTGTATTAGTTGTTAAACCAAGTATTTTCTCTGAGCAGTTGTCTTAAGTATAAAGTAACATAATTTACCAAACATTTGCTGCATGCAATATAGCTTAGAATTTGTATAATTTACTTCACATATTATTTTGTATTTATCATTATCAAGGGTGCAAATAATTAAGGACCTGACTGTACGTCTTTCCAGAGAGAGATGTAGCCAGCATGGCCCTCCAAGACATGGGCTGTGTCTCAACAGAAATAACAGATAAGAATACAGATATTGTGAGTGTATATAATCTTGTATGTAACAATACAGGTATGGCTGAATGTGTGTAACATTAAATATTATTACACTGTACTTGTGTGTGTGTGTATATACACTGCTCAAAAAAATAAAGGGAACACAAAAATAACACATCCTAGATCGGAATGAATGAAATATTCTTATTAAATACTTTTTTCTTTACATAGTTGAATGTGCTGACAACAAAATCACACAAAAATGATCAATGGAAATCAAATTTATCAACCCATGGAGGTCTGGATTTGGAGTCACACTCAAAATTCAAGTTGAAAACCACACTATAGGCTGATCCAACTTTGATGTAATGTCCTTAAAACAAGTCAAAATGAGGCTCAGTAGTGTGTGTGGCCTCCACGTGCCTGTATGAACCTCCCTACACGGCTGGGCATGCTCCTGATGAAGTGGCGGAAAGTCTCCTGAGGGATCTCCTCCCAGACCTGGACTAAAGCATCCGCCAACTCCTGGACAGTCTGTGGTGCAACGTGGCGTTGGTGGATGGAGCGAGACATGATGTCGCAGATGTGCTCAATTGGATTCAGGTCTGGGGAACGGGCGGGCCAGTCCATAGCATCAATGCCTTCCTCTTGCAGGAACTGCTGACACACTCCAGCCACATGAGGTCTAGCATTGTCTTGCATTAGGAGGAACCCAGGGCCAACCGCACCAGCATATGGTCTCACAAGGGGTCTGAGGATCTCATCTCGGTACCTAATGGCAGTCAGGCTACCTCTGGCGAGCACATGGAGGGCTGTGCAGCCCCAAAGAAATGCCACCCACACCATGACTGACCCACCGCCAAACCGGTCATGCTGGAGGATGTTGCAGGCAGCAGAATGTTCTCTACGGCGTCTCCAGACTCTGTCACGTTCTGTCACATGTGCTCAGTGTGAACCTGCTTTCATCTGTGAAGAGCACAGGGCGCCAGTGGCGAATTTGCCAATCTTGGTGTTCTCTGGCAAATGCCAAATGTCCTGCACGGTGTTGGGCTTAAGCACAACCCCCACCTGTGGACGTGGGCCCTATACCACCTCATGGAGTCGTTTCTGACTGTTTGAGCAGACACATGCACATTTGTGGCCTGCTGGAGGTCATTTTGCAGGCTCTGGCAGTGCTCCTCCTTGCACAAAGGCGGAGGTAGCGGTCCTGCGCTGGGCTGTTCCCTCCCACGGCCTCCTCCACGTCTCCTGATGTACTGGCCTGTCTCCTGGTAGCGCCTCCATGCTCTGGACAACTACGCTGACAGAACACAGCAAACCTTCTTGCCACAGCTCGCATTGATGTGCCATCCTGGATGAGCTGCACTATCTGAGCCACTTGTGTGGGTTGTAGACTCCTCTCATGCTACCACTAGAGTGAAAGCACCGCCAGCATTCAAAAGTGACCAAAACATCAGCCAGGAAGCATAGGAACTGAGAAGTGGTCACCTGCAGAACCACTCCTTTATTGGGGGTGTCTTGCTAATTGCCTATAATTTCCACCTGTTGTCTATTCCATTTGCACAACAGCATGTGAAATGTATTGTCAATCCATGTTGCTTCCTAAGTGGAACAGTTTGATTTCACAGAAGTGTGATTGACTTGGAGTTACATTGTGTTGTTTAAGTGTTCCTTTATTTTTTTTGAGCAGTGTATGTATATACACAGTACAGTCAAAAGTTTGGAGACACCTACTCATTCAGGTTTTTCTGTATTTTTACAAATTTCTACATTGTAGAATAACAGTGAAGACATCAAAACTATGAAATAACACATACAGTGGGGAGAACAAGTATTTGATAACACTGACGATTTTGCAGGTTTTCCTACTTACAAAGCATGTAGAGGTCTGTAATTTTTTATCATAGGTACACTTCAACTGTGAGAGAAGGAATCTAAAACAAAAATCCAGAAAATCACATTGTATGATTTTTAAGTAATTAATTTGCATTTTATTGCATGACATAAGTATTTGATACATCAGAAAAGCAGAACATAATTTGCTACAGAAACTTAGTTTGTAATTACAGAGATCATACACATTTCCTGTAGTTCTTGACCAGGTTTGCACACACTGCAGCAGGGATTTTGGCCCACTCCTCCATACAGACCTTCTCCAGATCCTTCAGGTTTCGGGGCTGTTGCTGGGCAATACGGACTTTCGGCTCCCTCCAAAGTTTTCTATTGGTTCAGGTCTGGGAACTGGCTAGGCCACTCCAGGACCTTGAGATGCTTCTTACGGAGCCACTCCTTAGTTGCCCTGGCTGTGTGTTTCGGGTCGTTGTCATGCTGGAAGACCCAGCCACGACCCATCTTCAATGCTCATTACTGAGGGAAGGAGGTTGTTGGTCAAGATCTCGCGATACATGCCCCGTCCTATCCTCCCCTCAATACGGTGGCAGTCGTCCTGTCCCCTTTGCAAGAAAAGCATCCCCAAAGAATGATGTTTCCACCTCCATGCTTCACGGTTGGGATGGTTTCTGGGTTGTACTCATCCTTCTATTCCTCAACACGGCGAGTGGAGTTTAGACAAAAGCTCTATTTTTGTCTCATCAGACCACATGACCTTCTCCCCATTCCTCCTCTGGATCATCCAGATGGTCATTGGCAACTTCAGACGGCCTGGACATGCGCTGGCTTGAGCAGGGGGACCTTGCGTGCGCTGCAGGGATTTTAATCCATGACGGCGTAGTGTGTTACTAATGGTTTTCTTTGAGACTGTGGTCCCAGCTCTCTTCAGGTCATTGACCAGGTCCTGCCGTGTAGTTCTGGGCTGATCCCTCACATTCCTCATGATCATTGAGCCCACGAGGTGAGATCTTGCATGGAGCCCCAGACCGAGGGTGATTGACCGTCATCTTGAACTTCTTCCATTTTCTAATAATTGTGCCAACAGTTGTTTGCCTTCTCACCAAGCTGCTTGCCTATTGTCTCTGTAGCCATCCCAGCCTTGTACAGGTCTACAATTTATCCCTGATGTCCTTACACAGCTCTCTGGTCTTGGCCATTGTGGAGAGTTGGAGTCTGTTTGATTGAGTGTGTGGACAGGTGTCTTTTATACAGGTAACGAGTTAAACAGGTGCAGTTAATACAGGTAATGAGTGGAGAACAGGAGGGCTTCTTAAAGAAAAACTAACAGGTATGTGAGAGCCGGAATTCTTACTGGTTGGTAGGTGATCAAATACTTATGTCATGCAATAAAATGCAAATTAAATTTACTTTAAAAATCATACAATGTGATTTTCTGGATTTTTGTTTTAGATTCCGTCTCTCACAGTTGAAGTGTACCTATGATAAAAATGACAGACCTCTAAATGCTTTGTAAGTAGGAAAACCTGCAAAATCGGCAGTGTATCAAATACTTGTTCTCCCCACTGTATGTAATCATATAGTAACCAAAAAAAGTGTTAAACAAATCAAAATATATGTTTTGGTTACTACATGATTCCATATGTGTTATTTAACATTTCTTATGTTTCACTATTATATAGTAAAACAAAGAAAAAATAAAGAAAAACCCTGGAATTAGTAGGTGTGTCCAAACTTTTGACAGGTACTGTATGCAGTGGCAAGAAAAAGTATGTGAACCCCTAGGCTAATGACTTCTCAAAAGCTAATTGGAGTCTGGAGTCAGCTAACCTGGAGTCCAATCAATGACACGAGATTGGAGATGTTGGTTAGAGCTGCCTTGCCCTATAAAAAACACTCACAAAATGTGAGTTTGCTGTTCACAAGAAGCATTGCCTGATGTGAACCATGCCTTGAACAAAATAGATCTCAGAAGACCTAGGATTAAGAATTGTTGATTTGCATAAAGCTGGAAAGGGTTACACAAAAGTATCCCTAAAAGCATTTTCTGTTCATCAGTCCACGGTAAGACAAATTGTCTATGAACGGAGAAAGCAGTTCAGCTACTCTCCCTAGGAGTGGCCGTCCTGCAAAGAAGACTGCAAGAGCACAGCGCAGAATGCTCAATGAGGTTAAGAAGAATCCTAGAGTGTCAGCTAAAGACTTACAGAAATCTCTGGAACATGCTAACATCTCTGTTACGAGTCTAAGATACGTAAAACACTTGGGAGAACACCACGGAAGAAGCCACTGCTGTCCAAAAAAAAACATAGCTGCACGTCTGAAGTTTCCAAAAGTGCACCTGGATGTTCCACAGCGCTACTGGAAAAATATTCTGTGGACAGATGAAACTACAGTTGAGTTGTTTGGAAAGAACAAACAACACTATGTGTGGAGAAAAAAAGGCACAGCACACCAACATGAAAACCTCATCCCAACTGTAAACTATGGTGGAGGGAGCATCATGGTTTGGGGCTGCTTTGCTGCCTCAGGTCCTGGAAAGCTTGCTATCACCAACGGCAAAATGAATTCCCAAGTTTATCAAGACATTTTGCAGGAAAATGTTAGGCTATCTCTCCGCCAATTGACGCTCAACAGAAGTTGGGTGACGCAACAGGACAACGACCCAAAACACTGAAGTAAATCAAAAACAGAATGGCTTCAACAGAAGAAAATACGCCTTCTGGAGCGGCCCAGTCAGAGTCCTGACCTCAACCCGATTTGAGATGCTGGGGCATGACCTCAAGAGAGCAGTTCAGGAATGGTCCAAAAGAAGAGGAATGGTCCAAAATGAAAGAAAACATTTTTCCACCCTGCACAGTGAATGTTTACATGGTGTATTCAATAAAGACATGAAAATGTATAATTGTTTGTGTGTTATTAGTTTAAGCAGACTGTGTTTGTCTATTGTGACCTAGATGAAGATGAGATTTTAAGTATGTGAACCCTTTGGAAATACCTGGATTTCTGCATAAGTTGGCCATAAAATCTCATATATATATATATATATACACACACACAGTGCCTTGCAAAACTATTCATCCCCCTTGGCGTTTTTCCTAATTTATTGCATTACAACCTGTAATTTAAATAGATTTTTATTTGGATTTCATGCAATGGACATACACAAAAAAGTCAAAATTGGTGAAGTGAAATTCCCAAAAAATAAAAAACGGAAAAGTGGAGTGTGCATACTTTACTATGAATCCCCTAAATAAGATCTGGTGCAACCAATTACCTTCAGAAGTCACATAATTAGTTAAATAAAGTACACCTGTGTGCAATCTAAGTGTCACATGATCTCAGTATATATATACCTGTTCTGAAAGACCCCAGAGTCTGCAACACCACTAAGCAAGGGGCACCACCAAGCAAGCGGCAGCATGAAGACCAAGGAGGTCTCCAAACAGGTCAGGGACAAAGTTGTGGAGAAGTACAGATAAGGGTTGGGTTATAGAAAAATATCAGAAACTTTGAACATCCCACGGAGCCACATTAAATCCATTTGGGAAAAAATGGAAAGAATATGGCACCACAACAACCTGCCAAGAGAGGGCCGCCCACCACAACTCACGGACCAGGCAAGGAGGGCATTAATCAGAGAGACAACAAAGAGACAACAAAGAGACTAAAAATAACCCTGAAGGAGCTGCAAAGCTCCACAGCGGAGATATGAGTATCTGTCCATAGGACCACTTTAAGCCGTACACTCCACAGAGCTGAGCTTTACGGAAGAGGTGCCATAAAAAAAATAAGTAAACATGTTTGGTGTTTGCCAAAAGACATGAGGGAGACTCCCCAAACATATGGAGGAAGGTACTCTGGTCAGATGACACTAAAATTGAGCTTTTTGGCAATCAAGGAAAACGCTATGTATGGCACAAACCCAACACCTCTCATCACCCCGAGAACACCATCCCTACAGTGAAGCATGGTGGTGGCAGCATCATGCTGTGGGGATGTTTTTCCATCGGCAGGGACTGGGAAATTGGTCAGAATTAAAGGAACGATGGATGGCGCTAAATACAGGAAATTCTTGAGGGAAACCTGTTTCATTCTTCCAGAGATTTGAGACTGGGACAGAGGTTCACCTTCCAGCAGAACAATGACCCTAAGCATACTGCTAAAGCAACACTTGAGTGGTTTAAGGGGAAACATTTAAATGTCTTGGAATGGCCTAATGAAATTCCAGACCTCAATCCAATTGAGAATCTGTGATATGACTTAAAGATTGCTGTACATCAGCAGAACCCATCCAACTTGAAGGAGCTGGAGCAGTTTTGCCTTGAAGAATGGGCAAAAATCCCGGTGGCTAGATGTGCCAAGCTTATAGAGACATACCCCAAGAGACTTGAAGCTGTAATTGCTGCAAAAGGTGGCTCTACAAAGTATTGACTTTGGGGGGGTGAATAGTTATGCACGCTCAAGTTTCCATTTTTTTTGTGGTGTTATTTCTTGTTTGTCTTCAAAGTGGTAGGCATGTTGTGTAAATCAAATGATACAAACCCCCCAAAAATACATTTTAATTCCAGGTTGTAAGGCAACAAAATAGGAAAAATGCCAAGGGGGAGAATACTTTCGCAAGCCACTGTTTATACACAAAAGTATGTGGACGCCCCGTTAAATTAGTGGATTCGGCTATTTCAGCCACACCCGTTGCTGACAGGTGTATAAAATCGAGCACACAGCCATGCAATCTCCATTGATAAACATTGGCAGTAGAATGGCCTTATTGAAGAGCTCAGTGACTTTCAATGAGGCACCATCTTATGATACCACCTTTCCAGCAAGTCAGTTTGTCAAATTCTGCCCTGCTAGACCTGCCCCGGTTAATTGTAAGTGCTGTTTTTGTGAAGTGGAAAGGTCTAGTTGCAACAATGGCTCAGTCGCGAAGTGGTAGGCAACACAAGCTCACAGAACGGGACCACTGAGTGCTGAAGCGCGTAGAAATCGCTTGTCCTCGGTTGGAACACTCACTACCGAGTTCCAAACTGCCTCTGTAAGCAACGTCAGCACAGGAACTGTTCGTCGGGAGCTTCATGAAATAGGTTCCATTGCCGAGCAGCCACACACAAGCCTAAGATCACCATGTGCAATTCCAAGTGTTGGCTGGAGTGGTGTAAAGCTCGCCGCTATTGGACCCTGGAGCAGTAGAAACGCGTTCGCTGGCGTGATGAATCACGCTTCACGATCCAGCAATCTGATGGACGAATCTAGGTTTGGCGGATGCCAGGAGAACGCTACCTGCCCCAATGTATAGTGTCAACTGTAAAGTTTGGTGGAGGAGGAATAATGCTCTGGGGCTGTTTTTCGTGGTTCGGGCTAGGTCCCTTAATTCCAGTGTAGGGAAATCTTAACGCTACAGCATACAATGACATTCTAAATGATTCTGTGCTTCCAATTTTGTGGCAAAAGTTTGGGGGATGGCCCTTTCCTGTTTCAGCATGACAATGCCCCGTGCACAAAGCGAGGTCCATACAGAAATGGTTTATCGAGATCGGTGTGGAAGAACTTGACTGGCCTGCACATAGCCCTGACCTCAACCCCATTTAACACCTTTGGGATGAATTGGAACGGAGACTGCAAGCCAGGCCCAGTCGTCCAACATCAGTGCCCGACCTCACTAATGCTCGTGGCTGAATGGAAGCAAGTCCCCGCGGCAATGTTCCAACATCTAGTGGAAAGCCTTCCCAGAAGAGTGGAGGCTGTTGTAGTAGCAAAAGGGGGACCAACTCCATGTTAATGACCATGATTTTGGAATGAGATGTAGGTGTCCACATACTTTTGGTCATGTAGTGTGAACAAGATTATAAACGTGTAAGGCATGTAATGTTTTGGTCCCATTTTCATGAGGTGAAGTAAAAGATCCCAGAAATGTTTCATACGCACAACAAGCTTGCACAAATTTCTTTACATACCTGTTAGTTAACATTTCACCTTTGCCAAGATAATCCATCCATCTAACAGGTGTGGCATATCAAGAAGCTGATCAAACAGCACGATCATTACACAGGTGCACCTTGTGCTAGGGACAATAAAAGGCCACTCTAAAATGTGTAGTTTTGTCACACAACACAATGCCACAGACTTCTCAAGTTTTGAGGGAGCGTGCAATTGGCATTTTTATTTTTATTTCACCTTTATTTAACCAGGTAGGCTAGTTGAGAACAAGTTCTCATTTGCAACTGCGACCTGGCCAAGATAAAGCATAGCAGTGTGAACAGACAACACAGAGTTACACATGGAGTAAACAATAAACAAGTCAATAACATGGTAGAAAAAAGAGAATCTATATACAATGTGTGCAAAAGGCATGAGGTAGGCAATAAATCGAATAATTACAATTTAGCAGATTAACACT
>NC_036848.1:17965537-18021914 GCF_002910315.2 Salvelinus sp. IW2-2015
AAGAGAGAGATTTGGAAGGAGAGTTTGCAGTCTAGCCAGACACCTAGGTACTTATAGATGTCCACATATTCTAGGTCGGAACCGTCCAGGGTGGTGATGCTAGTCGGGCGTGCGGGTGCAGGCAGCGAACGGTTGAAAAGCATGCTTTTGGTTTTACTAGCGTTTAAGAGCAGTTGGAGGCCACGGAAGGAGTGTTGTATGGCATTGAAGCTCGTTTGGAGGTTAGATAGCACAGTGTCCAAGGAAGGGCCGGAAGTATATAAGAATGGTGTCGTCTGCGTAGAGGTGGATCAGGGAATCGCCCGCAGCAAGAGCAACATCATTGATGTATACAGAGAAAAGAGTCGGCCCGAAGATTGAACCCTGTGGTACCCCATAGAGACTGCCAGAGGACCGGACAACATGCCTCCGATTTGACACACTGAACTCTGTCTGCAAAGTAGTTGGTGAACCAGGCAAGGCAGTCATTAGAAAAACCGAGGCTACTGAGTCTGCCGATAAGAATATGGTGATTGACAGAGTCGAAAGCCTTGGCCAGGTCGATGAAGACGGCTGCACAGTAATGTCTTTTATCGATGGCGGTTATGATATCGTTTAGTACCTTGAGCGTGGCTGAGGTGCACCCGTGACCAGCTCGGAAACCGGATTGCACAGCGGAGAAGGTACGGTGGGATTCGAGATGGTCAGTGATCTGTTTGTTGACTTGGCTTTCGAAGACCTTAGATAGGCAGGGCAGGATGGATATAGGTCTGTAACAGTTTGGGTCCAGGGTGTCTCCCCTTTGAAGAGGGGATGACCGCGGCAGCTTTCCAATCCTTGGGATCTCAGATGATACGAAGGAGAGGTTGAACAGGCTGGTAATAGTGGGTGCGACAATGGCGGCGGACAGTTTCAGAAATAGGGGGTCCAGATTGTCAAGCCCAGCTGATTTGTATGGGTCCAGGTTTTCCAGCTCTTTCAGAACATCTGCTATCTGGATATGGGTAAAGGAGAAGCTGGGGAGGCTTGGGCGAGTAGCAGCGGGGGGGCGGGGCTGTTGGCCAAGGTTGGAGTCGCCAGGAGGAAGGCATGGCCAGCCATTGAGAAATGTTTGTTGAAGTTTTCGATTATCACGGACTTATCAGTGGTGACCGTGTTACCTAGCCTCAGTGCAGTGGGCAGCTGGGAGGAGGTGCTCTTGTTTTCCATGGACTTTACAGTATCCCAGAACTTTTTGGAGTTAGAGCTACAGGATGCAAATTTCTGCTTGAAAAAGCTGGCCTTTGCTTTCCTGACTGACTGCGTGTTATGGTTCCTGACTTCCCTGAACAGTTGCATATCGCGGGGGCCTCTCGATGCTATTGCAGTTCGCCACAGGATGTTTTTGTGCTGGTCGAGGGCAGTCAGGTCTGGAGTGAACCAAGGGCTATATCTGTTCTTGGTTCTGCATTTTTTGAACGGAGCATGCTTGTCTAATATGGTGAGGAAGTAACTTTTAAAGAATGACCAGGCATCCTCAACTGACGGGATGAGGTCAATATCCTTCCAGGGTACCCGGGCCAGGTCGATTAGAAAGGCAGGCATGCTGACTGCAGGAATGTCCACCAGAGCTGTTGCCAGAGAACTGAATGTTAATTTCACGATCATAAGCCACCTCCAACAATAAGCCACCTCCACCTACAGCAACCTTTCGGTTACTGGCCCAACGCTATAACCAATAGGCTACCTGCCGCCCCTCGAGGCAAGGTGAATCAGGCTTATAGCAGCGAGCTTTGTATTAAAAAAGAATATGTGGTATAAAGGTTATGTACGTAACGTAAAATGAAACTGATAATAATGTGCGGGTGAATAGTGGTGAGACTCACGTCAAAAGGCAGCACCTCCACAGAGGTGTTGAATAGCTTGTCCCCTGGGTGCTCAATGTTCCCGCTCCGGAAGAAATACCTAGAGAGAAAGAGAGAGAGAAAGAGAGAGGATAACAAATGGGGGGGATGTCAATTTGATATTCAACACAAATTGATCCACCATTATTATCATCATCAGCCAGCCAGGAAGTCACCAAGTTCAATCTCTATCTCCATTTGCTTTCTATAAATGCATGTGCCACCAAGTACCTAACAGCAGCCTGAACCGTCCGCTACCCCCAAAAGCGCCTCTGAGGTAACAGGGGTGACCAAAGAGCCACAGCATGGCCATTAGTCATTAACAGTTACACGGGTCCAGAGTAGATAGACCTGTCTCTTATACACATCTAGATGTGTATAAGAGACAGGTGTGTGTGTGTGTGTGTGTGTGTGTGTGTGTGTGTGTGTGTGTACGCATGTGTGTATGTGTTTATGTCCATGCATACACACATGTGTGTGTGTCCATATATGTGTCTGTATTCAAGCATGCCATGTATGTGTGTATCCGAGCATGTGCGCGCACACACACCTTTCGATGCGGACAGGTGTGAAGAAACGGATGCGGATGAAGTCTCCAGCCACGGGTGTGAAGGCCCAGAAGAAGTCCTCTCCCAGGTAGGCCTTCTCCAGGGTGAAGTGCTGGTATGTCTTTAGGCTGGTGGTCACCTCTGCCAGCGGGTTGGCATGGCCCTTGTGCAGAGTCTGCTTGCCAAAGTCCTTGTCCTGAAGCAAACCATTAGACCATAGGATGGGGGTCAGAGAGGGGAGAGATGGAATTGTTTCTATCACTAAGCTCTCATATTGACTTTGAGGGTGCAGTTAGCTGAAGACATAGAGATTAATTCTAACTTGATATTTGGGAGCGTGACAATTCTTGATTTTTCTTGATCCTTGATTTTGCTGCGGCAATTCTGACATTTTGCATGGCATTATGCAATGACTTTATCCAATTTGTCGCGACAATGCGCTGACCAGGGACAAGGTTGTTGACGTATGGCTTGAGATAACCATATTATACTTTAAATGTGTGTTTATTGGTTTAAAATGCGAGCCCTCTTCTTCTACTGCGGTGATGGGTCAGTTTGATGCGATAATATTGTGATGATTTGACTGTTTTACAGGGAAATAGTGCAGTGATTGGTCAAATTTGCCAAACCTCGCATAATATGCAGGGAATTGTTGATTTAGCAAAAATAATTATGTTGCAGAATCCTCGAGGAACTGATTTATTCAGTTTAAATGATTTACTTGAAAATGAACGCGAGTCATGCTCTCTTACTGTTGCCAAAAATGATGCAATCTCACATGGAGTTCATGCAACGTCATCACAACAGAGAATTGTATATTCCCAACACTGGATAATGTCACAACAAATCTCTGCAGTGAAGAGGTGACTCTGGGATGCTGGCCTTCTAGGCAGAGTTGCAAAGAAAAAGCCATATCTCAGACTGGCCAATAAAAAGAAAAGATTAAGATGGGCAAAATAACACAGACACTGGACAGAGGAACTCTGCCTAGAAGGCCAGCATCCCGGAGTCGCCTCTTCACTGTTGACGTTGAGACTGGTGTTTTGCAGGTACTATTTAATTAAGCTCTTCACAGCACTTCACAGATCTTCATTGTAAAGGGTTTAAACACGGTTTCCCATGCTTGTTCAATGAACCATAAACAATAAATGAACATGCACCTGTGGAACGGTCGTTAAGACACTAACAGCTTACAGACGGTAGGCAATTAAGGTCACAGTTATGAAAACTTAAGATACTAAAGAGGCCTTTCTACTGACTCTGAAAAATACCAAAATAAAGATGCCCAGGGTCCCTGCTCATCTGCGTGAACATGACTTAGGAAACCTGCAAGTAGGCATGAGCACTGCAGATGTGGCCAGGGCAATAAATTGCAATATCCGTACTTTGGTGCGAAAAGTGCAAATCAATCTCAGAACAACAGCAAAGGACCTTGTGAAGATGCTGGAGGAAACAGGTACAAAAGTATTTATATCCACAGTAAAACGTGTCCTATAACGACATAACCTGAAAGGCCGCTCAGTAAGGAAGAAGCCACTGCTCCAAAACCACCATAAAAAAAGTCAGACTACTGTTTGCAACTGCACATGGGGACAAAGATAGTACTTTTTGGAGAAATGTCCTCTGGTCTGATGAAACAAAAATAGAACTGTTTGACCATAATGACCATTGTTATGTTTGGAGGAAAATGGGGAGGCTTGCAAACCGAAGAACACCATCCCAACTGTGAAGCACGGGGGTGGCAGCGTCATGTTGCGGGGGTGCTTTGCTGCAGGAGGGGCTGGTGCACTTCACAAAATAGATGGCATTATGAGGGAGGAAAATTATGTGGATATATTGAAGCAACATCTCAAAACATCAGTCAAGAAGTTAAAGATTGGTCGCAAATGGGTCTTCCAAATGGACAATGACCCCAAGCATACTTCCAAAGTTGTGGTAAAATGGCATAAGGACAACAAAGTCAAGGTATTGGAGTGGCCATCACAAAGCCCACAAATCCATTTTTTTGGCAGACCCGAAAAAGCGTGTGCGAGCAAGGAGGCCTAGAAACCTGACTCAGTTACACCAGCTCTGTCAGAATGGGCCAGAATTCACCCAACTTATTGTGGGAAGATTGTGGAAGGCTACACGAAATGCTTGACCCAAGTTAAACAATTTAAAGGCAATGCTACCAAATACTAATTGAGTGTATGTAAATTTCTGTTCCACTGGGAATGTGATGAAAGAAATAAAAGCTGAAATAAATCATTCTCTCTACTATTATTCTGACATTTCACATTCTTAAAATAAAGTGGGGATCCTAACTGATCTAAGACAGGGAATTTTTACTCGGATTAAATGTTAGGAACTGTGAAAAACTGGGTTTAAATGTATTTGGCTAAGGTGTATGTAAACTTCCGACTTCAACTGTGGACACACACGCACACGCGCACACGCACACGCACACGCACACACACACACACACACACACACAGTACCAGTCAAATGTTTGGACACACCTACTCATTCAAGGGTTTTTCTTTATTTGACAATTTTCTACATTGTAGAATAATTGTGAAGACATCAAAACTATAAAATAACACATATGGAATCATGTAGTACATAAAAAAAAGTGTTAAACAAATCCAAATATATTTTAGATTCTTCAAAGTAGTCACCCTTTGCCTTGACAGCTTTGCATACACTTGGCATTCTCTCAACCAGCTTCATGAGGAATGCTTTTCCAACAGTCTTGAAGGAGTTCCCACATATGCTGAGCACTTGTTGGCTGCTTTTCCTTCACTCTGAGGTCCAATTCACCCCAAACCATCTCAATTGGGTTGAGGTCGGGTGATTGTGGAGACCAGGTAATCTGATGCAGCACTCCCATTACTCTCCTTCTTGGTAAAATAGCCCTTACACAGCCTGGAGGTGTGTTTTGGGTCATTGTCCTGTTGAAAAACAAATGATAGTCCTACTAAGCGCAAACCAGATGGGATGGCGTATCGCTGCAGAATGATGGAGGCCAATGTGTTCTTGGGGACCTTCAATGCTGCAGAAATATTTTGGTACCCTTTCCCAGATCTATGCCTCGACACAATCCTGGCTTGGTTTTCATTCAGACATGCACTGTCAACTGTGGGACCTTATATAAACAGGTGTGTGCCTTTCCAAATCATGTCCAATCAATTGAATTTACCACAGGTGGACTCCAAACAAGTTGTAGAAACATCTCAAGGATGATCAATGGAAACAAGATGCACCCGAGCTCAATTTCGATCCTCATAGCAAAGGGTCTGAATACTTATGTAAATAAGATATTTCTTCTTGTTATTTTTAATACATTTGCAAAAATTTCTACAAACCTGTTTTTGTTTTGTCGTTATGGGGTATTGTGTGTAGATTGCTGAGGATATTATATTTTTGAATCCATTTTAGAATAAGGCTGTAACATAACAAAATATGGAAAAAGTTCATAAACTTTGATCAGCACAAAGAACAAATCATGAAGGGCATTTCTTTACAAACACACATCCAATCGCCTTGGTCCCTTACCCTTACTAAACCAATCACACGCTTCAATCTGATGTGAAGGAAAAATGATGGATCTCCCTTGTGAAGCAGCCTCAGTTACAATGCTTGTTATGTAGATCTGCAGGCGCATATGCTCCAATTTCAAAACAATTTGGAGGCACAGTTGAAAAGTTAAAATAGTTAACGCACTGAATATACACTGGATTAATTCGAAAATAAAAGCGTTACTTTTTCCAATGCGTGAGAAATGTGGAGAAAGGTGTGAAGAGGGTCAAATGAGTGTCTCACGCTCATTGCGTGAGAGTTGTAAGCACTGATAAAATACTATTAATTTCAGTGGTGGAGGCCAGGCCTGCTTGGTGGAGAATCTCTAAATTGAGAAAGCGCTGGATGTATTGATAGTGAATTGATTGTGTTAGATTGCAGTAGCAGTCTTCAGGCTGATATCCACTCATCTTAACAATCAGAGACATTAAACACAGTATTCTTTACTTTGTAGTAAAAGATCTGGAATCTGTGTGGTGACTTGAAATGTATCAGTGCTCAGAGACTTGAAAGCTAATATTTAAACATATACAGATAAGATAAGCTGACATGCACAGTGAAAGGATGCTAGAGTATACAACATGTATTGATTGGCTAGCAAGTCAGTGGGATACGGAAACACACAATGCTCGCGACGTACATACCTTGAGTTTCTGGATCTTTCCGGCCAGGGAGGAGTGGGTGCCCACATGCTGGAAGAGTGAGGGCTTGAAGCGAATCCTCAGGTTGGCCTTCTGCCTGTCGCAGTGTTTCTGTGTGTGTGGCAGACGGGAGAGTTGAGAAAGAGAGAGGAGCAGGGAGAGAGAAAGAGAGTAGGAGTGTGTGGGAGTTCCACAATTTTCTTAGACTGAGACCATTTTGGCAAGTGCAATTGAAAGGCATAGTATTTATACAACACATGGCCAAAAGCATGTGGATACCCCTTCAAATTAGTGGATTCGGCTATTTCAGCCACACCCATTACTGACAGGTGTATAAAATCGAGCGCACAGAAATGCTATCTCCATAGACAAACGTTAGCAGTAGAATGGCCTTACTGAAGAGCTCTGAGTCTTTTTACGTGGCACCGTCATAGGATGCCACCTTTCCAACCAGTCAGTTCGTCAAACTTCTGCCCTGCTAGAGCTGCCCCGGTCAACTGTAAGTACTGTTATTGTGGAAACATCTAGGAGCAACAATGGCTCAGTCGTGAAGTGGTAAGCCACACAAGCTCACGTAACGAGACTGCCGAGTGCTGAAGCGCGCAATAATCATTTGTCCTCGGTTGCAACAAGTCACTACAGAGTTCCCAACTGCCTCTGGAAGCAACCTCTTGGCAGCAGCTAATGGGGATGAATAATAAATACAAATACGTCAGCACAATAACTTTGTCAGGAGCTTCAAGAAATGGGTTTCCATGGCCGCGCAGCTGCACACAAGCCTAAGATCACCATGAGCAATGCCAAGCGTTGGCTAGAGTGGTGTTAAGGTCGCCGCCATTGGACTCTGGAGCAGTGGAAACGCATTCTCTGGAGTGATGAATCACGCTTCACCATCAGGCAGTCCGATGGACGAATCTGGATTTGGAGGATGCCAGGAGAACGGGACCTGCCCCAATGCATAGTGCCAACTGTAAATTTTGTGGAGGAGGGATAATGGTCTGGGGCTGTTTTTCGTGGTTCAGGCTCCTTAATTCCAGTGAAGGGAAATCTTAATGCTACAGCATACAATGACATTCTTGACGATTCTGTGCTTCCAACTTTGTGGCAACAGTTTGGGGAAGGGTCTTTCCTGTTTCAACATGACACTGCCCTCGTGCACAAAGCGAGGTCTATACAGAAATGGGCCGGTGTGGAAGAACTTGACTGACCTTCACAGAGCTCTGACCTGAACTCCAGGCCTAATCGTCAAAATCAGTGCCCGACCTCACTAATGCTCGTGGGTGAATGGAAGCAAGTCCCCGCAACAAGTTTCCAACATCTAGTGGAAAACCTTCCAAGAAGAGTGGAGGCTGTTATAGCAGCAGGAAGGACCAACTCCATATTAATGCCCATGATTTTGGAATGAGATGTTCGACGTCCACAGACTTTGGGTCATGTAGTGTATGTACAGCTAACTGCCAAAATAAAGGAAACCCCAACATCAGGTGTCTTAATAGGGTGATTGGCAACAATGTGCCACCAAAACAGCTTCAATGCACCTTGGCATAGATTCTACAAGTGTCTGGGATGCGAACACCATTCTTCCATGATAAATTCTATAATTTGGTGTTTGTTGATGGAAAACGCTGTCTCATAAGTGTTCAATTGGGTTGAGATCTGGTGACACACACACACAAACACATCCTTTAAATCACCTATGCTCCTTTGAGAACACTCTTTCAAATTCACAGAGATCTCTTCTTTTAGCCGTGGTAGCCAAAATATTGGTGAAATAGGTATTTTTTAGAATGACCGCAACCATGATGGGATGTTAATTGCTTAATTAACTCAGTAACACCACCTGTGTGGAAGCACCTATTTTCAATATACTTTGGCTGCGTTTACACAGAGAGACCAATTCTGATATTGTTTTCACTAATTGGTCTTTTTACCAATCAGATCAGCTTAGCGAAAAGAATATCAGAATTGGGCTGCCTGTGTCAACGCAGCCTTTGTATCCCTCATTTACTAAAGCGTTTAATTTATTTTTGCAGTAACCTGTTGCTCCCTGCTTGGATAATCTGTAATCCATCCTTCTTTCCTCCCTCCCTTGAAGTACTCACTGATCTAACATGACTGAGTCCAAAGAAAAACTTGTTTTAGGACAGTGGTTACCACACTTACCGCGTCCTTCTCTGGGTTGCACACCTTGACCCACATGATGTGGTCCAGCAGCCAGTCAATGGGCTTGTCCTTGTAGAACATTAGCATAAACTCCACAATCAGCGAAAGGTCCAAGGACTTGAACATCTTACCTGAGGAGAGAGGATATACAACTCAATTACGTGTGACGTCATCACATATCGCCAAAGGTTGTACCTTGTCTGTTTCAAAATGTTTAATCATATCTTGAGCCTATGGAACACTACTTGGGTTCCCAATTTCAAAATGGTCCTTAGCTACTATCCCCTGGCCCTTTGTGAAGATATGAAGGGATTGAACAGGTTTTAGAAATGTGGTAGTAACTACCTTGCCCTTTCAGATTTATTAGAAATGCTTAGGGGGTCAATTTGGAATTGGGTAAAAAGGAAGTATAAAGTAGAGTGTAGCAAGTTACAACGACCTAGAACGGAGGCTAAACTTAGCCAGTGTGCTCTGAAATTAAATCTGAATGACATATAATTGCACACATACCCTTGAGCGCTGAATTTAAATTTAACATAATTGTCAGATTAATACATTGGAGTCAATTTCACAAAGTCACCAAGTGGGTTACAAGAACAAATATTTTTGGGTCAAAACAAGGTCGCTTGCGGTCTGGAATGAGATTATTTTACAGGCGTTTAATTGTAATGCTTTGAAGCACTTTCCACCACAATGTTTTAACAGCTAGTCATCACAAAGACAGAAGATAACATTTAACCAATCACAAGATCTAAAATACATACATTTTCCTGGAGTATAAGAACATGATGTATGGTCTTGTTTTGTCCTCATACGAAACATAATCCAATAAAATACACACTCTGCCACCCATGCATGCACACCCTGAAGTAAAAAAGTGACAATGGGAACCTCTGTTCAGACTGAACACCGATCCCTCAACTCGAAGACACATCTCCTTCGTCTCTCTCTTCCTTGCCTATTACAACACAACAGAAGAGTACTCCCTCTCATCTCCCCCCACTCTTCCTTATACCTTCTCACCTCTCTCCGTACATTAAACCCCTTTTCTCTTCTCCCCCACCCTCTCGTTACACCATCTCTACAGAGGTAAACACTCTTTCCTTGGCTGAGATGTAGAATTCATCCTCCATCCTTCTCTCCCCCCCAACATGAAAAAGTATGAAAATGTATGCACTCACTACTTTAAGTCGCTCTGGATGAGAGCATCTGCTAAATAAATAAAAATTCACTGGTTACAGTCCTCTCTTTCTGGCCCCACACTCCAGGACCAGGGCCTTTGTCATAGTGAGGGTTACGATGCCACAGAACTATGGGTTTATGAGAGAGAGGTCGAGGGGTAGAGTGTTCGAGTGAAGGAGGAGTTACAACTCATTAGAATCCCACCGAGAGAGAGAGAGAGAGAGAAAGAGAGAGAGAGAGAAAGAGGTGTGGAAGGAAGGGAGGCGACGCAGAAATGGGAGGAGGGAGAGAGAGATGGGTAGAAACCAAGAGAGAGAAAGGGCAAGAGGGTGAGAGGTTGAACACTCGCGTCAGGGAAGGAGGTATGCAATAACTCATTAACGGAGGGAGAGAGAGGTGTGAGAGCGGGGATGGTTGGGGTAGAGAGTGAAAGTGTGAAAGGTCAGGGCTTGCATAAGGGAAGGAGATATGCTATCTAACAACTCATTCGAAATCTCGCTGAGGGGGGGATCACGTGACCCCTGAACGAGATGGCCGCATGAACTAGGAGCTCCGCACAAGTAGTTTCCAATTCCTAATCTTACCTCCACTTCAAGTTTAAACTCATTTAGCTTTAGTCAAAAAGTCATGGCGGCTACAAAAGGCGACACTACAGGTGACATTTTTACCCGGACTCGAGTACTAGCGACGGAAAAAGCCTCCAAGAAGCAGCTAGCTTCAGAAAAAGCTAGCGCCATTAGCCAGGAGCAAGAGGACCCGTTCCCCCCCGAGGCCCAACGAAGGCCAACCTCGCACTCTGTCGAAGACATCGTTTTTTGAGTGAGATCAACGTAAAGACTCAACTAAACTAGATGCCCTTAACGCTTCAGCTAAGTGGATAGGGGGCAAGGTGACAATCCTGGAAAATGCTTTGCCTGACATAAAACAGATAACCTAACGCGGGGCGCTTGGACGAGGCAGAGGGCGAATCTATCCACGGAAACTTATTGACAGACGCCATGGAAACAATGCATATGCTAAAAAAAAATTGAGCAGCTGGAAGAGAAAACAGAGGCCTGGAAAACAGGGGGCGAAGGAATAATTGTGTTTATTAAATTTGGGTGAAAAGAAGAGGGAAACATGCCACTGATCCGTACCTGCAAGACAAACTTCCCGAGTGGCTCCACCTGTCCACCGACAGACCATAGAACTCGAGAGAGCTCACCAGCACTGAGGCCCACCACAGAGCCAGAACCACGCGCCCATTCACCATACGTTTCTTGAGATTCACCGACAAGGAACGAGTCCTACAGGCGCGAAACCAAACATTACAGTGGGAAACGCCAAACTCACCTTAACTCCAGGACCTGTCAGCTGGAATATCGCCGAAAGCGCGAGAGTTTGACGAGGTGAAGAAATGCTCCATTGACGCGGCTCTTTAGGGGTTCAAATACCAACGAGCTCAAGGATTCTTCACAAGGAGCCCTGCGACACTTTCAAAACTCCCGAAGAGGAAAACGTTTTTTGAAAGACAACCGTCATGAGAATGATGACCAATGACTAATGCGATTACTATTATTACTAAGGAGGTAAGACAACATATAGCCTATCCAAGACCCACCCGCCCGCTAATGTCATTATAGCCGTCTAATCTATATTTATGTTCCTTTAGCTGAGAGGGATAGGCTCATATTTTATACCTAGGCTATATATGTCAGGTGGCTTATTATTTTTTCTCCCATTTTTAATGTGGTCTGGACGGGGGCTACGTTGTCATTTACCCCAATGCGGGGCGGAGAGATGAGGCATTTCTTTGGTGGGGAGGGGGAACGTTGTGCGTTGCTAACTGTTCCGTTTTTTTTTTTTTGTTGTTGGAAACAAGAATTGTGACTGGCGGGGAGGTAATAGATCCAACGGGATATTCAGTTGTTTGGGACTCGGCTGGGGTGTTTCAGAGACATGTTTATTTATGTAAACCATTTATTTTCCTTTTATGTGAAGCAGTGTAACTACTATCCACTTTACCGCAGAGATGCTTGCACTAAAGTTTCGATTATGTTCGATGGACCGATGACTAGTACCTTAAATTATTGACATGGAACTGCCATGGTCTAGTCATGCAATAAAACGGAAAAAGATACTATGTGCTCTAAAAAAAGGAAAAAGCAGAACATCGGCGTATTGCAAGGACACACCTCTGTGATGCTGACATGCCAAAATCGCAGAGCTTGGGTGGACAGGTGTATTTCTCATCTTTCAAATCACAGTAGAGGCCACAGCCATACTTATCCATAAAGAGTTCCATCATAATTGACAAAAACATATCTGATCGGAGGGGAGATTTATTTTTGATAACTGGGTCACATGTATGGGCAACCAATTACTCTCTTAAACATATACGCCCCTAACACAGATACTCCTGCTTTTTATGTCGAAAATGATAACCCTGTTTTCAATGACATTGGTGTTTCCTTTGGAGTGTTTGGCCGGAGTTTTAATTGTACCCTGAAACCAACCCTAGACATCATCTAAAGTCCCCACAAAATCCTAGATCTGCAAAGATGTTGAACTCTCTTACTAAAGAGATGGGACTGATAGATATCTGGAGAGAGACTAATAGCTCATCTATGGACTATACATACTACTCTAATGTTCCATAACAACTACTCCGTATAGTTTAATTTTTATCCCAAAGAGTTTCATAAATTCAGCCACGTGTAGAATCGGACCCATAGCCGTTTCGGATACGCTTTCTGTGTCCACCTCCGCTTTGACTCTTGCAAAACATCCGAGGTCAAAGAGCTGGAAATTCAACCCTCCATGAGCTATCAAACGAAGCATTCCATACTTGGTAACTACATGGATAGACAACTACCACACAAGACAACAAAGATTCTCCTGTTTCTCCGCGCCACAATGTGGTGAACGCTGCTAAAGCCACATAAGAGGTCATTATTGCATATGCTTCCTCTAAGAAAAAAGCAATGGAAGCACACAGGTCTAGATTGGAGAGGGAGCTGGAACGCTGTGAAAAAGTACATAAACAACAGACAGCACTCTCTGGGTCACTTAAAGCAGCCAAAGCCAAACTGAATTTGGCTTATACTCGGGAGATTTAAAAAAAAAGTTTTCTTTACTATACAGAAATACATGAGTCATAGCAATAGGCCTAGTATTGCTTGCTTCTCAATTAAAAAAGAGCAGTCAGAGCGTACATTATGGCTATGGAACAGCAGAGGACGGGTACATTGACAAAAAATATCAATTTAATTTTCATTGATTTTTACTGCAAAACTATATACCTCTGAGAGAAAACACAGGAACAGAACTCCACTCCTTCCTAGAGGGAATTCGCCTACCCTAAACTATCAGAGACTGACCAAGAAGATCTCAACTCCCTTCACTCCTGAGGAGATCCTGGAGGCAATTACTCCATGCCACTCAACAATCCCAGGCCAGATGGATTCCCGGAGGGTTTTACAAAGCTTTTTGGCCCCAGTAGCCTATTTTTCATGCCAATGCTGGAGGATTTTTTGCAAAAAACGGAGTTCTCCAGACTCAATGGCGACAGCTTCGCATTACAGTGTTGCTCAAAAAGAAAGGACCCCCTATCCTGCTCCTCCTTTCCGGCCCATAAGCTTGTTGGATTTCGACTACAAAATAATTACCAAATTGCTGGCCAAAGATAAACACTCTTCTTCCAATATTAATAAAGCGACCAAACTGGATTTATTAAGACAGATCTTCTCTTCTGATAACATTCGCCGTTTTTTGATATTATTGATCAGAGTAAACGCACAGAAGACCCTGTCTGCTGGTTCACTGGATGCTGAGAAGGCGTTCGACAGGATGGAGTGGAGCTTTCTGTTCTCAGTCTTAGAAAAGTTCAATTGGGCCCAACTTTATTAATGGGGATCAAATCACTATATCTCATCCAATGCCATGGTGATACTAAAGGACTGAACTCTGACAGATTCCCTTTGGGGACGGGGACAAGACAGGGTGCTCGTTATCTGCTCTCCTTGTTGGGGGCGGAGCCTCTGGCAGAGTTGATAGAGCAATCCAAGTATTACAGGTGTTCCTGCAGGGTCCTGCAGCACAAGATTTCGCTTTACGCGGATGATGTCTTGCTCTACATATCCAACCTGAGAAATCCCTTCCTCCATTTAGACACAATTGCTCAGTATGGCACCGTTTTCAGGTTATAAGATAAATTTTACAAATCCACTGTCTGCCTCTCAATATTACACTCACCAGTTCTATGAAGACACTATGCCCATTCCAATGGAAGACACAGGGGTTCATACCTTGGGATATTCATAAACCAGATCTGAATAGGCTTTTCAAGGAGAATTATCTTCCACTCTGGATCGTAATCAAAACAACCTCCAAACCTGGATCTCTCCAATTAGCTTAGTTAGAAGAAATTAATGTAATCGTATGAACATCCTCCTAGACTGAACTATTTTATTTCAGATGCTCCCATGCTATCTCCCAGCTTCCTTTTTCAAAACAATTAACCAAAGCATCACCAAATTTATATGGGGCAATAAAAAAACCTAGGATCAAGCTCTCCACTCTATGCGAAACCTGAATCTAAGGGCGGTCTTGCCTTCCCTTCAATTGTACTACTGGTCTCGCCAAATCCGCAACATGCTAATGGACATCTCACAAACAGACAAGAGTCAACGTGGATCCAGATAGAAGCCAATCCTGTGGTTCATTGCCACTAAGCTCAACTATATTCATTAATAATTTTAGTGAAGTGGGCAACAATGCCAAAACATTTGTGATTTACAGCACCTACTAGCGTGGAGGGACTGTAGAAATACCTGGGCATTCTCCAAATATGCTTCTACTCGCCTATAGTAGGCAACCCAGACTTGCCAAAAGCCCTGAGGGATGAAACTTTAATCTTTGGCATCTCTAGAATCAGGACCTTTTCAGACCTATTTCATCAGAAGACCACTACACTGAAATCCTTTCAAGAGCTCTGCAGTGAATTCAATGTGCCAAGATCCCATTTTTTTTTAAATATCTTCAAATTAGACATGTCATCTCTCTCTTTACTTCCAAGAGGAGGTTTAGAACTCAGTTGAACGAAGTTGAAACCTCTTCTTGTCACAGCACAATCCATTAAAGGCAAGATATATCCTATATCTATAGACTCCTTTCTGAGAAAGGGATCTCCTTTACTCCTTTGAAAATAATCTGGAAAGGACCTTGGTCTGACTATCAGTGATGAGTTATGGGAGGTTTGCGACAGGGTATACTGCTCCTCTACTAATGTAAAAATGAAAGAATCGAATTACAAATTTTTGTACAAATTTTATTACACTCCTTGAGACTCCATAAAATGAAAAACAGACATTTCTCTAACTGTAAAAGATGTAGTCTGAAAGTGGAACCTATGCATGTTATTTTGGAGCTGTAGAGAGATTGCCAGAATTTTGGCAATCTATACATACTGCTGCACAGAAAATACTAGATGTACAGTTTGATATGACCCGTGTCTCTATCTTTTAATGCCAGCAGGACTTTGTTCTTGATCCTGAAGAGAAATTTGCTCATGACCATTACATTATTTGCTAGAAATGTATCCTTCTATTGTGGGCCTCTAGTACCTCTCCTACATTTAAGAAACAAACACAATAAAGAATCAGTTTAGATATAATGACGAATATAAAAAATAGAATAATTAGATAAATATTAATAAAAATACAGATTTAGTAATATATATACCAATCGTCAAAAGCTCAAAATAAACACAAATACAGAAATTATAAGAATAAAATAAAAAAAAAACTAAAAGAACTAAAATCAAAAAAGTTTAAGTAAAAAATAACTAAACTCGAAATCAGATTAGAAGTAAGTACAAAAAAAAAAAAAAAAAAAAATACAATTAAAAACAAAAAATAAAAAAAGAAATACAGTTCATAAGAATAAAACACTAAAAAAAAATACATCAAATCCAAGATATGTGAAGAGTTAATAAAAAAACTAAATCTCAAAAAAAATAAAAAAAATAGGAAATCAAACAAAGATTTTAAAGATAAATAAACTAAAAAAATTACACAAAAAAAATCAATGAGAAAAAAAACGATATAAAAAAAGTAAAAAAAAACTCTCAATCAAGAAATATATAGAATAATAAAAAACTAATCAAGAAAAGAATACAGATCATTAAAGATAATAAAACAATCATCATAAACTCATCTCAAGTTTAAGTATACATAAATACTAAAATACAGTTTTAGTAAATACTCTCTACGGAAGTTATAGATACTTAATCAAAAGAAAAAAAACTCAAATTCAAGATTTAAGTAAAAACTATAAATACAGCTTTAGTAAAATACTCAATACAAAAAAAACACTAAAATAGGAAAAATCAAGAAATTAATTAGTATAATACTCTAAAAAAAAAAATCAGATATTTAGTTAGAGTAAACAACTCTCTCAAAAGTATATAAGATAAAATAAAAAAAATAAAATCTCTTTAATCAAGAATTATAGTAATAGAAAAAGTAAAATAAAAAATTCCATCAGTCAAAAGTTTAAAAGAATAATAAAAAATTCTTAATCAATAATCAAGAACAAACTCAATATCAACAAAGTAATTGTAATAATCTCTCAGTATTAGTAAACTAAACTTCTCTCAGTAATAGAAGAAAATAAATCATAAATAAACTACATAAAAAGTAATAAAAATAAAAAGTAAATTAAAATATCAAATAAAAAAGAATTTAAGATAATACATACAAGAATTCACAGATCTATAAAGTTAATAAAAATTATCCTACAATCAGAAATTTAAGTAAATAAAACTGTAATCAAAGGATTTAAAAAGTATTAATAAAAAAGATTAAAACTCTAACAGAATATATAAAGATAAATAAAAAAAAAAAAGAAAAAATTAATAAAATAAAAAAAAAACAAAAAAAAGTCTAGGGCAACAAAAAAAATCAATCAATGCAAGTATATATAAAAAAAGATAAAAAAAAAAAAATGAATCTATACAAGTTATAAGATAAAAATACAACTCATAAAAGTAATGAAGTCAATATCTCTCACATGCTATGAAGAAAAAAATAAAATATTAATACAATCATCAGTAATTAGTAATAACACATCAATAGTTAAGGAGTAAATAAAAATCTCAATACACAAAGATTATAAAGGATAAAATACACTACAGGATTATATAAAATAATTAATTAAAAATTACGTCTATACAAGATTATAGATAATAAATATACAAAATAAGTATAATAAAGTAATAATATCAAAAAATACAAGTATTAAAAAAAAAATAAAAAAAAAAAAAAAAGTATAAAACTAACTCTCAGGAAAAGATTAAAGATAGATTTAAAACTCTCTCAGTTTATAGTAAAACTCATCCAGTTTAGTAATACTCTTCTCAGTCCTCCCAACCCACCACAACCCACCACCCACCCCCACACCAACCACACACAAACAAACACCACCACCACCCACCTACAACCTCTAAACCCACCCCAACACCAAAACCCAACACACCACCAACCAAACAAATCAAACACCAAAAAACCACCCAAAAAAAAACAAAAATAAAACACAAAACAAACCAAACCAACACCCAACACCAAACCCAACAACACAACACCACAACAACACAACACAAAAAAACACCCAAAACAAACAAACCAAAACAAAAAAACAACCAAACAACCAAAAACCAAAACAAAAACAACCACACCAAACCACCCAACAAAAACCACATCAACCACCAACACCACCAACACAAACCACCAAAACCACCACACACCAAACCAAATTTAAACTATCAAATTTAGTATCAAAAAAGTAAAGGTTATTTATATAGTAATAACTCTCAAAAAAAATCAGATATTAGTAAATGACTAAAAAAAGAAAAAAAACAAAAAAATCACGTATATAAAAAGTAAAAACCAATTCTCAGAATCTAAGATAAAAAACTAATAAATATAAATAGATTTAAGTAAACAACTAACTCAAAAATAAGATCAGATTTTAAGATATAAAATCACTACCATCTCTGTTATAGAAATAAATAAAATTCATCTACAAAAAAAAAAAATCAGTATAAATAAAATAATTCTCAAAAATTCAGCACATCTCTGCAGCTTTTAGTAAAAAAATAGCTAAACTCCATCAGATTTAGTAATATAAACAATAAAAAATACTGAACTCATCAGAAATTTAGAGTAATATAATCAAAATCAAGTCTAGTACACTCATCAAAACAAAAACATCAGTTTAAAGTAATAAAACTCTACAAAAATCAAGTTTAGTAATACTACCTCTAGGAAGGTTTTAAGTAAATAAACTAAGAAAAATCAATCATCAGATATTAGTAATACTACTCAAACAAAGTAATTAAAGTAATAATATAATCATAAAAAACTCAAAAAAAAAACAGATTTAGTAATACTATACAAAAATAAAAAACATACTCGCCGTCAGTTTAGTAATACTCCTCACAAAAAAAAAAAGAATCAAACATACTTTCAGAAAACAATAAATAAAGATTAGATAATAAAAAACACTATACTCAAAGAACACAAGTTTAGAGAAATAATAATTCATCGAAATCTAAGATTTAGTAAAAAATAATGTCTCAGTTTTATATTATAATACTACAAATCACAGTAAATAGTTAATATCCAAAAAAATCAGTCAAGAAACAAAATACTCAAAAAAAACAAATCAGAGATTTTAGTAATAAAAACTACTCAATCAAAGTTTAGTAAATAAATATAAAAACTACATACTTCAGATATAGAGTATAATAATCATACCTTGTTGAGATATAAAAATATCTACTCAGTTTAGTAATAAAACATAAAAAACTAATACAAAGTTTAAAAAGTAATAAAAATTCATCTACAGGCTATACTCCGATAAGTTTAGTAATAAAAAAATTATAAACATCACATAACACAGTAATTTAAAGTAATAAACTCTATATAAAAACAATTCAGATAATTAAAGTAATAAAATAAAAAACTAAACCTCATCGGAGTTAAAAGTAGAAATAGACTAAAAAAAAAAAACAAAAAAAAATACTCAAAAAAAAAAAATAAAATCATACTACAGTTATTAAATTTAAGAAAGAAAAAAATAAAAAAAAAAATGTGGTGGACAGATTGTATTTGATTTTCCCCCTCCTGAAAAAGCTCACTTATGACCTCCACAAGAGACAGCCCAAGTTTGATAGACTCTGGTCTCCACTACTCCACTATATCTCAAATTGGACAGAGTGAATGGGGGGATCGGGGAGGTGAGCAGATGCGTGTTGTGTAAGGTGCTGTAAAATCTAAAAACTAATCATTGGCTCGTCATCTCAGCTAAGGCTGGAAATAGCAAATAAGAACCTTGATAGTGCTGCTGCAAGTTCTACATTTAAAATTTTGTTATAATTATTATTTGTGTGTATGTGTCTATGTATGTATATGTATGTATGTATATATATATATATATAACAATTTTTTTATTATTATTATTATTATTATTTTTTTTTTAAGTCTGTCACATCTGTGAATGTGGAATGTGTTTGGTTGGTTGTTTGAAAACTTAATAAAACTTTAAATTGAAAAAAAAAAGAAATCTCGCTGAGAAATGGAGGATAGGATGGAGAGAGCGAGAGAGAGGAATAGAGAATGGGGATGAGTGGGAGGAGGGAGAGAGAGATGGGTAGAGACAGGGGGAAAGAGCGGGTGATCAGTCAGGTGGTCACGTGAGAGGAGTTAGGACCTGCTGGGGGAGAGGGGGAGTGGAGGAGTGGAGAGACAGAGTAAGATAGTAAGATAGAGAAAGATAAGTAGAGAGAGAGAGAGGGGCAAAAAGATATGGCTAACATTCATTACAGGCCTGCTGAGGGGGGAGAGAAGAGAGGTGGGATGCTGGAAGAGAGGTGGGATGCTGGTGTGGAAGGGGGTGAGGGGGTGAGAGTGAATGAATGAGAAATAGAAAGACTAGAGAACAAAATCAAATTAAATGAAAAGTATTTGTCACATGCGCCGAATGCGCCGAATACAGCAGACCTTACCGTGAAATGCTTACTTTAAATCCCTTAACCAACAATGCAGTTTTAAGAGAATAGAGTTAAGAAAATATTTACTAAATAAGCTAAAGTAAAAAATGAAAGATTTTTTTGTTTGTTGAAAATAACAATACTGAGGCTATATACAGGGGGTACCTGTACCGAGTCAATGTGCGGGGGTACACCTTAGCGAGTCGCAGCAGTGTAAAAAACTAAAGGGGGTGGGGTCAATGCAAATAGTCCGGGTCGCCATTTGATAAATTGTTCAGCAATCTTATGGCTTGGGGGTAGAAGCTGTTAAGGAGCCTTTTGGACCTAGACTTGGTGCTCCAGTAACGCTTCTCGTGTGGTAGGACTTGGGTGACACCGCCTAGTATATACAGTTGAAGTCGGAGGTTTACATAAACTATTGTTAATGACTCCAACCTAAGTGTTTCAACCACTCCACACATTTCTTGTTAACAAACTATAGATTTGGCAAGTCAGTTAGGACATCTACTCTGTGCATGACACAAGTCATTTTTCCAACAATTGTTTACAGACAGATTATTTCACAATTCCAGTGGGTCAGAAGTTCATGTACAATAAGTTGACTGTGCCTTTAAACAGTTTGGAAAATTACAGAAAATTATGTCATGACTTTAGAAGCTTCTGAAATGCTAATTTACATAATTTGAGTCAATTGGAGGTGTACCTGTGGATCTATTTCAAGGCCTACCTTCAAACTCAATGCCTCAGCATGGGAAAATCAAAAGAAATCAGCCAAGACCTCAGATTTTTTTTTTGTTGACCTCCACAAGTCTGGTTCATTCTTGGGAGCAAATTACAAATGCCTGAAGGTACCACGTTCATTTGTACAAACAATAGTACTCAAGTATAAACACCATGGGACCACGCAGCCATCATACCGCTCAGGAAGGAGACGTGTTCTGTCTCCTAGAGATGAACGTACTTTGGTGCGAAAAGTGCAAATCAATCCCAGAACAGCAAAAGACCTTGTGAAGATGCTGTAGGAAACAGGTACAAAGTATCTATATCCACAGTAAAACGAGTCCTATATCGACATAACATGAAAGGCCGCTCAGCAAGGAAGAAGCCACTGCTCCAAAACTGCCATAAAAAAGCCAGACTACGGTTTGCAACTGAACATGAGGAAAAAGATTGCACTTTTTGGAGAAATGTCCTCTGGTTTGATAAAACAAAAATAGAACTGTTTGGGCATAATGACCATCGTTATGTTTGGAGGAAAAAGGGGGATGCTTGCAAGCCGAAGAACACCATCCCAACCGTAAAGCACGGGGGTGGCAGCATCATGTTGTGGGGGTGCTTTGCTGTAGGAGGGATTGGTGCACTTCACAAAATAGATGTCTTCATGAGGTAGGAAAATTATGTGGATATATTGAAGCAAAATCTCAAGACATCAGTCAGGATGTTAAAGCTTGGTCGCAAATGGGTCTTCCAAATAGACAATGACCCCAAGCAAACTTCCAAAGTTGTGGCAAAATGGCTTAAGGACAACAAAGTCAAGGTATTGGAGTGGCCATCACAAAGCCCTGACCTCAATCCTATAGAACATTGGTGGGTAGAACCGAAAAAGTGTGTGCGAGCAAGGAGGCCTACAAACCTGACTCAGTTACACCAGCTCTGTCTGGAGGAATGGGCCAAAATTCACCCAACTTATTGTGGAAGGCTACCCAAAACGTTTGACCCAAGTTAAACAATTTAAAGGCAATGCTACCAAAAACTAAATGAGTGCATGTACACTTCTATCCCAATGGGAATGTGATGAAAAAAATAAAAGCTGAAATAAATCATTCTCTCTGCTACTATTCTGACATTTCACATTCTTACAATAAAGTGGTGATACTAATTGACCTAAGACAGGGAATTTTTACTATGATTAAATGTCAGGAATTGTGAAAAACTGAGTTTAAATGTATTTGGCTAAGGTGTATGTAAACTTCCGACTTCAACTGAAAGTACTGGAAACAATAGAACACTATGAAATATCGGGGAAACCAGGCCTGGTATTCATAGCCGACTTTGAAAAGGCTTTCGATAAAGTACAACTGGAGTTTTTATGTAAATGCCTGGAATATTTCAATTTTGGAGAAACTTTTATAAAATGGGTTAAAGTTATGTATAGTATCCCTAGGTGTAAATAATGACCTAAAACAGGGAATTTTTACTGGGATTAAATGTCAGGAATTGTGAAAAACTGAGTTTAAATTTGGCTAAGGTGTATGTAAACTTCCGACTTCAATTGTAGTTCCTGGATGGCAGGAAGCTTGGCCCCAGTGATGTACTGGGCTGTACGCACTACCCTCTGTGGCGCCTTATGGTCGGATTCCGAGAAGTTGCCATACACCTCTCGATGGTGTAGCTGTAGAATTTTTGAGGATCTACGGACCAATGCCAGGGAATTTTTACTGGGATTAAATGTCAGGAATTGTGGAAAAACTGAGTTTAAATGTATTTGGCTACGGTGTATGTAAACTTCGGACTTCAACTGTATGTAAATAAGGTATCTGTTTTAAATGTTTAATAAATGTGCAAAGAATTCTAAAAACCTGTTTTTGCGTTGTCATTATGGGGTAATCAGCTAAAGAGCTGCTATTAGCGAACATGTGTTTGGAGTAGGGCTGGCAGAATTATCATGTAATAATCGTCATAATACATTTGTTTTAGTAGTTTACCCAATAAATATAGTTTACCCAACAGCAGTTTTAAATTTTTTATATGAAGTGGGTAAAGTTAGTAATCATTTTACAAGCACAACGGCATGGTTGGGGGAGAAGCTTCATTTCCGAAAGTTCTTGTCACGTTCTGACCATAGTTCTTGTGTGTTTTACTTGTTTTAGTGTTGGTCAGGACGTGAGCTGGGTGGGAATTCTATGGTTGGTGTGCTAGTTTGTCTGTTTCTATGTTTTGGCTAATATGGTTCTCAATCAGAGGCAGGTGTTTTGTGTTGTCTCTGATTGGGAATCATATTTAGGTGGCTTGTTTTGTGTTGAGATTTTGTGGGTGGTTGTTTCCTGTCTTTGTGTTTTCTCTGCACCAGATAGGACTGTACCGGTTTTGCCACATTTGTTTTTTGTAAGTGTTCACATTTTTTCGTCTATTAAACATGTTGAGCACTGGCTACGCTGGCGTGTTGGTCCGATCCCTGCTACCTCCTCTTCTCGTGAAGAGGAGGAAGGCTGCCGTTACAGTTCTGAGACAGGGTTTCACCAAAGCTGTGTTGTATTCATTAAGCATGCCGTAGATCATTCTCAAAGATGCCTTGTGATGTATTACAAGCTCAATTTCTTTTTTTTTTTCTTTTTTTTTTTTATGTTCCTTGGCAAGAAAAGGTTGAAGACCACTGGCATAAAACAACCATTCCATTTCTAGGAAGTTTTAGGGCTGTATCTCATATTTAGTAGATACACGTACCCGATGTATCTGTTAGATACACAGCTACTGAGAGAGAAACACAGAGTAAAGGGAGAGAGAGAGAGAGAGAGAGAGAGAGAGAGAGAGAGAGAGAGAGAGAGGAGAGAGAGAGAAGAGAGAGAGAGGGGGAAAAGGAGAGCGCGAGCAAGAGGATGACAGAAGGGGAGAGAAAGGCTAGAGGGAGAGAGACAGACAGAGGAAAGGGATATAGAGAAGGAGAGAGAGGGGTGGGAGAGGGAAATGGAGAGAGAGACAGACGGCGAGATAGTCCACAGGGTGCACTGGTAAGATATGCACCCAGGTGCATCTTGGGTAAAGAGTGAGTGAGTGGCCACTAGATGAGTTTTCATCAGTATTCACCTATCTGCTTATTCACCCTCCACTGCCTCCAAATGACTCCCTCACAACCTCGTTTCCCCACATCTCGCACCTATCTTTCTCTCCCTCCATCCATCTATTGCATGCATACGCATACACAGACTCGCACTTTCAGACAGGGGAACACACACTTCAAAAAACACAAGGACACTTATGTGTGTGCACACAGAAGCAGGAAAGCAGGCAGGCACACATACACGCACACACCCACATGTATTCAGACCCCTTTGATTTTTTCACGTTTTATTGCGTTACAAAAGGGGATTAAAATTGATTTAATAGTATATTTTTGGGTAAAAAATCTACACAAAATACTCCAATGTCAAATAGTCATAAAAATGAAATACCTCAAATACAGTCATTGCATAAGTATTAATCTCAAATCAAATCACATTTTATTGGTCGCATACACATATTAAGCAGATGTTATTGCGGGTATAGGGAAATGCTTGTGCATTAATATCTACTGTAACAATTCACAACAATACACACAAATCTAAAAGTACAAAAATCGTATTAAGAAATATATAATATTCGGACTAGCAACGTCGGAGTCTGGAGTATGAATACAGTATATATTTATAGATATACATACACTCACACACTGTAGTTGGTGTTGTCATTAGTTGACCTAAATTGCAGAGAAATCCGAGTTTTCTACGGCGCTACAGCAGACGGTAAAAACTATCGGACCTCCTTGACATGGCGTTATTCCTTCTTGGTCAACTGTGCCGACATGGGAAGCTTCATGAATACAAAACGAATGCATCTTAAATGCATCCAATCTGGATATGTGGTGACCCAAAACACAGGGAACGTTCTCTGGGGTACCTTTGTGTAGTTTCCTGTAAGTTACCAGGACGTCACTGAGGACCATGTCAAGACTGTTTTAAGGGTTTTCTCAGGACCTTCATTTTACTAGTCATTCGGAAGTTGCGTGATGGGAACATTCTATCAGGGAACCTTGTCTAGTTCCCTGTAAGTTACCAGGACGTCGTTGATGACCATGTGAGGACATCTTCAAGACATTCTTGGGACAGTCGTTAGGACATCGCATGATGGTCCCAGGTTTCCCAAACCATTATAAGTAAAGTAATGAAATTATATGGGGGGGTTTTAAGGTAAGTGGGACTATGTTCTGGAAAAATCTGGTAAAACCAGTGACCGTATGTATACATTTGACATCACTTAGTACTTACTTTTCAGGGCGGCAGGTAGCCTAGTGGTTAGAGCTTTGGACTAGTAACCGAAAGGTTGCAAGATCGAATCCCGAGCTGACAAGGTAAAAATATGTCGTTCTGCCCCTGAACAAGGCAGTTAACCCACTGTTCCTAGGCCGTCATTGAAAATAAGAATTTGTTCTTAACTGACTTGCCTAGTTAAATAAGGGTAAAATAGAAGGGATTTAAACTCACAACCTCTGGATTTGTAGTGCGTGGATCTTTCTGTTGGACCATAAAGTCTGTAGCATTCTCATAGGTCCCCTACACATTCAATATCTATAATACATCTCTGCACTGCTATTCTAGTTATTAGTTTAACCAACTTGACTTATTTCAGGGGATTATTATTCTGTTTTAATGTTACTCATGAATCACTATGATAAATAAAAACGTTTTTCTTGAGTGTATTTTTAACTGAGCCGAAATTCACTTTGATGTGCAAAGTGTAGAACAAGTTTCCATCCAATTGGCGACAGATTTTCATGCAAATATCCTCAAATCTGCATAAAAACAACATCCACATTTTCCCACCATAGGGGTGTTTCCATCAAACTGACTTGTTGTGGATAAAAAGCTGTATGTGATGACATAGCGCAAATACAAAGTATTATTGTGGTTCAATTCAAATGTATCAAATAGATTATAATTTTTTTAAAGTTAAATGGGTTTCCATCACATTTTCAACTCAACCGATGGCTTTCTGTTGCGATAATATAGCAAACCTGCCCAATCTGGTTTTGGCACGGTTATATGATGATGTATGGATAACAGACAGATCATTTATATTTGATCATTGTCAGCTATACACTCTGCATGCTTTTCAAATTTGTGGTGATAATAAAACAAAATACAAAATTGCGTGACTCCAAGTTTCCAGCAATAGGATGGGTTTTATATCAATATTTGTGTATAAAAGCATTTCCACCGCAATTGGCCCCAAAAAATTATCCCACCTTGTCTTGCCTATTTTGTTTTGTCGGCATTGGGATGTTTTAGACAAATTCGTGAGCTCAAATCCCAGGACATGTTCAATAATAATTACTGTATAAATAAGCACACACAAAGTAATCATGTACGTCAAATATGTAAGTTGAAAACGCCATGTTAAAAGTACTGTTTGTGTACTAACATTGCCAACAGACAAAGGGCTGGAAATGGATCAGTGATTCACCAATCATGGCCTTGATGGCCTTGTCAACAGTAACAAGGGACGATGTGTAATTAGACGAGGGTGCCCTGTGTAGTAGGCTTTCTTTTGGTGTGTGTGTATGTTGTCGTGGCTTGTCTTTAACATTAATCTGAAGACTGTCTAATTATCTAATTAACTATGTTTAATTGTTACCCAATTAAATTAATAATGTAACAATTAACTCATTTGGATCTGGGGCACCACGAGAGCGATTCTTTAAATTAAACTCTAAAAGGTCTTTACCTATCACATCTATAAACAGTCAACTTATTAATCATAAACTCGTATCATATCACCATTCTGAACAGTCGTAACCTCCTTGCATCTGCAAAAACCTGAGCCTTATTTATGATTCAGTACTACACAAATTTGTTTATTTATTTACTAGCTAATTAAATGGGAACACAGGATAAACATACACTCTAGACCAGTTATTGACTGGAGACTTAATACGCTGAGAACAGGTCCCAGGCGGAATGACAACAACATGGATGCTTGTTAAAGAAGAGATGGCGAGGGAGAGAAAGGGACAGAGACACATAAAATTGCCACATTCAGAAACTACTCTCACCTACAATAACGATATATTTTGCACATAAACCACCGCCCGCTTTGAGCAAGAAATCATGAATGAATGTATTTACATATGCCTGGGTTCGCCGGGGATCTCTCGGTGAACGGGGCAGCCTTGGAAAGGGCCCTTTCGTGGCACGATTGTAAGGCTCTGATTGTCCAAAATGGTTCCAACAACTCTTCTCTTGTTGTCCTTCTTTGTAGTTGTCCGGTATCCGGTGCATTGTCGTGTAGTCCTGAACAGAACTACAGAGTTTATTTTCCTTCCATTCGCTCTTGAAGATGCTTCTTTGACGATAGGCTAGCCAGCCATATCAATGGTTCCCCGGTGGGGTGATGAGTAGCGTAATACGATGGTTTGAGCAGAGTAACAGGATGGTACTACTTAATTCGCTTTCGAAGATACTTTACTTAGCACAGCTAATCAGCCGTACCAGTGATTGTCCGGGAGGTGAGTTTAGTTCAAAGTTCAGACCATTTAAAAAAAATGCATCTGCAGCTTCACACTTTCCTGGTATAATGTGTTAATTTTTTAACCCATCATCCATACCTTTTGCTCGAAAGGGGTGGTTCCGGCAGGCTGGCACGCTTCCTGACTTCACTTCGGGGCGGTGATTACTCACTATGCAAAGTTATGCAAAACAGGTATCTCTTATAACTTCTCAAATCACATTCCTGTCTTAAAAAAAACACTTCAAAAAATGTTCATATTACATGAACAACCCATAGTATGGAAACTTCATCTACAGTACCAGTCAAAAGTTTGGACACATCTACTCATTTAAGGGTTTTTCTTTATTTTGACTATTTTCTACATTGTAGAATAATAGTGAAGACATGAAAACTATGAAAAAACACACATGGAATCCTGTAGTAACCAAGAAAGTGTTAAAAAAATCTAAATATTATGTCAGACTAGGGGGTTTGGTCAAGACGTTTACACAGATCAGACACGGACAGAATTGTTTTAGCTCGGTTTCAAGGGTGTTTATTAAATAACAAACAAAAAGAAAAGAATAGGTCTCCTCCGGGATACCGTCTTCTGGGCTCCGGTCTTGCTGTATCCTGTGGGGAACAAAACCAAGTTCCCTCCGTTATCTCTGGTACTGAGCACGACTATACGGGAGTAACCTCTCTTCCCCCAGTCCCCACCCCCGTGTGCTGCCCTTCTGGCAGCTTTATGGGACTCGTCCAGCTGGTGAGCAATCAGTCCCCTTGATTACTCACCAACCACAATCAGCCCCAATTAGTCCTGGCCGGAGAGCCAGTCGAGCCCTGGCACATCCAGCAGACTCCGTCTGTCACCAGGTCTCGACGAGTCTCTCCCTGGTGGCTAACCTGCTGTATGCCACAATATATTTTTGATTTTAGATTCTTCAAAGTAGCCTTGATGACAGCTTTGCACACTTTTGGCATTCTCTCAACCAGCTTCACCTGGAATGTTTTTCCAACCGTCTTGAAGGAGTTCCCACATACGCTGAGCACTTGTTGGCTGCTTTTCTTTCACTCTGCGGTCCAACTCATCCCAAACCATCTCAATTGGGTTGAGGTCGGGTGATTGTGGAGGCCAGGTCATCTGACGCAGCACTCCATCACTCTGCTTCTTGGTCAAATGGAGGTGTGTTGGGTCATTGTCCTGTTGAAAAACAAATGATAGTCCCACTAAGCGCAAACCAGCTGGGATGGCGTATCACTGCAGAATGCTGTGGTAGCCATGCTGGTTAAGTGTGCCTTGAATTCTAAATAAATCACTGACAGTGTCACCAGCAAAGCACCCCCACACCACCTCCTCCATGCTTCACGGTGGGAACCACACATGCAAAGATCATCCGTTCACCTACTCTGCGTCTCACAAAGACACGGAGGTTGGAACCAAAAATGTCAAATTTGGACTCTACAGACAAAAGGACAGAGTTCCACCGGTCTAATGTCAATTTCTCGTGTTTCTTGGCCCAAGCAAGTCTCTTCTTATTATTGGTGTCCTTTAGTAGTGTTTTCTTTGCAGCAATTCGACCATGAAGGCCTGATTCACGCGGTCTCCTCTGAACAGTTGATGTTGAGACGTGTCTGTTACTTGAACTCTGTGAAGCATTTATTTGGGCTGCAAATAAATGCTTTGTTTAACACTAACACTTTTTGGGTTACTACATGATTCCATATGTGTTATTTCATAGTTTTCATGTCTTCACTATTATTCTACAATGTAGAAACTAGTAAAAATAAAGAAAAACCTTTGAATGAGTAGGTGTGTCCAAACTTTTGACTGGTACTGTTTGTAGTGGGTATTCTTTCCAAGTTCCAGTATTTCCTTTATAACATCAGAAAATAAACACAATTATATTAGTGCTCTATAGATCGCCTCTGACCATTCCCCACGTTCTAAGTTCGAAATATTGTTCCAGTATTCGCTTTTGAATGTGTTAGAGTTTCAGCGGGAAAAGGTCTGTTGAGACAAAGCACGTTCCTTTGGTGAATTAGGAGAGCGAAGACCTGGATCTTCTCCCTTGATTTACTACAGGACGTGACTGTCATCTCCACTAGTTCTTCCCCCCCCCCCCCTCCTCTTCTACGGATGAAAGGGGATATGATTATTCATTGCAAACCTGATCTGACATATATGGATTCTCGTGGTCAGGCAAGACAATGTAAAATGCATTCGGAAAGTTTTCAGACCCCTTTACTTTTTACACATTTTGTTATGTTACAGCATTGTTCTAAAATGTACTAAATAGTTTTCTCCCCTCATCAATCTACACACAATACCCCATAATGACAAAGAAAAACAGGTTTTTAGAATATTTTGCAAATATATAAAAAATTAAATTACTTTATTTACATAAGTATTCAGACCCTTTGCTATGAGATTCGAAATTGAGATCAGGTGCACCCGGGTTCCATTGACCCTCCTTGAGATGTTTCTACAACTTAATTGTAGTCCACCTGTGGTAAATTCAAGTGATTGAACATGATTTGGAAAGGCACACACCTGTCTATATAAGATCCCACAGTTGTCAGTGCATGTCAGAGCAACAACCAAGTCATGAGGATGAAGGAATTGTCCGTAAAGCTCAGAGACTTGTGCCGAGGCATAAATCTGGGGAATAGTACCAAAAAATAGATCTCCAAGAACACAGTGGCCTCCATCATTCTTAAATGGAAGAAGTTTGGGACCACCAAGACTCTTCCTAGAGCTGGCTGCCCGGCCAAACTGTGCAATCGGGGGAGAAGGTCTTTGGTCAGGGAGGTGATTTTCACTCTGACAGAGCTCCAGAGTTCCTTTGTAGAGTTGGAAGAACCTTTCAGAAGGACAACCATCTCTGCAGCACTCCACCAATCAGGCCTTTATGGTAGATTGGCCAGACTGAAGCCACTCCTCAATAAAAAACACATGAGTTTGCCAAAGGGCACCTAAAGGACTCTCAGACCATGAGAAACAAGATTCTCTGGTCTGAAGAAACCAAGATTGAACTCTTTGGCCTGAATGCCAAGCATCACATCTGGAGGAAACCAGGCAGAGCTCATCACCTGACCAATACCATCCCTACGGTGAAGCATGGTGGTGGCAGCATCATGCTGTGGGGATGTTTTAAGTGGCAGGGACTGGGAGACTAGTCAGGACTGAGGGCAAGATGAACAGAGCAAAGTAGAGAGATCCTTGATGAAAACCTTCTTCGGAGCGCTCAGGACCTCAGACTGGGGTGAAGGTTCACCTTCCAACAGGACAACAACCCTAAGCACACAGCCAAGACTACGCAGGAGTTTCTTCGGAACAATTATCTGAATGACCTTGAGTGGCCCAGCCAGAGCCCAGACTTGAACGCAATCAAACATGTCTGGAGAGACCTGAAAATAGCTGTGCAGTGACACTCCCCATCCAACCTGACAGAGCTTGAGAGGATCTGCAGAGAAGAACGGAATAAACTCCTCAAATACAGGTGTGCCAAGCTTGTAGCGTCATACCCAAGAAGAGTCTGTATTCACTGCCAAAGGTGCTTAACAAAGTACTGAGTAAAGGGTCTGAATACTTATGTAAATGTGATATTTCAGTAAAAAAATGGCTTTGTCATGATGAGGGGGAAAAAAGGAATTAATCAATTTCAGAATAAGGCTGTAAAAAAAATAAAAAAATGGAAAAAGTCAAGGGGTCTGAATACTTTCCGAATGCAGTGTGTGTGTGTGTGTGTGTGTGTGTGTGTGTGTGTGTGTGTGTGTGTGTGTGTGTGTGTGTGTGTGTGTGTGTGTGTGTGTGTGTGTGTGTGTGTGTGTGTGTGTGTGTGTGTGTGTGTGTGTGTGTGTGTGTGTGTGTGTGTGTGTGTGTGTGTGTGTGTACACATCTAGATGTGTATAAGAGACAGGTGTGTGTGTGTGTGTGTGTGTGTGTGTGTGTGTGTGTGTGTGTGTGTGCGTGTATATAACAACCGTATTGCATTAGTTGTCATGCATCTAAATTACATGAACTCATGGGAGAAGGTGAAGGCTGTAATGCTAGTGAATGCTGACTCAGGAGAATGCTTGCGTGAAGGGATACAGAGGTGGAATTTACTTCTGGGCTGAAAACGCAGCACAATATTAGGATTGTGACTTAGGAGAGATGCTTTTCTCTGGCCTTGTCACCAACAAGCTGCTATGAATAAAGTGTAAGAACAATGTGGTGCTTACATATGCTATGAATCGCTGACTGCTGAATAATGAATAAGTACCGAATGCAGGACTTGGGGTACATCGCAATACTCTTAAGTGACCTACTTTTCTCTTCATTCTGCACTAGTTTGAAAGCAATATGGTGACTGGCATCCAGATCTTTACTTTCAACTGTCCAGTTCTTTCAAATTAGTGCAGATGAAGGCGAGGACATGAGGAGATGAAGCCACTCTAGAGTATGGAGATGCACCCCTGGACTGCCAAACCCACTGTCGAGCACTGCAGTCCAAATTAAACTGACAAATCCCATTTCTCTCCATCCCTACATGATCCCTTGGGCGCTAATGAGAATTTGTGCACGTGG
The DNA here is from genome assembly GCF_002910315.2 of Salvelinus sp. IW2-2015. Lineage (NCBI taxonomy): Eukaryota > Metazoa > Chordata > Actinopteri > Salmoniformes > Salmonidae > Salvelinus > Salvelinus sp. IW2-2015. The sequence continues at coordinate 17,997,334 of NC_036848.1, forward strand.
CGGCGAGAGGTGCTGGAAAATGATAGCATCATTGATTGTTTGCCATGAAGCGCGCTCAAGATGATGGATGATTTTTAATCAAATGTGTCATTTGTTATAACATAAGTAATATTTCAGCAGATGGAGTAAATGACAATTTTAAGTCTTCTGTTTTATTTGAATTGAATCAGGTTCTAGTTTCTTGGACCGTGCATATCTTTATTTATCTCTGTAGGCTATTGAGAGCTATCCGTTTTATTTAGGTAGGATACTCTGTACTGTGTTTTCTCCTCCTTTTCTATCAGCTGATAGTCTTTCCTCCCCCCTCACTCATTCAAACGAGATTGACCCCCGCCCACCTTTGCCTCACTAATCTTCATAAATCAACACTGAGTGAGACACCCTGTCCTGTCCATCTCAGTAGTCGTGTTCCACTTCTAGTCCTGTTCACTGCTCAGTCATCCGGAAGACATGACCTCTCTCTCTCTCTCTACCCCCTATTTCCTTGCACTCATATGCATATCCACACATTCAAATGGCTGTCCCCCTGATTGCGCTCGCTGCTAGGCCTGTCGGGCCGGTTAGCCGCAGAATGCTTATGAGAGCGGAAGGGAGAGAGTCACTAACAGTCGCTAACCACTAGCTAGAGCTCCTAAAAACACCTGAGAGAGCCAAGTCAGAGCACAGCCCATCGGATTACTGCTCACAAAGCCTCCCCACTGCTTCGTGGGAATTATGTATTTAGCGCCGCATGGCTTATCCTATGAGGGGAATATTGTTATGGTTTGTCTCTGATCATTATCGTCACGACGATGACTAATTATGTTATGTAATTGTGTTTTAAAGCCCCTTGACTAACAAACGCTGACTGGACTAAGCCTAATACAGAGGCTGTGCAGCTCTCTGACCGCGTAATAGCGCATGATGAGAATGGGAGTTGATTTTTGGTAAATCTTGTTGTCTAGGCTACTTCCTTCATCTTTAGGGAAAAGGAAGAAGCAAAAATGTGAGAGTATCATTACTCAACCCTATAGCTATTCCTCCTTTTAACTATTGTACCTCGTCCGTTTAAAATCTCTCAAAAAGGTGACAACTTCGAACAAGTTCAAACGCTCAGCGATTCTAAACCTAGGTCTCATTCTCTTCCCCGCTCCCTCTCTCCTAGTCCTCAGACTGAAAACAAGCAATGCAGAATCGAGGTTGGTGTCTTTTCTGTGACCAATGCTGTTGACGGCCCGGCGGATGTGATTCGGCGAAGTGCTCGTTGTGACAGGCAGGAGATGCGAGCCTGTCGGCTTATCAAAACTCAGAACCTGCCTGAGCAGCGTTAAGTCACGGTTGTCGGACCGGGCCCGCCATCCCGGGCCCGCCGTCCCAGGCTACACGCGAGGACCATGCGCTCAACTTAAATGTGTACGGAGAGGGGGAAGGAGAAAGAGAGGAGAGAGGGAAAGATGAGAGAGATATAGGGGTGATACAGAGCGAGGGAGAGAGAGATGGCAGAGATGGGGGTGAGAAAGAGAGATGGGGGAGAAAGAGAAAGAGACGCCTCAACCCCATGTCCTCCACGGGAAGCCTGGAATCGGATCCACACACTAAACTGACAGGCACTCAATACGCTTAGATAAGCACAGCGAGTGACGGCAGTGGCTACGTTATCCGTCAGAAGCTTTAACTTTATATGTTTGATAAGTGGAATAGGAGAAGGCCCACGTCAAGCAATCTCAGGCTAAGATTTCTACTCAATTGAAAGTGAATAGCAATCTCAGCATTGTTTACCCCCCATGGGAGAGTCCTTGGAGACAACTTTTGTTCTACCAGCAGCAAAATATTGCACCTAAATGTATTGTTTTATTAGTCAATGGGCTCCCAATAGACTATTCCCCAATAGGTAGAAGTTGCCAGTGGGCACAGGTCTCAGATCAGCTTGCCCTCCCCCAATCCCATGCTTACCCTTAAGCACAAAACTAACCTTAGATCAGTATCACTCCCTAGTCCATATACAGCCTACTGGTCCTATAGCTAGAGGGAGAATATAACACATGTTGTTTGACAGCCTCTATAGACAGGGCCCAGTAATGAGGTAGGTCTTTGCTGGGGGAGATGGGGCTGGAGGGGTGGTGTGGAGAGAGCAGAGTGGACATCAATCACTGGTTAAGCTGGGCCCCGAACAGCGCTCAGGGACCTATTAGAGTAATGTGCAACAGCAGAAGCTCATGGGAAAGAGCATGCTGCATGCAGTGTAATTGTGTGTACATGAGGGGGATTCTGTATATATATATATATACTGTATGTGTGTGTGTGTGTGTGTGTGTGTGTGTGTGTAGAAAGTGTTTTGGTCAAATGTCACCCTTGTAAAGGGTTACTGTTGGATGACACTCGGCTAATTAGTGTCGTGTCTTCATAATGCTTGGTCCATGGCAATCACTTCACTGACGCTTCTTCCAATACATTTCTTTTCCATTTCTCAGAGAGAAAAAAAATGCTCTCAGTTGTCACTTGTGTGAACACACACACACGACACAGAGGCACACAATGCCTTGGCTGTATGTGTGACAGCTGTGGCCGCTTGGTGGCCTTTAAGTGGCTGCTGTCATTTGTTCTTTACTGATCAGCAGAGAGTCACAAGACACCCCCCCCCCCCCCTCTGAATGGAAAAGTTAGAAATGTCAAAAGGCCACAATCATAAGAAAGTGGAAATCAGCATCAGCCAGACTATTATGAGTCCCATGACAAAAACACACCATCAGAGAAGGGTTTATTTGGGTATTTTCCGCTCATAATTTCAAATCAATCGGTGACATATTTTTGGTTCAATCATAGATGAGTGCTGAGTGGAAAGGATGACGTATATCACTATTAATTTTCATAAAAATAAAAAAACGATTGACTCTGACAGTGAGTCTGTGTGTGTCGTTGGAATGCTTGTGTATAGCACGTGTCAAACCCTGCAGAAACAACGACTAGGGGATTCTTTGGTTCAGTTTACCATGGGACCAGGCCCTGCGCTGGCTGTCAAAACCTCTTTACTTTGGGTCAAAATCAACTAGCTCCCTACGAGCCCCGAAAACACACCACACGTTCCCCATTTTATCCCTGAAGATAACGAGACAACTGAAAAGCTTTGGCCGCAATTTGTCCCCTCCAGCTCACTGTACTTGAAAGTTGGAACTGCTCTCACAAACCGGGACTGTGGCCTTGACTCTAAAATGTACTTCAACCCCATTCAAGTGCTGTATTTTCACATGCCAGCTACCCAACACTGATAGATTCCGGAAGATATAAGTAATTGATTACTCTCGACAGTATAATTACAGCAGAGATCAAATGGAGGTTGACGCTTCAATTAATTTTGGCGGCTTTAATTCAAAGTGGGTACTTTTAAATTGAGTTCTGACGAGTTGGAGGGAGCTTTGGAACAACTTTCCTGCCAAGCTGTAGATTTGATCATAACCTTCTGACTAAAATAGCTTACCTTTGCCATTACTCAGGATTATGCCTTTGAATAGCCGAGCGGCTTTCAAGTTTATGTGTCTTGCCCTATGTTCAAATATCAGTGTACTAATTAGAGGTTCATTGTTAGTCCCTTTTTCGGGGCTGCCTTGGTACGAATCTTAAGTCGTAAATCTTTAACTCACACATTCAGTATTAGAGCACTATAGGCTAGTTCTTCTGGCTGCAGTACGTTCGTGACATGGCTCTTTACCACACATAGGCACTCAAAAGCAGCGCGCTAGTAGGGCTAGCTCTTCTGGCTGTATCTCTGTAACGTTGCCTTGGTGACACACTGAGTCATCGCTCGTTAACTCAAACACTCAACAGTGGCACTATGCTAGCTTTTTTGGCATGGGCTGAGGCTTACCAATGAAGCCCAGCTGGGAGAACTCCAAGATCATCCACTCGTCAGACGGCTGCTGCAGGGCAAAGTTCTTCATCGTGGTGAAGTAATTCGGACGGGCCACAATGTCATCCTCCAGCTGAGAGAAAGTGAGAGAAGAAAAACGGGAAATAAAGACAAACATTCTGTTCTGTGCTTATTTCTCTCATTAACGTGACAATTCCCAGTCATTACGTTTAATTAAATACTAATTGGTGTAATTTGTAGCAATGGGGTTTTGTGATTGCAGCCATATGGCCATGACTATTCAATAATTGAAAACTCTGGAAGGGGTTGAAAACATTACACATCATGAATGACAATGTGAAATGAAGCTGTTTTACACATTTGTATGACTCAACATATTGTCTAGTGCAGTGGTTCCCAAACTTTTTATAGTCCCGTACCCCTTCAAACATTCAACTCCCAGCTGCATACCAGGGTCAGTGCACTCTCAAATGTTGTTTTTTGTCATCATTGTAAGCCTGCCACACACACACACACTATACAATACATTTATTAAACATAAGAATGAGTTTTTGTCACAACCCGGCTTGTTAGACGTGACAAAGATCTCTCATAGGACCAGGGCACAAATAATAATAATAATAATCAATCATTTTGCTCTTTATTTAACCATCTTACATTTAAAATCTTATTTGTTCATCAAAAATGGTGAATAACTCACCACAGGTTAATGAGAAGGGTGTGCTTGAAAGGATGCACATAACTCTGCAATGTTGGGTTGTATTGGAGAGAGTCTCAGTCTTAAATCATTTTCCACCCAAAGTCTGTGCCTGTATTTAGTTTTCATGCTAGTGAGGGCCGAGAATTTACTCTCACATAGGTACGTGGTTGCAAAGGGCATCAGAGTCTTAACAGCGCGATTTGCCAAGGCAGGATACTCTGAGCGCAGCCGAATCCAGAAATCTGGCAGTGGCTTCTGATTAAATTACATTTTCACAGAACTGCTTGTTGCAATTTCGATGAGGCTCTCTTGTTCAGATATTGGTAAGTGGACTGGAGGAAGGGCATGAAAGGGATAACGAATCCAGTTGTTTGTGTCATCCATTTCGAGGAAAGTACCTGCATATCTGCACACCTAACTCACTCAGGTGCTTTGCTATATCACATTTGACATTGTCCGTAGGCTTGAGTTAATTTGCATACAAAAAAAATCATACAATGATGGAAGGACCTATGTGTTGTCCTTGTTAATGCAGACCAAGAAGAGCTCCAACTTCTTAGCCTCAATTTTGTCCCGCGCATTGAATATAGTTGCTTGTAATAGTCCCTTGTAATCCTAGATTCAGATCATTCACGCAAAAAAAAATATCACCCAGATAGGCCAGTTGTGTGATAAACTCGCCATCGTGCAAGCGGTCAGACAAGTGAAAATTATGGTCAGTAAAGACAAACGTGTCAATACTTTGCCCCTTGATAACCAGCGCACTTCTGTATGTTGTAAAAGCGTTGCCCATTTCATTGCAAATTGCATAAAATACGAGAGTTCAGGGGCCTTGCTTTAACAAAGTTAACCATTTTCACTGTAGTCTTTCAAGCTGTCAGGCATTCCCTTGGCAGCAAGAGCCTCTCGGTGGATGCTGCAGTGTACCCAAGTGGCGTCGGGAGCAACTGCTTGCACGTGCGTTACCACTCCACTATGTCTCCCTGTCATGGCTTTTGCGCTATCAGTACAGATACCAACATGAGCAGCAGCTACGTTTGGCTACATACGGACCACTGGTGGAATTCCCCAGAGAGTAACGGTTGATGTGATTGGATGTTCATTATTTGACTAGGCTACCTGTATTTTGACATTGTGTTGTTATTTCGCTGAAAACTAGAAGGTTCAATTTTATTTTTGGCAGTGAAACGAGGCTACTCAGGCAAGAAAAAAAACTCACCCAAATGTGTAGCCCCGTTAGAAAATATAAATGGACTGTTTGAAAATGTAAAAAATAAAAAAATAAGAATCTTAAAAAAAAAATAGATATATATTTGGCGTACCCCGGACAGCATTGCCCCCAGTTTGGGAATACCTGGTCTAGTACAATTACCTCATCACTTTGTCTGTACACTCTTTCCTTTTTCCTCTTACATTTTTTTTTAAGCATCTCATTTTTAAAGCTTCAATAGACTTGAGCAGGAAATGACACACGACCGCAAAATCAATCAAATAAATGATATTTGTCACATGCTTTGTAAACAACAGGTGTAGACTCCGACTCTAAACTACAACTAATTAACGCAAAAAAACAAAAAGAGAAAACAAAAAGAAAAAAAGACAGCTCGACAGCCATGTTGAGAGAAGTGACGGCTGCTCTGTGTGTGTCACTAAACAGATGAGGTGATTAGGAAGGAATAAACTGTGGCATAATGCGCTCCTCTCCTATCTGAGGCAAGGCTCCAGCACTGGGCCCACGCAACCCCTGTCACTTCCCATCTCACGCGCTTCCCTCTCGCCCCCTGTTCTCCTGCCGCATGTGGGGACCGAGGTGGAGACAGCCTGGATACATGTTTTGCAAGTTGGACGCAGAGCGAGGGTGATACTGTACATTGGGCTGCAACAGATGGCCGTTATCCTATTCCCAGGCGGTGGCGGAATAAACATGCCTGTTTCCATCGGTTTCCATTTTCCATTGACATTTTAGTCATTTAGCAGAAGCTCTTATCCAGAGCGACTTACAGTTAGTGCATTCATCTTTATATAGCTGGGGGGACAACCACATAACTCAGTCATAGTAAGAACATTTTTCCTCAATTAAGCTGTGGGAATAATCAAGATAATCCGTGAGGAGGTAGGGTTTCAGGCATTTTTGGAAGATGGGCAAGGACTCTGCTGTCCTAACGTCAGAGGTAAGCTCATTCCACCAAAAGTGTGCCAGGACAGAGAAGAGCTTTGACTGGGCTGAGCGGAACTTGATCCCCGTAAGGGTGGGAGGGCCAAGAGAGCAGAGGTGGCAGAATGGAGTGCTCGGGTTGGGGTGTAAGGTTTGAGTATAGCCTGAAGGTACATGTTTCCATCCGAGTGGCTAAAGTCTGCCTGGCAACGAGGAGCGCGTGTGTGTTTAAGCATATACACCTGTTTTGTTTGTTTGTCTGTTTGCTTGTTTAACCTGTCTGTGTTATAGTGTCAAGTAGAGGGCACCCTTTTGAAGTTGCAGATACAGGTAACTGATTCTACAAGTGTCTGGAACTTAATTGGAGGGATGCAACACTATTCTTCCACAAGAAATTCCATCATTTGGTGTTTTGTTGATGGTGGTGGAAAGTGTTGAGTTGAGATCTGACTGAGACGGCCATGGCATGTGGTTTACATGGTTTTCATTCTCATCAAACCATTCAGTGACCACTCGTGCCCTGTGGATGGGGGCATTGTCATCCTATGGGGGCATAGCCAAAATAATGGGCAAAATAATGGCCTGACCAGCATTTTTATACATGACCCTAAGCATGATGGGATGTTAACAGCTTAATCAACTCAGGAACCACAATTGTGTGGAAGCACCTGCTTTAAATATACATTGTATCCCTTCATTTACTCAAGTGTTTCCATTATTATTTATTTTGCATGTTGGATTGTGTTGCAGGTGTGGATTTGAACCTGTTTGTTTTAATGTTTCCTTACACAGTTACTATCATCCGAGGCGGAGGCCCAACACTGCATAAAGATGGACAGAGTTTAACCCTTTGGTCCTCCGTCTGCTCTCCCACAATCAATTGTGTCTGCAGCCTTCCTTGGTGATGAGGAGAACATATCACCCAAACGGAACTTCCTGAGGTAGACTCTTTCAAGCCCCTCGCCTCCAGAGGTTTTGCATTGTTTATATCTTAATGTACATAGTCTACTGACAAAAATCGAGATTTGCCTGCCAAAAAGAGTAATGCAGGGGTTTTATGTTTCACAGAGACTTGGCTAGATCCTTCCGTCAAAGACTCAGAAATAGAAAACTTCCTAATTACCCGAAAGGAAAGAAATCGGAGAGGAGGGGGTGTGTACATTAATGTCAGAACAGACATTGGTTTTAATATGAGAACGGATTTAAATCACGATCGCATGGAAGCAGTTTGGCTGGATATATTATTACCTAAAAGCAAACCAATCTTTACAGGGGCTTTGTAAAGACCTCCAGACCGGAGTTACTTTTATGAGATCCTTGAAAATGTGTGTACTGCCCACTGTGACTTTCTAAACTCTGAAGTGATTCTACTGAGTGATGTAAATGCTGATGTAGTGAACATGAGCTGCCCCCTGTATAAGGCCTTGTCTAACTTTTGCAAAACGTTCTGTTTGACTCGGTTGATAAATGAGCCTACAAGAATCTGTGACACCAGTCAGACTGACATTGATCTCATTATTGTATAACACAAGATATCCAAAAGTGGTATAATTGCAAATAGAATTAGTGACCATTTCTTAATACACCGCACTAGGAAAGTGAGGGGGGGAACTGGAAAATTGCCACAATACCATCAGGACAAGATCCTTCAAAAACTATGACAAAAACACGATTTAATGAACCACTAGGACAGTCTGACAGGTCTGATGTATTGGAAAGTGAGGGTGTGGATAGAGCATGGGAACTCTTCCAAGGTAAATTTGTCAGTACTGTGGACAAGCTGGCACCCCTAAAAGTGAAGAGGATCAAACAAAGGCCAAAATCCTGGATCAGTAGGGAAATCCTTCTTCCATCACCTTGAGAAACGATGCTCGAAAAGACCGAGGTCAAAATTGCCAGATTCCTTCACTCAATACAAACACCTAAGGAATACAGTTCAAAGGCTGGTTGACGAAGCAAAACTGTCCTTCTACAAGAGCAAGATCCAGGACAATATAAAGGACCCCAGGGGACTTTGGAAGACTCAAGGCCCTAGCAACAAGCACAAAACAAAAGTCAAACAGCATTGGACTGAACATCAATGGTAATGTTACCTTTTACAGAGCACAGGTGGCTGACAAATGAGTTAAATTGGTTTTTCAACACCATTGCCAGCAACCTTGTTGATCAACACCCAGAATGCTCTGGCACCTTTGGAAACCATCATATTCAAATCTATTATTCGGTTAAGGGCGTCTCCGAAGGACAGTTAGCATTTCCCCAGGTTTCAACTGTAGATGTTACAAATATGCTTAAAGATCTTGACAAACAGAAAGCCACAGCACTGGATAACATCCCAGCTAGATTCCTGAGTGATGCTGCTGATCGTATTGGACCTTATGTAACACACACCATCAACCTTTCCATTCAACATGGTAAGTTGCCACAAGAGTTGAAACATGCAAGAGTTGTTCCTTTACACAAGAAAGGAAGCTAAGTCGAACAAGGGAACTACAGAACAGTGTCAATCTTGTGTGTTGTCATTTTACATTACCTTCAGCCAGGTTTCAGACATTCCTATTCTACCGACACTTGTTTACTATACCTGAGAGATTTTAGCTAGCAAGAAATTGACAAGGGAAACTTCTGTAGTATGGTGATGCTTGACCTACAAAGATTTGGCACCAACTCCTTATTATGGGAAAAGTCATACCTAACTAACAGGGTCCAAAGGGTGGATGTGGGCGTGACACTGTCTGATACTAAGGAGATAAACCGTGGTTCCACCCGCATGGGAGCATTTTATTTTGCTCTACATAAAAGACATGGACTCTGCCTCTTCATGCCCTCTGTTCCTATATGCGGATGATTCTGCCCTCTTGGTTTCACATAAGAATAAGGAGACTGTTGAAAAGACCCGAAGCAGCGAACTGACTAAGTGGTTATCCGACAACAAACTGTCTCTGCATTTAGGCAAGACAGAATGTACCCTGTTTGGTTCTAAACACAAAGTGAGACACTCTTCCAACTTCTCGGTGAAGTGTAATGGTGTATTGGTGCAGGAAGAATGCTCTGTTACATGCTTGGGATGTGAACTGAGCCAACACATGACAGGTGAACTCATGGCTCTGAAGGTCATTGGGAAGGTTCACTCCAGGACAAAGTTCCTGTGGTAGCCAAGTTCCTGGATACAGAGACTATGAGGACCCTGGCATCTCTGATACAGTGCCACTATGACTATGCTTGTATCTCATGGTTCAGTGGCATACAACACATCTGAATGACAAATTTTAAACAGCCCAAAACAAACTAATGAGAATTATACTCAAGCTCAGCCCTAATAATTTCAGGTGAACGGAACTGGCTTCCAGTTGATGTCCGGGTGGTGCAGATCAAACGGTTGATGGTTTTTAATGCTATAAATGACCTTGCCCTCAGTCATCTGTCTGGTTATTTTAATTTCATTAGAGACACTCAAGGCCATCACACCAGACCCAGTGTTGCCAATATCAGACCGCTGCGCTATAGGAGCATGGCTGGATAAAGCTATTTCCTTAACACAGCTGTAGAAGAATTGAATGGGGTACCAAACCACATGAAATATGCTTCTGGATGAGCATTTTCTTGTTTGCTTATGGCCTTATACAGCTTGTTTAGTGCCAGCAATGGTTTGTGATGGTAAATAAACAGCTTTGAAAAATATAAATGAAATCTCTCTTCGAAACAGTGTGGTCTACAGCTTATAATGAGATAATCTACCTCAGGCGAGCAAAACCTTGAGACTTCCTTAATATTAGATTTCGTGCACCAGCTGTTATTGACAAATAGACAAAGACCGCCACCCCTTGTCTTACCGGAGGCAGCTGTTCTATCTTGCCGATGCATGGAAAACCCAGCCAGCTGTATGTTATCCATGTCGTCGTTCAGCCACGACTATGTGAAACATAAGACATTACAGTTTTTAATGTCCCGTTGGTAGGATAGTCTTTCTTGATCTGAGCTCTTCCAGTTTATTATCCAATGATTGGACGTTGGCTAATAAGACTGATGGTAGAGAAGCATTACTCACTCGCCGTCGGATCCTTACAAGGCACCCCGACCTACGTCCCCTATATCTCTGTCTCTTCTTCATGCGAATGACGGGATTTGGGACTTGTCCGGAGTCTGAAGTAAATCCTTTGCTTCTGACTCGTTACACAAAACATCTTCGTCCAGTACGAGGTGAGTAAACGCAGTTCGGATAACCAGAAGCTCTTTTCGGTCAAAAGAGACGGTGGCAGAAACAATATGTACAAAATAAGTTACACATAACATAAAAAACAAACACAATTACACAATTGGTTAGGAGCCCGTAAAACAGCAGGCATCTCCTCCGGCGCCATTCTATTTCTCTGTAAACAAATTACCAACATACTTTCAGCATGCGTATAGAGAAGGGCACTCAATATGTACTGCACAGACACAAATGACTAATGATTGGTTGAAAGAAATTGATAAGAAGATTGTAGGAGCTGTACTGTCCGATTTCAGTGCAGCCTTTGAAACTATATTACTGATCATAAACTGTGGTTGAAAAAAATGTATGTAAATGTATGTAAATGTATGTGTTATGGCTTTTCAACCTCCGCCATATCGTGGATTCAGAGCTATCTATCTAATAAAACTCAAAGGGTTTTCTTTAATGGAAGCTTCTCTCATGTCAAACATGTAAAGTGTGGTGTACCACAGGGCAGCTCTCTACTCTTTTCTATTTTTACCAATGACCTGCCACAAGCAACAAACAAAGCATGTGTGTCTATGTATGGTCCCGTGTGGCTCAGTTGGTAGAGCATGGCGCTTGCAACGCCAGGGTTGTGGGTTCATTCCCCACGGGGGGACCAGGATGGATATGTATGAACTTTCCAATTTGTAAGTCGCTCTGGATAAGAGCGTCTGCTAAATGACTTAAATGTAAATGTATGATGATGCAACCATATACAGTGCATTTGGAAAGTATTCAGGCCCCTTGACTTTTTCCACATTTTGTTACGTTACAGCCTTGTTCTAAAACAGATGAAATTGTTTTTCCCCCCTCATCAATCTACACACAATACCCTATAATGACAAAGCAAAAAGGTTAGTATATATAAACGGAAATATCACATTTACATAAGTATTCAGACCCTTTACTCAGTACTTTGTTGAAACACCTTTTGCAGCGATTTGTTGGGTATTTCTTGGGTATGACTCTACAAGCTTGGCAAACCTGTTTTTAAAATTTGTATTTAACCTTTATTTAACCAGGAAAAGCCCATTGAGACAGAGTCTCTTTTTCAAGGGAGACCTGGCCAAGGCAGCAGCAACAATCAATACATACAACAATACAACATGATCCAGCCTAAAAAAAAGCATTTACACTCCTCCGTAACAGAGTCTCCCATTAATATTTTAAATTCATTCAGTGGCACTAACATATCTAGATGAAGCATGGATTGTAGACTATTCCATGCCTCTGGTGAACCTTCTAGAAGGTTCTCCCAAATCCACAGAGAAACTATTGAGCTCTGTCAGAATGATCATCGGTTTCTTGGTCACCTCGCTGACCAAGGCCCTTCTCCCCCGATTACTCAGTTTGGCCGGGCAGCCAGCTCTAGGAAGAGTCTTGGTGGTTCCAAACGTCTTCCATTTAAGGATGATGGAGGCCACTGTGTTCTTGGGGACCTTCAATGCTGAATAATTGTTTTGGTACCCTTCCCCAGATCTGTGCCTCAACACAATCCTGTCTTGGAGCTCTACAGACAATTCCTACGACCTCATGGCTTGGTATTTGCTCTGACATGCACTGTACACTTATATTGACAGGTGTGTGCCTTTCCAAATCCCGTCCAATCAATTTAATTTACCACAGGTGGACTCCAATTAAGTTGTTGAAACATCTCAAGGATGATCAATGGAAACAGGATGCATCTGAGCTCAATTTCAAGTCTCATAGCAAAGGGTCTGAATACTTATGTAAATTAGCTATTTCTGTATTTTTTGCAAACATTTCAAAAAAAAAAATGTTTCCCTTTGTCATTATGTGATATTGTGTGTAGATTGATGAGGAATTTATTCTATTTAATCAATTTTAGAATACGGCTGTAACGTAACAAAATGTGGAAAAATTGTGTGCATATTTCCCGAAAGGACTGTACGTGCCAGTGACTGTAAAACCCTTAACAAAGAGTTGCAGTCAGTTTTAGAATGGGTTGCCAGTAATAAACTGGTACTCAACATCTCTTAAACTAAGAGCATTGTATTTGGTACAAATCATTCCTTAAGTTCTAGACCTCAGCTGAATCTGGTAATGAAGGGTGTGGCTGTTGAACAAGTTGAGGAGACTAAATGTGACCCACCACCTGGATTCGGTCCTATGTAGCAAAGTTTGAAATGCTGTTTATTTTACAATGGATAAAAGTAGAGACTCAGAGCTAGAAATGTATATATCATACACTGCAGTTAAGGAAAAATGGGAAAGAAATTCTGCCTTGAAAGTTGATAAACATGTCACCCCACTTTTGAGAAATGGCCCTTGAATGTGTTGGTTACCTACTGCAGAGCCCCTCTTTGTCAGCAACCTTCACACCCTCTTTAAGTATTCACATGTGAGGCTATGTGCTAAACAGAGTGTATAGTAAACAACCAAAGATTTCAAGACTAAAAGTGGTAAAAGTAGTAGTAGCCTACAATAAAGAAAAAATTACACTATCTAGTCATTGGCCTATATCCTAATCTGACTTTGGTGCAGGTCATGTTGTCCTTCACAAACACACACTATATCAAACCAAATATATGTCTATTTGTCACATGCATAGAATACAAAAGGTGTAATACAGTAAAATGGTTACTTGCATATTTGCATAAAAATTGCCAAAGTTATCCCTTCTATAAATCTGGGGATCCAAGATATTTGACAAATTATCACCCAATAACTGTATTACCATGTTTTTCTAAAATCCTAGAGAAAAATGGTATATAAGAGAATATTGAAACATTTAAATCAACACCGATATGATTTTCGTAAAAACTAATCCTGATATGACTCTTTTGCAACTTATCCAACGTGTTTGACATATAGTTTGATCATACAATATTACTTTCTAAATTGCATTTTTACGTTTTTCATGATTACACACATCATTGGCTATATAGTTATTTTCATGATAGAGAACAATTTGTTTATGCAAATGGCTGTGCCTCTATCAGGGCCAAGATATCCTGTGGTGTGCCACAGGGTTGGATAATTGGACCTTTGTTATTCCTAATCTATATCAATGACCTTTCTGCTGTGTCTTCTACCATACCATACGAATCTATATCAATGACCTTGCTGCTGTGTCTTCTACCGTACTTCCCATTCTCTTTGGTGATGATACCAATTTGATTTTATCACACAAGAATTTTGATTCACTAATTAATGAAGCCAACTCAGGCACGGCCACATTTTCTGTACGGTTCCAGATAAACAAATTATCTTTCAATGTTAAAAAAATCCAACTTTATTATATTCACTAGTAAGAATAAAGAATATTGTTTAAAAAAACGAGCCAGTCTCTCAATTAGTGGGAATGAAATGGAACAAGTCACATTCACTAAATTCCTCTGAGTTTTAATTGATGAAAAGTTATCCTGGAAAGATATTCAATTTGTCTGCAGTAAAGTGATGAAATCTGCTGGTATCATCAGAAAGATTAGTGGTTTGGTTCATCAGGCTTACTTCCTAACTCTATACTATAGCTTCATTTACCCATATCTAATTTACTGTAATATTGTCTAGGGCAGTACATTTGCCTCCTACCTACACAAATTACTCATCATACAAAATACATTTGGAAGACTAGCCACCTATTCTAATTACCTAGCTCCATCAGCATCTTCGTTTAAGAAACTTAACATTTTGTCTATTTACGATATTAATGTATGGCAAGTATGCACTTTCCTCTACAAAATCATCATACTATGAATTTTTCCAGGTAAATTCTGAAATCCATCTATAAAACACAAGACACTGAGATAACCTTCACCCTCCCTACTGCCACACATCACATAGTCAATTCTCAATCAGATACAGAGGTACCATACTCTGAAATTCTTATCTTCACATTGCCAAAACCTCATCATCAACCTCAATAACTTTAAGCGAAGACTAGGGGTCAGCCTGATGAACCAAACTACTCAGTAATCTCCTCCATATACCCTAACGCTCATGCACACACACACACACTTAAACAAAACAAATATTGTTCTTTTTTTCCCTCCGTGATTACTGATCAAATCATTCATAATGAGTTGATTTTGTTATCTGTTTTAACAACCCTTTTTTATTTTTGTACTGATGTAATGCATATTGTTGTTTTTATGTGGTGTGGTCTTCATATAAGCCCTTCGGCTTCCAACCACATCTGCACAATGTTTTTTAGAGCATGTCTTGCTCTTCATTGTAATCAGAGGGCTAATATTAATACTATGCACGCCAGTCTCTCTTGGCTAAGAGTTGAGGAACGACTGACTGCATCACTTCTTGTTTTTATAACAAACATTAGTGTTGGAAATTCCAAATTGTTTGCAGAGTCAACTTACACACACACTTATGCCACTAGACATGCCACACCAGTGAGTCTTTTCAGTTCCCAGGTACAGAACAAATTCAAGGAAACGTACAGTATTATACAGAGCCATGAGTGCATGGAACTCCCTTCCATCTCACATAGCGCAAGTGAACAGCAAACCTGGTTTAAAAAAAACTAATAAAGCAACACCTCATGCAACAACGCCTCTCCCCTATGTGACCTACTTGTTGTGTGTATGTGTAACTGATAGAGGCGCACACACACACACACACCACATGTTCATGTTTTTAAATGTATGTAAATTCTAAAGTATTTTGTCTGTAATGAATTTTTCACTATGTTTCGGACCCCAGTAAGACTAGCTGTCGCCATTGGCGTCGGCTAACGGGGATCCTAATAAATCAAATCAAAAATCTAAATGGCAGCCGCTCGTCGGCTCTCAGGAACGCAGCCTCAGCAGCGGGAAACGACTGGGGCAAATATTATTGCTGTGTCACCCTCACGATAGTTTTCTAGATTGCTTCTGTAGGACTATAGCTGTTGTTGAGTGCCACCTGTCCAAAGGTTATGTGAAATGGCTGCCCTGTGAGCAATGTAGTTCCAAGCACTGACATGTCAGAACAATTTTTCCCAAGAACAAACAGTTCATAGTGTTTACACACTTCTAAGATTCTCATTTCACAATGCAGAATATACTAATTTCTTCAGTCTTTACAGAAAACACTGTAGACAAATGCATGCTGCAAGAGGCTTGAGGTTTCGTACCTGCACATAGTAGGTCCCTTTGGACTGGGCGTACATCATGAGGAAGCAGTAATCCAAATTCTGTTTTGTCCGCCATCTGGGGAGACAGAGGAGAATGACAGAGGATGCGATTAGATTCACAAACCCAAAACACACACACACTTCAGCATCAACACATGATCCACATCCAAACCTGCGTCCATGCTCACCGACAAGACAGAGGGAATTCATCCGACATACTACTATTTCATTGACATTCAGGCCTGGGTGCACGAGCCAGTGTCTCACTTTGGCATAACTCACTTTGTTATAAATCAGACACATAATGTAGGAGCTGTGTTGTCGTAAGAGTCAATAAATGGAAACAATAAGCTTCTGGTCGAAGCGGGGCAGAGCCCCTGGTCCTCTATCTTCCTGTGTAAGAGGAGAGCGAGGAGAAGCTGGAGGTGGATTAGTGGCTCCTGGATCAGATGAGGAGCAGAACATGCGGTTGCCTTTGTCACTGGATACCAATGAGATGTTGAAAACGGAGAGGAGGAAAAACAACTCTTTGCCAAGTTACTGTCTTACAAACGTACTCACGCTCGATTCGATTAGCTATGCCTATGGGAACCAAATATAAGAATCTCTTGCGCGCACACACACACACACACACTTTTTGGACGAGACACAGAGTAGCTTGTATAAACACACTGTGACGAAAATAGGCATCGATAACATGAAAAAGGGAAAAAGAACAAAACAGTGATTAGAGCAGCCATACAGCAACTACTACACCAGGAGAAGAATGCCCCTCAACGCAACTCATTTCTCATAGTTTCATCCAATAAAAGACGGCCCTCCGGCAGCACCATTCCTATGATCTGTTTGCCCGTTCAAATCTTACTTTACAATAACAACACGTGTAACGGATTGAGACTTACGTAACCCTTCGCTAGACGGAAATAGTAGCCAAAATCATGTATATCGTGGCTATATAAAGATAAAGCAATTGTTTGAGGCAAACAAGGAGCAAATCCTATCCATGTAGCCTAGGCCTACATCAAAGCTTGTACACAGAGTACACACCCCGAAATGTGTACCTATAACAGAAAACAACACAATTATGCTTGATTAGAGACCAATTCTGAAAAATTACGATATGCAAACAGTCATTTCCTGAAGAAAGCCGTGTAAACATTTAAATCCAAATATTTGCTCTCTTTCTAACTGCTTGATAAGCTTTATGAATCTCAGCTGTGCCGGGAGATAGGCTTGGTGACAAACCACATCACATGCTCAATAAAGATTATGAGGTTCTCTCCCCTAAAGCCTTTATTCCCATCTGGTAAATAGATGATACATTCACCACGAGGAGGCACATGATAGGACACAAGGAAGCCCATTTCTACCCTACCACCCCTAAGCTATCGGTACCACTGTGTTTCAACAAATCGTCAGTGTTGTCCCCTGACGTGCCATTAGGATGTGAAAGGTCAAATGAGTGATGTTAATGATAGTGATACAAAAGCACTTTAACTCCATCTCAAATTGAATAAGATTATCTGGGGGAGTTATTTCCTCGTTCCATGTTTCACTAAAGGGACATTACACTCATAAACGAACATGTGTAAGATGATGTTTTTTCAGACATCAAAAGTAGACTAATGCCAAGATGAAACCACGTCATGTGAAATTGGGTGTATAAATCCAACTATATGCCTCCAACCCAAAATTACTTTCTGGTTTTCCTTCTTTGATTTTGCGTTAATCTTTATATATATTTGCAGTGGAGGCATATAGATGGATTTACACAACAAATGTCTTGATATTAAGCTACTTTAAAGGTTTGAAAACTCCTAACAAACTTTTATTGAATGTGTAATGTCCCTGCACCATCGAGAGCATCCTGACCGGTTGCATCACCGCCTAGTATGGCAACTGCTCGGCATCTGACCATAAGGCGCTACAGAGGGGAGTGCGAACAGCCCAGTACGTCACTGGGCCAAGCGTCCTGCCATCCAGGAACTATATAATAGGTGGTGTTAGAGGAAAGCCCATAAAACTGTCAGAGACTCCAGTCACCCAAGTCATAGACCGTTTTCTCTGCTACCGCACGGCAAGCAGTACCGGAGCGCCAAGTCTAGGACCAAAAGGCTCCTCAAAAGCTTCTACCCCCAAGCAATAAGACTGCTGAACAATTAATTAAATCGCCACCGGACAATTTACATTGACCCTCCCCCCTCCCTTTTGTACACTGCTGCTACTCACTGTTTATTATCTATGCATAGTCACTTCACCCCTACCTACATGTACAAATTACCTAACCTGTACCCCTGCACACTGATTCGGTACCGGTGCCCCCTGCATATAGCCTCGTTATTCTTATTGTGTTACTTTTTATTATACATTTTTACTTTAGTCTACTTGGTAAATATTTTCTTAACTCTTTCTTGAACTGCACTGTTGGTTAAGGGCTTGTAAGTAAGCATTTCACGGTAAGGTCTACACTTGTTGTATTCGGCGCATGTGACAAAGTGTGATTTGATTTGTTTGATTTAAGTCAATGTGGATAAGGCCCACAAGTACACTATACAATCAAAAGTATGTTAATACCTGCTCGTCGAATATCTCATTCCAAAATCATGCGCATTAATATGGAGTTGGTCCCCCCTTTGCTGCTGTAACAGCCTCCACTCTTCTGGGAAGGCTTTCCACTAGATGTTGGAACATTGCACTGATGTTGGGCGATTAGGCCTGGCTCGCAGCGGCCTTCCAATTCATCCCAAAGGTGTTCAATGGGGTTGAGGTCAGGGCTCTGTGCAGGCCAGCCAAGTTCTTCCACACTGATCTCAGCAAACCATTTCTGCATGGACCTCGCTTTGTGCATGGGGGCATTGTCATGCTGAAATAGAAAAGGGCCTTCCCCAAACTGTTGCCGCAAAGTTGGAAGCACAGAAGCGTCTAGAATGTCATTGTATGCTGTAGCGGTAAGATTTCACTTCACTGGAATAATGGGCCTAGCCTGAACCATGAAAAACAGCCCCAGACCATTATTCCTCCTCCACCAAACTTTACAGTTGGCACTATGCATTGGGGCAGGTAGCTTTCTCCTGGCATCCACCAAACCCTGATTCGTCCATCTGACTGTCAGATGGAGAAGTGTGATTCATCACTCCAGAGAACACCTTCCACTGCTCCAGAGTCCAAAGGTGGCAAGCTTTACACCACTCCAGCCAACGCATGGCATTGCGCATGGTGATCTTAAGCCTGTGTTCAGCTGCTCGGTTATTGAAACCCATTTCATGAAGCTCCCGAAGAACAGTTCTTGTGCTGACGTTGCTTCCAGAGGCAATTTGGAACTCTGTATTGAGTGTTGCAACCGAAGACAGACAATTTTTACAAGTTACGCACTTCAGCACTCGGCGGTCCCGTTCTGTGAGCTTGTGTGGCCTACCAATTCACGGCTGAGCCGTTATTGCTCCTAGAGGTTTCCACTTCACAATAAAGAATGTACAGCTGACCGGGGCAGCTCTAGCAGGGCAGAAATTTGACCAACTGACTTGTTGGAAAGGTGACATCCTATGACGGTGCCACGTTGAAAGTCACATAGCTCTTCAGTGAGGCCATTCTACTGCCAATGTTTGTCTACGGAGATTGCATGGCTGTGTACTCGATTTTATACACCTGCAGCAACGGGTATGGCTGAAATAGCCGAATCCACTCATTTGCTTTTGTATATATAGTGTATATTAATATGGGCTATTTTCAGCCCTTTCCTGGGATAGCATGGCTGTGTGCTCTATTTTATACACTTGTCAGCAAATAGCCAAATCCACTCATTTGAAGGGGTGTCAACACACACTATATATACACACAACTTTACTTTTTCCACATTTTGTTACATTACAGCCTTATACTAAAATTCATTAAATTGTTTTTTTGCCTCATCAATCTACACACAATACCCCATAATGACAAAGCAAACACTTTGTTAAAGAAATGATTGCAAATGCATGAAAAAATAACATGGAAATATCACATTTACACAAGTATTCAGACCCTTTACTCAGTACTTTTTTGAAGCACCTTTGGCAGCAGTCTTCTTGGGTATGACGCTACAAGCTTGGCACACCTGTATTTGGGGAGTTTCTCCCATTCTTCTCTGCAGATCATCTCAAGCTATGTCAGGTTGGATGGGGAGCGTCGCTGTACAGCTATTTTCAGGTCTCTCCAGAGATGTTCAAGTCCGGGCTCTGGCTCGGCCACTCAAGGACATTCAGAGACTTGTCCTGAAGCCACTCCTGCATTGTCTTGTTTGTGTGCTTAGGGTCGTTGTCCTGTTAGAAGGTGAACCTTCACGCCACGCAAGTTTTTGTCAAGGATCTCTCTGTACTTTGCTCCGTTCCTCTTTCCCTCGATCCTGACTAGTCTCCCAGTCCCTGCCGCTGAAAAACATCTCCACAGCATGATGATGCCACCACCATGCTTCAGCGTAGGGTTTGCCAGGTTTCCTCCAGATGTGACGGTTGGCATTCAGGCCAGGCATTCAGGCCAAAGAGTAAAATCTTGGTTTCATCAGACAAGAGAATCTTGTTTCTCATGGTCTGAGAGTCCTTTAGGTGCCTTTTGGCAAACTCCAGGCGGGCAGTCATGTGCCTTTTACTTCCGTCTGGCCACTCTACCATGAAGCCCTGATTGGTGGAGTGCTACAGAGATGGTTATCCTTCTGGAAGGTTCTCTCATCTCCACATAGAAACTCTGGAGCTCTGTCAGAGTGACCATCAGGTTTTTGGACACCTCGCTGACCACGGCCTTTCTCCCGCGATTGCTCAGTTTGGCCAGGCGGCCAGCTCTAGGAAGAGTCTTGGTCATTCCAACCTTCTTCTATTTAAGAATGATGGAGGCCACTGTGTTCTTGGGGACCTTCAATGTGGCAGAAGTATTTTGGTACCCTTCCTCAGATCTGTGCCTGAACACAATCCTGTCTTGGATCTCTACGGACAATTCCTTCAACCGCATGGCTTGGTTTTTGCTCTGACATGCAATGTCAACTGTGTGCCTTTCCAAATCATATCCAATCAATTGAATTTACCACAGGTGGACTCCAATCAAGTTCGAGAAACATCTCAAGGATGATCAATGAAAACAGGATGCACCTGAACTCAATTTCAAGTCTTATAGCAAATTGGTCTGGGAAAAAAAAAATATATATATATATACAGTATATATATATATATATATACACACACACACATACATACATATGGAAACATTTCTAAAAACATGTTTTTGCATTGTCAATATGAGGTTTTGTGTGTAGATTGATGAGGATTTTTTTTATAGAATAATTTTTAGAATAAGGCTGTAATGTAACAAAATGTGTAAAAAGGGAATGGGTCTGAATACTTTCCGAATGCACTGTGTGTACTGTTCTGTGCCTCTGTAGCCCCGACTAGGATAACTCAGCACTTTGCGATGGCAGACTACCCTGTACACACTAAACTGCATCAGACCAGACAGGCAGCAGCCACAATATTCTTCACACCATAAACACAGCATATTGACAAACTGTCTGAGATGTAACACCCAGAGAAACAAAGACTCAAATGTTACCAAAGAAAAGTTAAACTTTCTCAGATCTCAGCTGTGTGTTCCAAGCTGTGTGGGTAAACAGGGAAGCCTGCACACACACGGAAACGCAGGCACGCAACTTGACCATACACTGATAAACATACACATATGCAGCTGTATGTGTTAAATGGGGGAGCATGCCTATAAACACAAAACATATAGCACATACATAAACACACGCACCAGGGTTGACTGGACACTCTTAGCATTCTAAGCTTTCAAGGCAAAGGGTGGCTACTTTGAAGAATCTAAAATCTAAAATATATGTCTGTTTCTTGAACTCTGTGAAGCATTTATTTGGGCTGCAAATAATTGTTTAACACTAACACTTTTTGGGTTACTACATGATTCCATATGTGTTATTTCATGGTTTTCACGTCTTCACTATTATTCTACAATGCAGAAAATAGTAAAAATTATGAAAAACCCTTGAATGAGTAGGTGTGTAAACTTTTGACAGGTACTGTATATATATATATATATATATGTTACTGTGTTTCAGTATTACATCTAATTCTATACACTGAATACTTATCTACTTTATGTCTCTGTTATATTCAGATGTTTGCATGTTTTTCCTATACCTTTACTGTAAGCATTCATTTGTAGCCTATGTATAGACCAGCAAGCATTCATTCTAAGCCACACAAATATTATTATCCAAGTGCTTCTTCAATACAATCCTTTCTCAACCTAGCCCCGGGCATTCTAGGTACAAGGTAAGGAAAGAGTCGGCATCCTGTCTCCTCCTCTCTCCATCTTTCCTCACTCTGTCTTCCTTTCCCCCCCTCTTATCTTTTCTCACTCCATTTGATGTGAGGGATGTTTACCTGCTCAGCCCGGTCCTCTCCTCCTCATGCATTATGAAACCAGTCTTACCACAGAGACCTAGTTTCCCCTGCCTCTCTCAAAATACGGGCCAAGGAGCAAGATTTTAAATGCAGTCTGTTTTGTACTGAATTTTGAGCTGACACACAGACAATTACACACATTTGCACTTAGTAATGAAATATTACAGTACAGAATGTCCACCACATGCACGCATGTAAGCACAAACTTGTGCATGCACACAAACACACACACACACACACACACACAAACACAAACACACCACCCTATAGGCAGCCTATCCATCCTGCAGTCCCCCCAGGGTACAAGGCCGCTTGGTTAATCGATAGGGAACATTGTCTCATTCTCCTTGGCCAAGCCTGGGACTCTCAGACGATAGATGATAGAGGGAGGAGAGAGAAGAGAAAAAGACAGAGTAGAAAGCTACAGAGAGGAGAGCGAGAAAGAGATAGTGAGAGAGGAGAAAGAGGGGGGGGGG
Source organism: Salvelinus sp. IW2-2015 (assembly GCF_002910315.2). NCBI lineage: Eukaryota > Metazoa > Chordata > Actinopteri > Salmoniformes > Salmonidae > Salvelinus > Salvelinus sp. IW2-2015. The sequence goes on from NC_036848.1 coordinate 18,020,284, forward strand.
AGAGAGAGGGAGGGAGAGAGAGGATGAGAGGTGAGTAAGTCATGGCTCCTGGCGTGAATCGATCGAGGGGGCTTTGATTAAGCGGGCTGGGCAGACTGCCTTTAATCTCAATAGACTGGTTGTGTCATCAAATCACTTCTTCTATTGTGCGGCTCCCACGCAACCGTCCCGGATAAGCTACCAGCCCAGTGATAGATTGCTTCCCGAATGGCAGCCTATTCCCTATTTGGTGCACTACTTTGAAGCAGGGCTCTGGTCAAAAGCAGTGCACCATGTAGGGAATAGAGTGCCATTTGGAACGCAGTGGTGCAGTGTTAAATCAGGCTCCTCTATGAGATTCCTCTATGAGGTAAGTACAGCCCAACACTAACAATGTCTTCGGTCTGCGGAGTCAGCTGCAGAGTGATACCGCAAAAGACTACGGAAGACTATGGAGCGCAAACATTCTAAATCCTACTTGCAGTGTACAGCTAAGGCGTGATGTTGATTAGAACTTAAGCAGTCCAACTGAAAATGAATTGCGTCACATCAATGTCTCCCTCAGAACTTAACAACCAATCAAAGCATGGACCTTCACATAAGACACATTATCCTATCCAAATCACCAACCAAACTATCAAATTAAACGTCTACCCTACACAAACTAATAACTATAGGACTATATGAAATTAAATAGGCCTACAGTCTTGTTTTACAGACAGATGGTGTATGTGACAATAATAGATTAGACTGTTTGGGCTGATTTGATATCGATTTGTCTGTCGCTCTGTCCGTCTGTCTGGTAGATGTGGGATTGATTCGTCCGCCTGGTTGATCTGACATTGATTTACTCAGTCTGGATTACCTGGGAACGATTTAGTCCATCAGCCTGCTCACCCATGAGTTTCTTTAGGGGGAAATCTGCACTCTCTGCTATAAAATACTAAACTTCAAGCTTTATAATATTGAGTTAAGATGTAAAGAGAATAAATAAGTTATCTGTCAAGTTGCATTCTAATGAATTGGAGAGCTGGTGAGAGTGTGTTACAGTGTGTGTGTGTGTGTTGGGGGGGGGGGGGGGATCGGTTGGCTCTTCATTTATCTGCATTCATCCATCCACCCACCCAAAAAAGAGATGCTCTGCTTTTTTGACACCACACTGCAGACTCCAGTTTTGTCTTACTGTATCTTTATTATTGTCCAGTCATGTGGTCAAGTGCGGCAAAGAAAGACCAAGTTAAGCTGCAGCTGTCCCAGAACAGAGCGGCACGTCTTGCTCTTCATTGTAATCAGCAGCCTAATATTAATACTATGCTTGCCAGTCTCTCTAGGCTAAGAGTTGAGGAGAGACTGGCTGCATCCCTTGTTTTTATAAGAAACATTAATGTGTTGAAAATTCAAAACTGTTGCATAGTCAACTTACACACAGCTCTGACACACACACTTACCCCACCAGACATGCCACCAGGGGTCTTTTGACAGTCCCCAAATCCAGAACAAACTCAAGAAAACATACAGTATTATATAGAGCCATTATTGCATGGCTCTATATAATACCCTTCCACCTCATATTATATAACCCTTCCATCTGTAACGGCGTTCCTCCTCCTCTTCATACGAAGAGGAGGAGCAGGGATCGAACCAAAATGCAG
>NC_036848.1:18024544-18225993 GCF_002910315.2 Salvelinus sp. IW2-2015
CCTTTATTTTACTAGGCAAGTCAGTTAAGAACAAATTCTTATTTTCAATGACGGCCTAGGAACAGTGGGTTAACTGCCTGTTCAGGGGCAGAACGACAGATTTGTACCTTGTCAGCTCGGGGATTCGATCTCGCAACCTTTCGGTTACTAGTCCAACGCTCTAACCACTAGGCTACGCTGCCGCCCCACTTCACTTAAAACTAAACAAAACAACAAACGGAGTAGACAAACCTGAACGTAAGGACTTACATGTAACGCAGAACGAACGAACAGGAAAATGACTACACAAAACGACGAACGAACGAAACAGTCCCGTATGGTGCAACATAGACACAGACACAGGAGACAACCACCCACTAACAAACACTGTGAAACTACCTACCTTAATATGATTCTCAATCAGAGGAGATGAAAACCACCTGCCTCTAATTGAGAACCATATTAGGTACCCATTCACCAACATAGAAACAGAAAACATAGACTGCCCACCCAAACTCACGTCCTGACCAACTAACACATACAAAACTAACAGAAAACAGGTCAGGAACGTGACACCATCTCATATTGCTCAAATGAACAGCAAACCTGGTTTCTAAAAACAGATAAAGCAACACCTCATGGCACAACTCCTCTCCCCTATTTGACCTAGATGTTGTGTGTATATATTAATATGTAGGCTGTGTGTTCTGTTTTAAATGTATGTAGTTCTGTCCTTGAGCTGTTCTTGTTTAATAATGTCCTGTATTATGTCATGTTTCATGCTTTGTGTGGACCCCAGGAAGAGTAGCTGCTGCTTTCGCAACAGCTAATAGGGATCCTAATAAATATTTTAAAAACCCACCCTCCCTCCCACCCACCTCACCCTCCTCCACTCCCTGCAGAGCACCACAGGCTGACTGTTTGCAAGGCGGTCTAACTCCCTCACGGTCCCACACACACAGAGAGCAGAACACATGCCAACGCACACACACACTCCATTCCTCCTTAAATTATATTTAAATCAGTCACAGTTCATCTCCCAGGGTCTCATGATGGGCTGACTCCCCCAAAGAGAAGGGGATAGAGGGCGGGAGAGGAAGGAGGTGAGGCAAGGGGTGCCTCTAGGGCCCCATCAGCTTTGACAGAAACTGAGCTTGGTACTGTCCTCATGGACCCAAGAGAAGAAGGAGAGGAGGAGAGGAAGATGGATATATGGAGAAGGAGAGAAGTAGACTGGCCTATCTGGCCAATGAATGAATTAACACACCAATTATCTCTCGCTGCCTCTCCCTATGCTACTTTCTCCCTCCCTCTCTAACTCCCTCACGGTCCCACACACAGAGAGAGCAGAACACATGTCTTTAACTCTGCATTTCTTCTTCCCTTCCTCCCCCTTTCTCCCTCCCTCTCTAACTCCCTCACGGTCCCACACACAGAGAGAGCAGAACACATGTCTTTAACTCTGCATTTCTTCTTCCCTTCCTCCCCCTTTCTCCCTCCCTCTCTAACTCCCTCACGGTCCCACACACAGAGAGAGCAGAACACATGTCTTTAACTCTGCATTTCTTCTTCCCTTCCTCCCCCTTTCTCCCTCCCTCTCTAACTCCCTCACGGTCCCACACACAGAGAGAGCAGAACACATGTCTTTAACTCTGCATTTCTTCTTCCTCCCCCTTTCTCTCTCAAGATGAAGTTAATTTACTTTGAATTCAATATATCCTGGCAGCAGCCTTAAAACATCCACTGCACTTACATTTTACTCTTGGGATTTAGCTTACCACTGCATTTTTACTTTACAAGCTAAAATATAATCAATAATATAAACTGTATATTACAGTATATCACTGGTGAAAATAATGACATTTAAACTAAACACTGCAATAGGCTATAGAGGACAGCGAGTCGAATACACTTCTTCATTCTAAGTGGTATGCTAGCGTGACAGAGTAATTCCACCCCAACCTGGTCGCAAACTCAAAGAATATCTGCATCGTAACACAGCATACTCAAGAAGCAACGGGACAATAGTACCTAGGTCTTAGGAGAACAAATGCAATGCACTTAGGCTTAGCCATCAACAACACTAGTGTGGATATTGGACCGGAGCCAGATTGCATGACTAAAGAAAACTACCACTAAGACAACACAACACTAGAGGCAGACGGACCGGGGCAGTTGATGAACAGTGTGTGTGACATTGCCCTAGTCGCCGTGGTGACCTGAGAGTGTCACCCTGTCCTCTCTGTCTCATTGGCCGTGATCCACTTCTAGTCCTGTTCACAGCTCAGTCATCTGGAAGTGTCTCTCTCTCACACATACACACACATACCCTCACTTTATCATCAATCTTAGCCACTCTTTTTCTCTGACATCTACACTTTCCTTTATCCATTTAATCTTATTGTGATTCGATCACACATCTTAACTGTCTCTCTCGCTCTAGCTCTGGTTATCTCCCATCGTCTTTGGTTCAGTCTCTCGCTTCTTCTCACTTTACCTCTCCCTCCCTCTCTCTGTCCTGCTCATTCCCTCTCCCTCCCTCTCTGTCCTGCTCATTCCCTCTCCCTCATTCGCTCTTGCTCTTTCCATGTCTATATGTTCACATTGCCAAAGCAAGTGAAAAAGATACAAAAGTTAAATGAACAATAAAAAATAAAAATAACAGTAAACATTACACTAACAATAGCTCCAAAAGAATAAAAACATTTCAAATGTCATATTTTCTTCTGGCAACAGATTACAGAAGTCTTGCTGCTGTGATGGCCTGTTGTCTCTTGAGAGCTAGGTCTGCCTACGGCAGCCTTTCTCAATAGCAAGGCTATGCTCACCGAGTCTGTACATTGTCAAAGGTTTCCTTAAGTTCGGGTCAGTCACAGTGGTCAGGTATTCTACCACTGTGTACTCTCTGTTTAGGACCATGCATTATTTTGTGTTTTATGTTGTACACTGAGGATATTTTTTGAAGAATTCTGCATGTTGTCTCAATTTGGTGTTGGTCCCATTTTGTGAATTATTGGTTAGTGAGCGGACCCCAGACCTCACAACCATAAAGGGCAATGGGTTCTTTAACTGATTCAAGTATTTTTATGTTGATTTGGTAGGTCAAATGTTATGTTTCTTTTGATGGCATAGAAGGCCCTTCATGCCTCTCAGATCGTTCACAGCTTTGTTGAAGTTACCTGTGGCGCTGATGTTTAGGCCGAGGTATGTATAGTTTTTTGTGTGCTCTAGGGCAGCGTTTCTTAAAGTATGGGTCACGACCCAAACCTGATAATGGTGAGTCGTAAATGTATAATTATTTCATTAATTACTGGAATCGCTTTGGCCAAGTGCAACTGCGCTCTCGGTTCAGTGTGCTCTCTGCTTTTCAGCAGTCTCTGCTCAGTTTGGCAGCTGCGCGAGTGGGAGAGGTGGAGGGAGTTCGCTGTTTATCTGATCTTTTTTATGCAGTTTTCTTGAAGATCACTCCGCTACCCACACGCTGCAGCGCTGTCGTTCAAGCCACTGACTTGTTATTCCCACTCGCCGCTGTCATGAAATGGACTCATGCTAGCCACATGTTCTGACTGAACTCAATCGTCATGAAACGCAAATACAGTGATGACATTTTGTCTCTTTCATACAAACTTTGAGAAATAACGAGGAGCGCCCACAATGTGTTTTGTGTGGGGAAGTACTTAGTAATGAGTCTCTCAAAACAAACAAATTAATAAAACGACACGTCCTGACCAAACATCCGGGCAGAACATGACGGTAAACCCAGGGAGTTCTTTAAGAACAGGGCAGAATGCTTCAGGAAACAGTGCTTCGAAAGTGGAAAAGTAAGTCAACTAGCAAGGCATTGTTGTCATTTTATAACAGGTGATGATACGCAGAAATAAGGGAGTACTATCTCTCATAGTAGTAGATGTGAGTTTCTTTTTCAAACAATCCCCTGGCCTTGTAACGTTACACAGCTAATAGCTAACGTTAGCCAAAGCAAGCTAACTAGCTACTGATAGTGCAAAACCCAAGAAACCGTACAGATGTATTTTTTTATTTCACCAGGTAGTTTAGTTGAGAACAAGTTCTCATTTGCAACTGCGACCTGGCCAAGATAAAGCATAGCAGTGTGACACAGACAACAACACAGAATTACACATGGAGTAAACAATAAACAAGGCAATAACACAATAAACAAGTCAATGACACAGTAGAAAAAAGAAAGTCTATATACAGTGTATGCAAAAGGCATGAGGAGGTGGGCAATAAATAGGCCATAGGAGCGAATAATTACAATTTAGCAGATTAACACTGGAGTGATAAATGAGCAGATGATGATGTGCAAGTAGAGATACTGGTGTGCAAAAGAGCAGAAAAGTAAATAAAATAAAAACAGTATGGGGGTGAGGTAGGTAGATTGGGTCTGCTATTTACAGATGGACTATGTACAGCTGCAGCGATCGGTTAGCTGCTCAGATAGTTGATGTTTAAAGTTGGTGAGGGAAATAAAAGTCTCCAACTTCAGCGATTTTTGCAATTCGTTCCAGTCACTGGCAGCAGAGAACTGGAAGGAAGGGCGGCCAAATGAGGTGTTGGCTTTGGGGATGATCAGTGAGATATACCTGCTGGAACGTGTGCTACGGGTGGGTGTTGTTATCGTGACCAGTGAACTGAGATAAGGCGGAGCTTGACCTAGCATAGACTTAGAGATGACCTGGAGCCAGTGGGTCTGGCAACGAATATGTAGCGAGGGCCAGCCGACTAGAGCATACAGGTCACAGTGGTGGGTGGTATAAGGTGATTTGGTAACAAAATGGATGGCACTGTGATAGACTGCATCCAGTTTGCTGAGTAGAGTGTTGGAAGCTATTTTGTAGATGACATCGCTGAAGTCGAGGATCGGTAGGATAGTCAGTTTTACTAGGGTAAGTTTGGCGGCGTGAGTGAAGGAGGCTTTGTTGCGAAATAGAAAGCCAATTCTAGATTTGATTTTGGATTGGAGATGTTTAATATGAGTCTGGAAGGAGAGTTTACAGTCTTAGCCAGACACCCAGGTATTTATAGTTGTCCACATATTCTAGGTCGGAACCGTCCAGGGTGGTGATGCTAGTCGGACGGGCGGGTGCGGGCAGCGAACGGTTGAAAAGCATGCATTTGGTTTTACTAGCGTTTAAGAGCAGTTGGAGGCCACGGAAGGAGGGTTGTATGGCATTGAAGCTCATTTGGAGGTTAGTTAGCACAGTGTCCAAGGAAGGGCCAGAAGTATACAGAATGGTGTCATCTGTGTAGAGGTGGATCAGGGAATCGCCCGCAGCAAGAGCGACATCATTGATATATACAGAGAAAAGAGTCGGCCCGAGAATTGAACCCTGTGGTATAGAGACTGCCAGGGGTTCGGGCAACAGGCCCTCCAATTTGACACACTGAACTCTATCTGCAAAGTAGTTGTTGAACCAGGCGAGGCAGTCATTAGAAAAACCAAGGCTATTGAGTCTGCCGATAAGAATACAGTGATTGACAGAGTCGAAAGCCTTGGCCAGGTCGATGAAGACGGCTGCACAGTACTGTCTTTTATCGATGGCGGTTATGATATCGTTCAGTACCTTGAGCGTGGCTGAGGTGCACCCGTGACCGTCTCGGAAGCCGGATTGCACAGCGGAGAAGGTACGGTGGGATTCGAAATGGTCAGTGATCTGTTTATTAACTTGGCTTTCGAAGACTTTAGATAGGCAGGGCAGGATGGATATAGGTCTGTAACAGTTTGGGTCTAGGGTGTCACCCCCCTTTGAAGAGGGGGATGACCGCGGCAGCTTTCCAATCTTTATGGATCTCGGACAATACGAAAGAGAGGTTGAACAGGCTGGTAATAGGGGTTGCAACAATGGCGGCGGATATTTTTAGAAATAGAGGGTCCAGATTGTCTAGCCCAGCTGATTTGTACAGATCCAGGTTTTGCAGCTCTTTCAGAACATCTGCTGTCTGGATTTGGGTGAAGGAGAAGCTGGGGAGGCTTGGGCGAGTAGCTGCGGAGGGGGCGAAGCTGTTGGCCGGGGTTGGAGTAGCCAGGAGGAAGGCATGGCCAGCCGTAGAGAAATGCTTATTGATATTTTCGATTATCATGGATTCATCAGTGGTGACCGTGTTACCTAGCCTCAGTGCAGTGGGCAGCTGGGAGGAGGTGCTCTTGTTCTCCATGGACTTTACAGTATCCCAGAACTTTTTGGAGTTAGAGCTACAGGATGCGAATTTCTGCTTGAAAAAGCTAGCCTTTGCTTTCCTGACTGACTGCGTGTATTGGTTCCTGACTTCCCTGACCAGTTGCATATCGCGGGGACTATTCGATGCTATTTCAGTCCGCCACAGGATGTTTTTGTGCTGGTCGAGGGCAGTCAGGTCTGGAGTGAACCAAGGGCTATATCTGTTCTTAGTTCTGCATTTTTTGAACGGGGCATGCTTATCTAAGATGGTGAGGAAATTACTTTTAAAGAATGACCAGGCATCCTCGACTGGCGGGGTGAGGTCAATATCCTTCCAGGATATCCGGGCCAGGTCGATTAGAAAGGCCTGCTCGCAGAAGTGTTTTAGGGAGCGTTTGACAGTGATGAGGGGTGGTCGTTTGACCGCGGACCCATAGCGGATACAGGCAATGAGGCAGTGATCGCTGAGATCCTGATTGAAAACAGCGGAGGTGTATTTGGAGGGCAAGTTGGTCAGGATAATGTCTATGAGGGTGCCCATGTTTACGGATTTAGGGTTGTACCAGGTGGGTTCCTTGATGATTTGTGTGAGATTGAGGGCATCTAGCTTAGATAGTAGGACTGCCGGGGTGTTAAGCATATCCCAGTTTAGGTCACCTAACAGAAGAGAACTCTGAAGCTAGATGGGGGGCGATCAATTCACAAATGGTGTCCAGGGCACAGCTGGGAGCGGAGGGGGGTCGATAGCAGGCGGCAACAGTGAGAGACTTATTTCTGGAGAGGTWAATTTTTTTAATTAGAAGTTCAAACTGTTTGGGTATAGACCTGGAAAGTATGACAGAACTTTGCAGGCTATCTCTGCAGTAGATTGCAACTCCTCCCCCTTTGGCAGTTCTATCTTGACGGAAAATGTTGTAGTTGGGTATGGAAATCTTAGAATTGTTGGTGGCCTTCCTAAGCCAGGATTCAGACACGGCAAGGACATCAGGGTTGGCGTAGTGTGCTAAAGCAGTGAGTAAAACAAACTTAGGGAGGAGGCTTCTGATGTTGACATGCATGAAACCAAGGATTTTTCAATCACAGAAATCAACAAGGCAGGGCCTGGGTTTACCTCCACATCACCCGAGGAACAGAGGAGGAGTAGGATGAGGGTACGGCTAAAGGCTATCAAAACTGGTCGCCTAGAGYGTTGGGGACAAAGAATAAAAGGAGCAGATTTCTGGGCGTGGTAGAATAGATTCAGGGCATAATGTGCAGACAGGGGTATGGTGGGGTGCGGGTACAGCGGAGGTAAGCCCAGGCACTGAGTGATGATAAGAGAGGTTGTATCTCTGGATAAGCTGGTTATAATGGGTGAGGTCACCGCATGAGTGGGAGGTGGGACAAAAGAGGTATCAAAGGTATAATGAGTGGAACTAGGGGCTCCATTGTAAACTAAAACAATAACTAACCTAAACAACAGTATACAAGGCATATTGACATATGAGAGAGACATACAGCGAGGCATAAAGTAATCACAGGTGTTGATTTGGAGAGCTAGGTAAGACAACAACGGGTGAGACAAAAACAGCTAATCAGCTAAAACAACAACAGGTAAAATGGCGATGAATGGGCAGAGAGGGTCGGTTAACTACTGAGTTCGCGGCTGGGGCCGACAGATAAAAAATTTAATTAAAATAAATAAACAGAATGGAGTACCGTGATTAATGGACAGTCCAGCAGGCATCAGCTATGTAGCCAAGTGATCATAGGGTCCAGGGGGCAGCAATAGATGGAACAGGGAAGCCGTGGAGTAGTCGCTACTACGCTAGCACGCGGTCGACACGGCGTTTAAAGTTAGTAGCTCGGGGCTAGTAGAAGCGTCTGCTCCGACGGAGGCCGGTTGAAGGCACAGCGGATAGAGTATTCGTCGGCAGACCAGTCGTGGTGGTACGGCGGGGCGCCGTGTGGACTAAGGATCCATGCCAGATGGCGAAAGAGGTATTGTAGTTGTAGTAATTTAGTTTTCTAGCCGGGAGATGCGCCTGGCTCACAGCTAACTGGTGCTAGCTTTGGGGCAGGGGCGTTAGCCACTATAGCCACTCGGTAGCAGCGTTGATCCGGTGCCAAGGTAGTGTGTTCTAGCCGTGTTTGAGTGGAGTCCGGGTGAACAACTGAGTAGGCCGGGAGGTGGGCCTCAGGGATAGCTTCGGTACTGGGTAACTCGGTGGGTGCTAGCTAGCTGTGAAGATCAGGAGTAATGGTCCAGTGATTACGGCAGGAATCCGGCGTTGTAGTGGAGAGATAGTCCGTTACTGGTAGGCTGGCGAGTATTATCCAGGCAAAAAAAAAAAAATATATTTTTAAAAGGGCTGGTACCTGTGCAGAAGGTAAAGGCTGCTAGCAGTGGCTAACAATGAATAAATAGCTAAATAGCTTGTAGCTGGTTAGCTTCTGATGGCTAGGTGGTTCTTGCTATAAGGTCTAAAAATTAAAAATAATAGCGGTTCCGTATCACATTGGGTGAGGCAGGTTACCGGAAGGTATAATTGAAATAAAATGGAGAAGAGATTGAAAATAAAATTGAAATATATACAAAAAATACGAAAAAATACAAAAGCACACGAGAGGATGGACATAACACGTCTGCACTGCTATGCCATCTTGGATATTTAGTCTTGGATATTGGATATTTAGGTAAAGATGAAAAATGATCAGGCCTACTGTACATTTTACTGTAGAAATTATTGTTGAAAACAAGTCGAGGTTGGAACTGTTGCAAGTAGTCATTTTTAGTCTGAACTGGAATAAACTGATTGAAGCAAGATGCTTTTTGAGACAAACACACACAGTTCTGGGTTGCTCATCTGCAACAGGAAGCGGTCTCCTGCCTGACTGAGAAAGCAGTAGATGTTCTGATCCAGTTTGGCACCACATACCTATGCAAGTCAGGGTTCTCAAGTACAGAAACAGTTGCAATGCTGAGCATGACCTCAGTGTTGTACTGTCAAAAACTGATCCCAGAATAGACATGCTTGTTGAAACCTTCAGATCATTTTTTATCTGAACTGTTACTTAGGGTTGCACGATCAAAAAGCCTGTGTGTGTGTGTTCTGTTATACATCTGTGTGATGTGATCAATCCGTTCATTCCAGTTCAGAATAAAATTATTTATTGTATTTTAACAGCAACAGTTCCAACCTAGACAGGTATGTAAGAGCGTTTTTAATGGGGAAAAATAAACATGAAAATATATTTATGGGTATTTCATTGTTATTTGTTTTTGTCTATATTGCTTTTTTTTTTTGGGGCATAAGGGCAATGAAATGTACCGATATTTAAATATAGTTGCATGTTTTCCAAAGCTTGGGTGCCAGGAAAGCACAGAATTTCTAATTTGGGTCCCAGGCTGAAAAAGTTTAAGAACCCCTGGTCTAGGGCAATGGTGTCTAGATGGAATTTGTATTTGTGGTCCTGGCAACTGGACCTTTTTTGGAACACAATTATTTTTGTCTTACTGAGATTTACTGTCAGGGCCCAGGTCCGACAGAATCTGTGCAGAAGATCTAGGTGCTGCTGTAGGCCCTCCTTGGTTGGGGACAGAAGAACAAGATCATCAGAAAAGAGTAGAAATGTGACTTCAGATTCTAGTAGGGTGAGGCCGGATTCTGCAGACTGTTCTAGTGCCCTCACCAATTCGTTGATATACAGTACTTTCGGGAAAGTTTTCAGACCCCTTGACTTTTTCCACATTTTGTTACGTTACAGCCTTATTTTAAAATTGATTTATAAAAAATGTTGCTCATCAATCTACACACAATACCCAATGTTGACAAAGCGAAAACAGATTTAGACATTTTTGCAAATGTATTAAAAATAAAAACAGAAATACTTTATTTACATAAGTATTCAGACCCTTTGCTATGAGACAGGTGCATCCTGTTTCCATTGATTATTTAACTAGGCAAGTCAGTTAAGAACAAATTCCTATTTACAATGACGGCCTACACCGGCAAAACCCAGACGACACTGGGCCAATTGTGCGCCGCCCTATGGGACTCCCAATCACGGCCAGTTGTGATACAGCCTGGATTCAAACTAGGGTGTCTGTAGTGGCGCCTCAAGCACTGAGATACAGTGCCTTAGACCGCTGTGCCACTCCTGAGATTATCCTTGATGTTTCTACAACTTGATTGGAGTCCACCTGCAGTAAATTCAATTGATTGGACATGATTTGGAAAGGCACACACCTGTCTATATAAGGTCCCACAGTTGACAGTGCATGTCAGAGAAAAAACCAAGCCATGGGATCGAAGGAATTGTCCATAGAGATCTGAGACAGGATTGTGTCAAGGCACAGGGGAAGGGCACTGGGGAAGGGTACCAAAACATTTCTGCAGCATTGAAAGTCCCCAAGAACACAGTGGCCTCCATCATTCTTGAATGGAAGACATTTGGAACCACCAAGACTCTTCCTAGAGCTGGCTGCCTGGCCAAACTGAGCAATCGGGGGAGAAGGGCCTTGCTCAGGGAGGTCACCAAGAACCAGATGGTCACTATGACAGAGGTCCAGAGTTCCTCTGTGGAGATGGCAGAACCTTCCAGAAGGACAACCATCTCTGCAGCACTCCACCGATCAGGCCTTTATGGTAGTTGCCAGATGGAAGCCACTCCTCAGTAAAAGGCACATGACTGCCCGCTTGGAGTTTGCCAAAAGGCACCTAAAGGACTCTCAGACCATGAGAAACAAGATTCTCTTGTCTGATGAAACCAAGATTGAACTCTTTGGCCTGAATGCCAAGCGTGACGTCTGGAGGAAACCCTGGCACCATCCCTATGGTGATGCATGGTGGCGGCAGCATCATGCTGTGGGGATGTTTTTCAGCGGCAGGGACTAGGAGACTAGTCAGGATCGAGGGAAAGATGAATGGAGCAAAGTACAGAGAGATCCTTGATGAAAACCTGTGCCAGAGCGCTCAGGTCCAACAGGACAACAACCCTAAGCACACAGCTAAGACAATGCAGGAGTGGTTTCGGTACAAGTCTCTGGATGTTACCCCACGGCCTTGTGGAAGAAATGTGTGTGTTTTTTGCTAATTTTAACTGCACACCCTGACACAGTTCCAATAGCTCGAGGCATCAGAAATTATGTGTATGGAACAGTGGTGTGTGTTCTCTTAGAGAGAGGTCTGTCCTGTTAGAAGATGCTCTCACCCAGAACTTGACAACCACAGTTATTACTGGCCCTGGCCTGCCAATCTAAACAGAGTGGAAGTTTGATGATGTGTGTGTACGAGTTTGACGGTATGTGTGTGTAGTTGTGTTTTTGAGTAGGTGCATTTGTAAGAGTGTGCAGGTGTTTTGCATGAGTGTGCAGGTGTTTTGCATGAGGGTGCAGGTGTTTTGCATGAGTGTGCAGGTGTTTTGCATGAGTGTGCATGTGTTTTGCATGAGTGTGCAGGTGTTTTGCATGAGTGTGCGTCTGCGTGTGTGGTTGGTTATGTGTGTGTGACTAGTTAAATACTTCAGCGAGACATGGGCCCCTGTCTTAAGTGCTCCTCATGAATAAGCAATGGCAATGGCCTGTAGCAGCCCAGGGAGCCATTCTCCCTGCTCACACTCATTACTGCAGCACATAAATCACCACAGACAGACGCACGCACGAACACACACACTCGCGCATTAAACTAAACATACATGCAGAGACACATATTGAACTAAACACACACACAAACAAACACACGCACACTAAAATTACTACACATACAGTACACACACACAGTCACAACTGCACAGACATGCAAGCAAAAGAAAAGACACAAAGGATAAACATCCTACACACACCCACTGTGGATGTGGTGGTACGGGCAGTGCACCTGCTAACACTAACACGATACACCTGGCTAATGTAGCGGTAATAATCACAAAGAGCTGGGACAGAATGTCTGTGTTCAACACCAGACACTCAACACCTGGACAGGCAGGAACTAATTATCCCTCTCTCTTTTTCTCTCACCCATCTGAGCATGTGGGCACAAGTTATGTGCAGGAGTGTGGGGATGAATGTTTGTACCTGGCGGGATTGTGATTGAGGAGAGTTGTGCCCTCCCTTTCCCAGATTAGTAATCATATCAGAGTGAGCCCGTCCTAAACCGCTAATCTGAACAAATCTCCCCGGATTACACACACAGGTGAAAGAGAGAGCCTGGCACGCCCACGGAGGAGAGGAGAGACAACAGGAGGGAAACTTCACTTGTACTGCACCTTTGAACAACTTGATTTTATCCTTCTGTATTTCTATCATAAAGCATATATTAAGCAGGCTACGTAAACGAGCTACAAAGTAGCCAAAGCAGTTAAGTAAACTAAGCAGGAGTTTATTAAAACAGTGACTATTCTATGAGGTTTTTTAAGGGTTGTGGGGCGAGAAGTAAATTGAGTCTATGGATTACTTTGCCTTGGTAATTAGATAACCATGGCTGAGTTAGGAATAGAAGAGCTATGAGCAGCAGCACACCGCCTTCAGCAAGTCTCATCTTCAAAAAAACACGCAGCGCAGCCAAGCGCTAAATAAAACAAAGAGCAGACTGACTGCGCGCAGGAAGGATCACCACACACAACCCCACACTCAGAGACGTACTGCCAGACTAACGCAAAAATAAACAAAGAAAGGCAAACATACTTAGGCACATCCAGTCAGGTCCAAGTTTCAGGCTCCTGGAAGAGGCAACCATATATTTTAATGTAATCTGACCATAGCACCGGTTCCAATCCAAGTGTCAATGCCGTTTAATAAACCCCAGGGGCTTACATTTGTAAAAAAAAAAAAAAATGGTGTTAGATCATTAATGTTATGTGGCTATTTTGCTTCCAATGGTTCTGGGACCCTTGTTAAGGTCATCAGCATCATGAACTTTACCCAGTACCAGGACATTTTAGCCCAAAACCTGGTTGCCTCTGCCAGGAGGCTGAAACTTGGCCAGAAGTGAATCTCCCAGCAAGACAATAACCCCAAGCACACACAAAAATCCACAAATGATTAAATCACCACAAAATGAACATTCAACATTACTCAGTCTATGGACTTGAACACCATTGAAAACCTGTAGTTTGAATTAAAGCGGGCAGTCCATAAGCAAAGATGAAGGATATCAAGGATCTGTGGGCTGACGGTGAAGTAGACATACTTGGTATTCATATCACAAAATATATAAATGAGCTTTCCACAATGAATTTCCATAGAAAACTAGTAAAAATAGACAAGATCCTGCTACCATGGGGAGGTCAATACTTGTCTATTTGTGGAAAAATTACACTGATTAACTCCTAGGTCATATTTCAGTTTAGTCATTTACTTATGGCCCTGCCTACTCCTGATGATTCGTTTTTCAAATCATATAAGCACATTTTCCCCCCCCCGGCTTCATCTGGGATGCTAAACCAGACAAGATAAAACGTGCCTATCTGTATAACGAATATGAACTGCGTGGGCTGAGATGATTAAATATAAAAGCACTAAACCTCTCTCTAAAATCGTCACATACAAAAGTATTACTTGAACCCAAAATGTTTCTCATGTAGATTACTAAGAAAAGCTCATTCGTTGTTTAAAAATGTATTTTTTGCCTTTGTGCAGATTGCCATGCCTCATTTTCGATTAATTGTTCAAAGTATCTCTCTTTTTCAAACAAGCATTGCAGAACTGGTTACAATTTCATCCCACAGAAAATATAGAACAAATATTACAAGAAATATTATGCTTGGACTTAAATGTGCTGTTTGATAAAAGACCTGCATTTATGGAAAAGATGTTTGAAAAGGGTATTTTGTTTTTAACTTATATTGTACATTGGAATTGTAGAGTTGTCTTTCATGGAGTTATCCAAATTGTATGGGAAGGTCTGCTCAATCCAATGACAACCAATTGATTACAGCATTACCCCAAAAATGGAGCAGGCAGGTGGCAGTGGCAGGAGGTAGGGAACTGGTCTGTCTGCCCAATATAAAGGATCAAAACTGGCGGAGGAACAAAAATAGCATAAAGTATACCAGTTTTATTTAAGGACCAGGATGTTGACAGCAGTGCAGATTGCAAAATAGATGGGAAGAGATTTTTTATGCACTGATTCCATGGCACAGGGTGTATGGGTTGATTCAAGACTTCGTGCTTTTCAGTTAAACCTATTGTACCGAATTCTTGCCACCAACAAAATGTTGAATATTTGGGGCATACAATCATCCCACCTCTGCAGATTTTGTTGTCAGATTTTGTTGTAAAGATACAGAATCAATAGACCATTTGTTCTGGTATTGCCTTCAGGTAGCCTGTTTCTGGTCTCAGGTTTGGGAATGGCGGGAGAGGTTTGTGGGGGTCTCGGATGGTTGAGGGGCAGCTGTCTTTTTCACACAAGTACCAACACACGGGTGTGATCATTCTACAGTGGTCCCGGTGTGATTAGAACTCTGATTTAGAACGGCCAGTTTCGAATGACGCAACAATCAGTATTTGAGCTGGCCACACTTTTTTCAGAAACAATTTACACAAACACAGTCCATAAAACGTTATGTCCAGAATGTGAACAGTTTATTTTTGGATGCAATGTTCAGACATTCACACAAGTATCTACAGCATAGCACAATCATCCAAACCGGGAAAATGTTGGCTACATTTGTCCTAGCGCTAACTGAGGAAAGATTGACATAACACAAGCGGTCATATTTGTATAACTCTCGCTGACAAACTACAATATGAATTAGCTAATATAAATTACTATTTATAATTAATCACGTCACGGGTGAGCTCACCATTGATCGAAATAATTGAGTAAAACACTCAAATCGAAAGTAATCCGATGATGGCTAGTTTCTGCGCGCTGCCATGCTTTTTTATCCTCACAGAAACCAAAGATAATAAGAGGAGACAAGATGAGTTTGGTCTGTTTATTGTATGCATGTTCAAGGGGGGGGTCATCCACCATCATTCACATCCCACCATTAATTTCCGGAAGTCCCCAAAAAAATGAGTGAACCCTTACTCACCTCATTTTGTTATAACATCTTTGATCCAACAGACGTGAAACCCAGAATGCATTGTATGTCAACAAACATGGCTACACACTGCTGGAATTAGCATAGCTCATCATAATCTGTACAACCTTCAAAAAAGTATTTTACACACTTAATATGTGCCCATTACAATCTATGCCACAACCTTAACTCATTTGCACAAACTGTATATAGATTTTTTTCCATGTATAACTCTGTGTTGTTGTTTGTGTCGCACTGCTTTGCTTTATCTTGGCCAGGTCGCAGTTGTAAATGAGAACCTGTTCTCAACTAGCCTACCTGGTTAAATAAAGGTGAAATAAAAAATAAATATGCAAGAATCGGAATGCATGAAAACAATTGGGAAGTGCTTGGGGAATTTTGTCCGTGTCAGAAATGTCCCAAAAATGAATTGTCCGCAAAAGTAAAAATGACAATTTTTTATGTGAATGAATGAGGAGGCGGAACACCTCAATTCAAACTGTTCTTTAGAAAATAACAACTTGTTAATAATTCGTTGTTAATTTGAAGTTGAAACAGCCTATAAATAAAAACAGGCTAAGTGCTTTGGTTTGAGTGCAGCGCGGATTAAATGTACTGTTGTGTAACAATCACAAACTGGAACCGAGAGAACGTTCTAACATCACGTCCCATAAAAAAAACTCACGCTGGGGCGACCGTTAGATATTTGGAACTCGCGCATGAAAGGGTTTTATGATTAAAAAAATATAACTTGTTAGACAAAATCTCTTTCTCTGAGCAATTGTATTAGTATAAAACAAATAAATAAATTGAGCATAAAATATAACTCAGTATTTGTATTATTTATTTTATACAGTCTTTTTTTGCTCATCTTTATCAAGGGTGCCCAAAAAAATTTACCTGACCGTAAATACTCACACACACCAACACATACACAGACAGGCACTTAGGTAGACAAGTAGCGAGTTAGACACACAGCTAGATAGCTAATCAAACAGACCAACAGACAGACAGATTCTCTCATACACACATTTATGCACGCATAGTCATGACCATTACATATTCACACATACAGAAGAGTGCTAAATAAAAGAAGACAACAGTCTCGACGTTGGAATGTCACACACGCACATTCATTCACACACAGCGGGGTACTAAATAAGTGACGAGAGAAGGGGCGACACAGGTGATGTCATCAAGTCACACAAGATCAGAGCAGTGGAGTGTCCTCGACTCAACCTGACGGTATTCCACACACACAACAACGAATCGTCACAGCATCCTCATATGAAACAACGGGCCACGGTTCAAGACAAGACTTGAATTTAAACTCGTCTCCTGTACTGAACTGCAGTGGGTTGCTCAGACAGTTGTGAAAGCTGCAGCAATCTGCTGGGAAGGCTGCCGTCTTACCTGACCCTCTCCTTGGGGTCTCCGAAGGACTCTTTCAGACGGGAGAAATCGGGGTAGAAGTGGACTGATGGAGAGATGATCTCTAGAAGACCTGACTGGATCTCAACTGGAAATCTGAAAGAGAGAGAAAGAGGAGGGGAAAGAGAGAGAAGGAGGAGGGTAAAGAGAGAGAGTGGAGAGAGATATCAACTATACATTTTATTTTCTACAACTATCATACAGACAGCCCTGTTAGGATAGACAGAGAGACAAACGGACAGACACGACAGCATGTTGGTCTCTCCCACCCTGTGCATATGTAACGGATGTGAAATGGCTAGCTAGTTAGCGGGTACGCGCTAGCGGCGTTTCAATCAGTTACGTCACTTGCTCTGAAACCTATTAGTAGTGTTGCCCCTTGCTCTGCAAGGGCCGTGGCCTTTGTGGAGCGATGGGTAACGATGCTTCGTGGGCGACCGTTGTTGATGTGTGCAGAGGGTCCCTGGTTCGCGCCCGTGTCGGGGCGAGGGGACGGTCTAAAGTTATACTGTTACATTGATGCTGTTGACCCAGATCACTGGTTGCTGCGGAAAAGGAGGAGGTTGAAAGGGGGGTGAGTGTAACGGATGTGAAATGGCTAGCTAGTTAGCGGGTACGCGCTAGTGGCGTTTCAATCAGTTACGTCACTTGCTCTGAAACCTATTAGTAGTGTTGCCCCTTGCTCTGCAAGGGCCGCGGCTTTTGTGGAGCGATGGGTAACGACGCTTCGTGGGTGACTGTTGTTGATGTGTGTAGAAGGTCCCTGGTTCGCGCCCGTGTCGGGGCGAGGGGACGGTCTAAAGTTATACTGTTACACATAATCACTTCCTCTCTTGTCAGGTTATTCAAATGCCTGACAGGCACACCCAACAGGAAGCAGAATTTTAATTTAATTCAATACAATTCAAATGGCTTATTTAACACCATAGTAATGTTTATTTTGACATAATGTATGGTTACCAATACCATGTAGCATAAGCTTGAAACATTTCATTTTTAAAACTCGTTCTCCTATAACAATTTTTAATAATTACAGTGGACTGGAAATATTTTAAGATCATGTTGTGGGTTGTACATTTAATAATTCCCTTAATGTTTTTAAATATGATTTTTTTTTAAATACATTTCCCAGAATGCATTAGATCAAACACTGCAGTATGGAAGGGAACAATGTAACATTTCATGACAAAGAAAAATACAAAAATATAATCTTTTGATAAAAGATTTGACAAACAAATTAGACTTTCATGTTTCACATCTCAGTTGAATTGGTTTGAATTACATTTTACTTCCTTCCAATTCTGCTTCGTGTGGGGTGTGGCCAACTCAAATTCAATGTTTGAATTTAATTAAATTCAGATAAGGACGTACGAAGAGAGAGAGGATCCAATCATGAGAGAGACAGGGGTCAAGTGTGCATCACTAACCCTGCCAATCACCCAGGACAGGAAAAGTTGCCCTTTAGGAACTCACATGCACTAACTCACAATAGTTCACACCACACACACCCACACACGCTCTCTCTCTCCTGTGTTTCCAATCTCACTGAGAGAACGACAAGGTGACAGGGGGCACATTCAACCTGCCTCCTCCCCTCTTCTCTTCCCTCCATACCTCTCCCCTCCCCCTTCCTTCCGTCCACCCCCATAGCCATCTCCAACCATGTCTGTGTCCGAAATGACACCCTATTCCTTATGTAGTACACAACTTTTCCCCAGGGCCCATCAGGCTCTGGTCAAAAGCAGTGTACTTTAGGGAATATGGTGCCATTTGAGACGCAGCCCATTTCCCCTGAGGTGACACTGCTTGGGGACTCAGGGGAGTGACAGTGACGGAGTGACCACTGGTATCATCTTGGGTCCCCCAAAAAAAGCTCTGGCTCAATCTCCCACTGACAAACATGACTGTCTAAAACAGCAGGGTCTTAAACCTGCACAGTGGGCATTTTGTGAGGGGGGATACTGTCGGTCTACGGAAGTGGCTAGGAGGATGGGTTAGGTTTGGGGAATATAGGATTTTGAATGGCACTGAATTGTGTGTCCCCACAAGGTTAGTTATACAATACTTTGTGTGTGTGTGTGTGTGTGTGTGTGTGTGTGTGCTGTCTCTTATACACATCTAGATGTGTATAAGAGACAGACACAGTGAAATGCACACACCACACAAACAAACATGCATTCAAATAGAAATACACTATGCACACACACGTCAAAGAAGACAGATGTGCACACGTGTGGAATAGATCCAAGACTTAAACAGACAAGCAGAGACCAAACATGACATAAGTCACAAGTAGAGTGAATACATCACACACACACACACACACACACGCACACAAAAGTAAATTAACATGCAAACATCAAACGCAGGTAGCAAACACACACAATAACAAAATCATTTAAAAATACCACACACACAAACACCTTATTCCACAGGTCCACCCAACACACACTGAGCCCGAATAGAAAGTGACAACAGTCCTCTCCATGGAGAGGCAGGTCTCCATGGAAACAGCATCCCGCGGTACTTACAGGCGCTTGAGGTTGTCAGCCACGCTGTTGGCATACTGTTGGTCCGTCTGCAAAACAAGAAACGTATTAATACAAAAATACAAATAAAAACCCATTGTCAAAGCCGTTTTCTGTTCCATTAAGAGATGGTATGGCTGCAGAAAGAAAGCCTGTACATGATATACACACTGTTCCCATGTGCACTGCACTGCTGTACACAAAGTACGATTTGTCTACAAGACTTTTGCCTTTGTCAGTTACAATCTGCCCTGGATACAAAATAAAAATAAATAGCACAAATAAATAGCTTTTCTATCACAACAACAACGTCACAGTAATTGTGCAACGCATCAATAGTGTTCCAAGAGAGCCACAGTGGAGATTGTGGGCTGTTCCAGTTTCGCCCCAAGTGGAAGCACCAGCTTGATGGTGAAATTATCTGGCTTTGTATAAATCCGGCATCCAGAGCTGTGATGAGGTCAAGGAGAGGATAACATGTACACACGTATACATCCACTGGCCAAGTTTGCTTCACGACTTCCATATAAACCCACAGGCAAAACCAAAATCATGCTTGTTCAAAAGGGTTTGCCTCAAAAAAGTAATACACAGTAACATTATGCAATACTAATTATTAATTGTATAACTAACAGCTGACGCCATCTTTCCTTGCTTGTTGCTCAGACTAGCCATGCCCTTCTGGAGGGCTAACTCCAAAACGTTCCTCAGAAATTTCTTGGCCATTAAACAGCAAATGATTCCAAATTCCCTGACTATGTATCTCCATCCCGAAAGGCTGACAGATGGAGAGAAGGATGGAGGAGCATTGTAGGTGGAGAGAGAGAAGCAAGGGATCAGACGTCTAACAAGAAACACCTGGGATCACTGATCGCATCCTTCGCTCCTCAAATTAACCGGACGAGAGAGGAATAGAGGGAGGGAGGAAGGGAGGGGATGGGGACTATCACAAGGGAAATACAAAATATCCTGTCAAATTTCCACCCTCAGTGCCAGGACAGCTATGAAAAACATTATCTTGTAAACAGGAGAAACCAGTAATTATTGACACCCTTAATAAAGATGAGCAAAAATGACTGTATAAAATAAATCATTAAAATACTGAGATAAATTGTATGCTGAAATAATTGGGAAATTCTATTATTTTATACTAATACAATTGCTCAGAGAAAGAGATTTCACTTAACAAGTAATATTTTTTTTCGCAAAAAGATAGGGGTCCCAATTATTGACACTTCTGTTTTCGAATACCTTTCAATACCTCACCTTGCAAAGATAACGGCAACGAGCCTTTTCCTAAAATGTTATATGAGTTGGAGAACACATTGGGAAGGATCTTAGACCATTCCTCCATGAAAATAGAACTCTTTGGCCATGAACACCAGGGGTGGGTTCGGCGTCGAAATGAGAATGCATAAGCAGAAAAGAACCCCATACCGACTGTGAAATATGGTGGTGAATCATTGATATTATTGGGCTATTTTACTTCCAATGGTCCTCGACCCTTGTTAAGGTCAACAGAATCGTGAACTTCACCCAGTACCAGGACATTTTAGCCCAAAATCTGGTTTCCTAAGGCAGGAGGCTGAAAAGGACTAGGGAAAGAGATAGAAGTGAGAGAGAAGAGATTGAGAGAGAAGACAGAGAGAGAAAATTGAAAAACTGAAGGAACACCAGACTGTTTTCATCTCTCCGAGGGGTTGGTGTGTGCTATATTAGGCCCCCGTCAACACCAGACCTCCCCACGGCTGATGAGCTAGTGGAGTGGCGCCCTCGTCAGCTCTGAGCCACTCCACTGGTGGAATGTACCATGACCCCAGAAGTGAGAAACAGGACCTCAGAGGTGACAATGTCTGCTGCAGAGTCCGTTAAGAGGCTTGCGACTTCAATTGACAGGACTGTCAAGGAACAAGCTTAAAAAGAATGACAGTCAGAAAATGACCTCTCCACATTGCGTTGGTGGTCTAGTACTTCAAGCCTTGCTTGACAACCTGGCACCCTTGGTCCTGGACATGGAATACACTTGAGGAACATGCGTGTATCATGACTTGTTCATGTGTTCAGCCAACGTGTCACGTGGGTTTTAGTGTATGCGTTTCATAGAACCATTGTTTCATATGTCATACACTGCCCTAAACTGTAGCCAATCAATTTGCAACAGTCAAGTAAAATCCAATGCAGTACAGCGAGGTTACAACTACCTAACCAGGGGACCAAGGCCATGGACAATACTATCCTAACTAATCCATTAACCTACTGTTCTAGTCCTGTTCCAACATGTAGTTACCTAGACAACGGAACCAAATTGTTTGCATCGTATTTGTTTAGTTCTGTGTTTTATTTGCTTATGGTCACACACTTACAGAGGGAGACGCGAGGGAAAGAGAGGGATGTAGAGACAGAGGGACAGACCGATGGATAGTTGAAGAGAGAAAGGGGAGTGTGACAAGTTTTGGAGGGAAAGAGAGAGGGATGGAAAGAGAGAAAGAAAGACTCAGAGAGAGAGCTGCTACTTCCGTGCTCTTCAGATGCCCCTATAGAGGCGTGGGTAATAAAAATGAGAGATGGCATAACCTAAGACACATTCAGGAGAAGGAGAGAGATGGAAACACAAGAGAGAGGGGGGGGTGAGCGAGAGAGAGAGAAATACATAAAAAGAAAAGAGAACTACACAAAGAGAAGGTGGAGAAAGAGAGGGGAAGATAGAGAAAGAAAGAGAGTGAGAAAGGGAGAGAGAGAGGCCTGCCAGCCATTGGAAAGTGTTAACTAATGCAGATGTCATTCACTGCCTTTTAACTATAGCCACTCTGGGGACTGTAACACAGACATACTGGGACTCAACACCACACACACACACACACACACACACACACACACACACACCGCAGCAAGACACACACAGACACACATGCAGAGACGCACATGGACGCACATGGACGCACACACACCACAAGGCGCTACGAGACACACGCACGCGTACACACAGGAACGCACAGGCACGCACTAACACACACCCACGCAAAACCCATGTGTGGTGGGTGTGCGTCTGTGTGTGTGATTGACTAATGTTGGTGATAATAACTTGACGCATGGTGCATGGCTTAATCACACAGTTCTATATGTATCTCGCTTCCTCGTGACCTTTCCGGCTGGCCAGTCAGCTACACCATTAGTCAGTCTGCCCTTACGTTATGCTATTACAGCAGGGGAAAGCAATACACTGGGAGGGGCACACACGCACACACACACACAGAAATAAACACATTTTGGTTATACATGTACTATTCATGCTGTTGCACGCCTTACATTCACATGCACGCACACACACATAATCATCCATCACCACAGGGTCCTTTGGACTTAAACAACCCTTTTACATGATTAGGGTTTCTTCACAATCGATTCCAGTGAACAAACACAGGCCTATCTGCGCGGCTACCCTGTTCGCCATTGCAACACTAAGCAGGGGAGAGCGGAAAGGGGGATACCTAGTCAGGTGTACAACTGAATGCGTTCAACTGAAATGTGTCTTCAGCATTTAACCCAACACCTCTGAATCAGAGAGGTGTGGGGGGCTGCCTTAATCAACATCAGCGCCCGGGGAACAGTGAGTTAACTGCCTTGCTCAGGGGCAGAATTACAGATTTTTACCTTGTCAGCTCAGGGATTGGATCCAGCAACCTTTCGGTTATTGGCCCAACGCTCTAATCACTAGGCTTACCTGCCGCCCCACTGGTGTACTGGACACCTCACACAACCACAATAAGGCGGTGCGGCCCACAAGCTCTGTTGGCCCATGCGCCTGTAATCGATATATACAGCATATACACATACATATATATAGTACATTCAAAGTATTCCAACCCCATCCCCTTTTCACAATTTTTTTTTACATTACAGCCTTATTCTAAAATGGAATATAAAAAAAATCTACACACAATACCCCATAATAAAGTGAAAACAGGTTTAGATTTTTTTTCACAAATGTAATGAATATAAAAAACAAATACCTTATTTACCTAAGTATTCAGACCCTCAAAATTGAGCTCAGGTGCATCCTGTTTCCATTGATCATCCTTGACACACTATAACTTGGAGTCCACCGGTGGTAAATAACATTTATTGCACATGACTTGGAAAGACACAGCTGTCTAGATAAGCTCCCACAGTTGACAGTGCATGTCAGAGCAAAAACCAGGCCAGTAGGTCGAAGGAATTGTCCGTATAGCTACGAGACAGGATTGTGTAAAGGGTACTAAAACGTTTTTGCAGCATTGAAGGTCCCCAAGAACACAGTGTCCTCCATCATTCTTAAATGGAAGAAGTTTGGAACCACCATGACTCGTCCTAGAGCTGGCCGCCAGGCCAAACTGAGCAATCCAGGGAGAAGGACCTTGATCAAGAACCTGATTTTTTAAATTTTATTTAAAACATTGTATTTAACCTTTATGTAACTATGCAAGTCAGTTAAGAACATATACTTATTTCCAATCACAGCCTACCCCGGCCAAACCTGGACAACGCTGGGCTAATTGTGCGCCGCCCTATTGGAACTCCCAATACAGCCTGGAATCGAACCAGGGTCTGTAATGACTCCTCTAGCACTGAGATGCAGTGCCTTAGACCGCTGTGCCACTCGGGAGCCTCGTCTGGGCACTCTACCATAAAGACCTGATTGGTGGAGTGCTGCAGAGATAGTTGTTCTTCTGGAAGGGTGACGGCCTACCGATGGTCACTCTGACAGAGCTCTATAGGTCCTCTGTGGAGATGCAAGACTATTCCAGAAGGACAACCATCTCTGCAGCACTCGACGAATCAGGCCTTTATGGTAGAGTGGCCAGACGGAAGCCACTCCTCAGTTAACTTCACTAGGGTAGGGGGCAGCATTCGGAATTTTGGATGAAAAGCGTTCCCAAATTAAACTGCCTGCTACTTAGGCCCAGAAGCTAGGATATGCATATAATTAGTAGATTTGGATATCTGTGAGTATAACAGAACTGATATGGCAGGCGAAAACCTGAGGAAAATCCAACCAGGAAGTACTATTATTTTGAAAGGCTGTTTTTCCATTGAAAGCCTATCCACCATACAAACACTTAGGACCCAGTTCACGATCTCTATGGCTTCCTCTACATGTGGCCAGTCTTTAGGCATTGTGTCAGGCTTTTACTCTGAAAAATGAGGGAGGGCAGTGGACTATCAATGAGAGGCCAGTGGAAATTTCCAGCCATGAGTCCTGCACGTGACCGGGAGTGCGCATTTCTTGTTTCTCCTTTTCTATTGACGAAGCTTTTGTCTGGTTGAAATATTATTGATTATTTATGACAAAAACAACCTGAGGATGAATTTGAAACATTGTTTGACATGTCTCCACTAACCTTTATTGTACTTTTTTGACTTTTCGTCTTGATGTTGAGAGCGCACATTTTGCCTTTGGATTTCTGAACTAAACGCACCAACAAAACTGAGGTTTTTGGACATAAAGAGGGACATTATCAAACAAAACAAACATTTATTGTCTAACATGGAGACCTGGGAGTGCTACCAGATGAAAATCATCAAAGGTAAGTGATACATTTTAATGCTATTACTGACTTTTGTGAGCCCTCTCCTTGGCTGGAAAATGGCTGTATGGTTTTTGTGGCTAGGCTCTGACCTAACATAGTCGTGTGCTTTCGCCGTAAAGCCTTTTTGAAATCTGACACAGCGGTTGCACCTTTTCTCAATAGGGGGTGCTGTTTACACTTTGAAGAAAATTCGTTGCCAAATTAAACTGCCTCGTACTCAATTCTTGCTCGTACAATATGCATATTATTATTACTATTGGATAGAAAACACTCTCTAGTTTTTAAAACCGTTTGAATTATTTCTCTGAGTGAAACAGAACTCATTCTGCAGCTCACTTCCTGTCAAGAAGTGAGATTTCTGAAATCGAGGTCTCTGTTCCAGGGTCGGTTTATAAATTCCCTTGTAAGCTATGGGGCTACATGCACTGCATACGCCTTCCCCTAGATGTCAGTAAGCGGTGATACTTTGAATGGAGTGGATAGCACCATCTGGGGGAGTATAAAGCCTCTTGGAACGGACTACACGACTTGTTCGACGCGGGGCCTGACGCAGGAGGGACACCAAGCATGGCGTCCTGAAAAGCTTTCGGTTTAGCAGTTCTATATCTCGCGCTCTGATTTAATTTGTTTTTTGTCTTAAAAACTTCATAAGGTAGTTAATTTAAACCGACTTATAGCAGTTTATAGCAGTTTATTGCGATTTTCTGGAATTTCTTTGTCATGCGTCGTCGCGAGTTGGACACCTCTCCGGCATATGGCTAACGTTAGCTGCTAATTACACGGTTGAAGAGGACATCTTTCAACCAAAAAGACGATTGTTCTGGACAAAGGACACCTTGCCCAAGATTCTGATGGAAGCTCAACAAATAGTAAGAGGTCTTTATGCTATTAATTCGTATTTATGTTGAAAAATGTGAAACAATAATTCCGCCATGAATTGCGGTGCGGTCTCGCTTTAGCGCACGCTGTATATCATAGTAACGTTAATTTTAAAAATCGAACACAGCGATTGCATTAAGAACTAATATATCTTTCATTTGCTGTCCAACCTGTATTTTGTAGTCAAGTTTATGATTAGTTATCGATTAGATTAGGTGCCTCTCCAAGATGGCGCGAACAGATTGCTTGAAGTTTGACTACTAATCACATTGTATAACCACGATTTGTGCCGTTAAATATGCACATTTTCGAACAAATCCTATATGCATTGTGTAATATGATGTTACGAGACTGTCATCTGATGAAGTATATGAAGGTTAGTCAAAAATTATATATCTTTTGCTGGTTTGTTAGGATCGCTAACCTTTGCTGCTGGTAAACGGCTTGTGTTTCTGGCTATTGTGGTAAGCTAATATAATGCTATATTGTGTTTTCGCTGTAAAACACTTAAAAAATCTGAAATATTGGCTGGATTCACAAGATGTTGGTTCTTCATTTGCTGTACGCTGTGTATTTTCAGAAATGTTTTATGATGAGTATATAGGTATTTTGACGTTGGTCTCTGTAATTATTCTGGCTGCTTCAGCACTATTTCAGATTGCAGCTGCAATGTAGAACTGTGATTTATACCTGAAATATGCACATTTTTCTAACAAAACATATGCTATACAATAAATATGTTATCAGACTGTCATTTGATGAAGTTGTTTCTTGGTTAGTGGCTATTTATATCTTTATTTGGTCGAAATTGTGATAGCTACCTATGCAGGAAAAAAATGGTGGGGAAAAAAAGTTGTGTCTTTTGCTATCGGTTAGCTAATAGATTTACATATTGTGTCTTCCCTGTAAAACATTTAAAAAATCAGAAATGATGGCTGGATTCACAAGATGTGTATCTTTCATCTGGTGTCTTGGACTTGTGATTTAATGATATTTAGATGCTAGTATTTACTTGTGACGCTATGCTAGGCTATGCTAGTCAGCTTTTTTACTGATGGGGGTGCTCCCGGATCCGGGATTGGGACCAATTAGAAGTTAAGGAGAAGTTTATCTTTAAATGTATGTTAAACACTTGTATCTTTAATCAATGTTTATGATGAGTATTTCTGTAATTTGATGTGGCTCTCTGCATTTTCACCGGATGTTTGTTTGAGACAATGATTACTGTACATAACGCGCCAATTTCAACTGAGGTTTTTGGACATAAAGATGAACTTTATCGAACAAAACACACATTTATTGTGTAACATAAAGTCCTGTGAGTGCCATCTGATGAAGATCATCAAAGGTTAGTGATTAATTGAATCGCTATTTCTGACTTTTGTGAGCCCTCTCCTTGGCTGGAAAATGGCTGCATGGTTTTCTGTGACTAGGCGCTGACCTAACATAATCGCATGGTGTGCTTTCTCCGTAAAGCGTTTTTGAAATCGGATACTGTGGTTGGATTTACAAGAAGTTTATCTTTAAAATGGTGTATAATACTTGTATGTTTGAGGAATTTTAATTATGTGATTTCTGTTGTTTTGAATTTGGCGCCCTGCAATTTCACTGGTTGTTGTCGAGGTGGGACGCCAAAGGTGTTTCAACAAAGTGCTGAGTAATGGGTCTGATTACTTATGTAAATGTGAACATTTCTAAAAACCTGTTTTTTCTTTGTCATTATGGGTTATTGTATGTAGATTGATGAGGTAAAAAAACAATTGAATCCATTTTAGAATAAAGGTGTAACGTAACAAATTCTGGAAAAAGTCAAGGGGTCTGAATACTTTCCGAATGCACTGTATATACAGTACCAGTCAAAAGTTTGGACACACCTACCCATTCAAGGGTTTTTCTTTATTTTTACTATTTTCTACATTGTAGAATAATAGTGATGACATCAACACTATGAAATAACACATATGGAAGCATGAGATAACAAAAAAGTGTTAAAGAAATCAAAATATATTTGATATTTGAGATTATTTGCCTTGACAGATTTGCACACTCTTGGAATTCTCTAAACCAGCTTCATGAGGTAGTCACCTGGAATGCATTTCAATTAACAAGTGTGCCATGTTAAAAGTTAATTTGTGGAATATATTTAGTTCTTAATGCGATTGAGATAATCAGTTGTGTTGTGACAAAGTACGGGTGGTATACAKAAGATAGCCCTATTTGGAAAAGTCCATATTATGGCAAGAACAGCTCAAATAAGCAAAAATAAATTACAGTCCGCAAAAACCAAGCGCTATGATGAAACTGGCTCTCATGAGGACTGCCACAGAAAAGGAAGACCCAGAGTTACTTCTGCTGCAGAGGATAAGTTCATTAGTTAACAGCCTCAGAAATTTCAGCCCAAATAAATGCTTCACAGAGTTCAAGTAACAGACACATCTCAACATCAACTGTTCAGAGGAGACTGCGTGAATCAGGCATTCATGGTCGAATTGCTACAAAGAAACCACTACTAAATGACAACAATAATAAGAAGAGACATGAGAAATGGAGATTAGAACGATGGAAATTCCTCTCTAGGTTTCTTCTTAGGTTTTGGCCTTTCTAGGGAGTTTTTCCCAGCCACCGTTCTTCTACACCTGCATTGCTTGCTGTTTGGGGTTTTAGGCTGGGTTTCTGTACAGCATTTCGAGATATTAGCTGATGTACGAAGGGCTATATAAAATAAACTTGATTTGATTTGATTTGGAAATCTGTCCTTTGGTCGGAWGTCCAAATGTAAGATTTTTGGTTCCAACCGCCGTGTCTTCGTGAGACGCAGAGCAGGTGAACGGATGACCTCTGCATGTGTAGTTCCCACAATGAAGCATGGAGGAGGTGTGAATGTGTGGGGGTGCTTTGCTGGTGACACKGTCTGTGATTTATTTAGAATTCAAGGCACACTTAACCAGCATGGCTACCACAGCATTCCGCAGCGATACACCATCGCATCTGGTTTGCGCTTAGTGGGACTATCATTTGTTTTTCAACAGGACAATGACCCAATACACCTCCAGGCTGTGTAAGGGCTATTTGACCAAGAAGGAGAGTGATGGAGTGCTGCATCAGATGACCTGGCCTCCACAATCACCCGACCTCAACCCAATTGAGATGGTTTGGGATAAGTTGGACCGCAGAGTGAAGGAAAAGCAGCCAACAAGTCTTCAGCATATGTGGGAACTCCTTAAAGACTGTTGGAAAAGCATTCCAGGTGAAGCTGGTATAGAGAATGCCAAGTGTGCAAAGCTGTCATCAAGACAAAGGCTGGATACTTTGAAGAATCTCAAATATAAAATATATTTTGATTTGTTTAACAATTTTTTGGTTAGTACATGATTCCATGTGTTATTTCATAGTTTTATTGTCTTCACTATTATTCTACAATGTAGAAAAAAGTATTTAAAAAATATGATTTTTACAGTATGTTTATGTAAATTACTATTGCAGCTGGAAACGGCTGAAACAGCAGATTATTTTCATGGAATATCAATAAAAAGCAATAACACTGGACTTCTTTAACTAGTTTAGTATCTGGAGCATCAGCATTTGTGGGTGCGATTACAGGCTCAAAATGGCCAGAAACAAAGAACTTTCTTCTGAAGCTTTCATTGTCAATTTCTCRCATGGAATAGCCTCCATTTCTCAGAACAAGAATAGACTGACGAGTTTCAGAAGAAAGTCTTTGATTCAGGCTTTTTTGAGCCTGTAATCGAACTCACAAATGCGGATGGTCCAGATACTAAACTAGTCTAAAGAAGGACAGTTTTATTGCTTCTTTAAATCAGTACAACAGGTTTCAGCTGTGCTAACATAATTGCAAAAGGGTTTTCTAATGATCAATTAGCCTCTTAAAATGATAAACTTGGATTAGCTAACGACGTGCCATTGGAACGCAGGAGTGATGGTTGCTGATAATGGGCCTCTGTACACCTATGTAGATATTCCATTAATGGGCCTCTGTACGCCTATGTAGATATTCCCTTTCCTGCTACAATAGTCAAGTACAACATTAACAATGTCTACACTGTATTTCTGATCAATTTGATGTTATTTCAACGGACAGAAAATGTGCTTTTCTTTCAAAAATAAGGACATTTCTAAGTGACCCCAAACTTTTGAATGGTAGAGTACATACAGTTGAAGTCGGAAGTTTACATACACTTCGGTTGGAGTCATTAAAACTCATTTTTCAAACACTCCACAAATTTCTTGTTAACAAACTATAGTTTTGGCAAGTCGTTTAAGACATCTACTTTGTGCATGACACAAGTAATTTTTCCAACAATTGTTTACAGACAGATTATTTCACTTATAATTCACTGTATCACAATTCCATTGGGTCAGAAGTTTACATACACTAAGTTGACTGTGCCTTTAAACAGCTTGGAAAATTCCAGAAAAGGATGTCATGGCTTTAGAAGATTCTGATAAGCTAATTGACATCATTTTAGTCAATTGGAGGTGTTCCTGTGGATGTATTTCAAGGCCTACCTTCAAACTCAGTGCCTCTTTGCTTGGGAAAATCAAAAGAAATTAGCCAAGACCTCAGAAAAAAGATTGGCGACCTCCACAAGTCTGGTTCATTCTTGGGAGCAATTCCCAAGCGCCTTAAGGTACCACGTTCATCTGTACAAACAATAGTACGCAAGTATAAACACAATGGGACCATGCAGCCGTCATACCGCTCAGGAAGGAGACGCATACTGTCTCCTAGAGATGAACGTACTTTGGTGCGAAAAGTGCAAATCAATCCCAGAACAACAGCAAAGGACCTTGTGAAGATGCTGGAGATAACAGGTACAAAAGTATTTATATCCACCGTAGAAGAAGCCATAACCGGCATAAAAAAGCTAGACTATGGTTTGAAACTGCACATGGGGACGAAGATCTCAATTTTTGGAGAAATGTCCTCTGGTCTGATGAAACAAAAATAGAACTGTTTGGCCATAATGACCATCGTTATGTTTGGAGGAAAAAAGGGGGAGGCTTGCAAGCCGAAGAACACCATCCCAATCGTGAAGCACGGGGGTGGCAGCATCATGTGTTTGGTGTGCTTTGCTGCAGGAGGGACTGGTGCACTTCACAAAATAGATGGCATCATGTGGTAGGAAAATTATGTGGATATATTGAAGCAACATCTCAAGACATCAGTCAGGAAGTTAAAGCTTGGTCGCAAATGGGTATTCCAAATGAGCAATGACCCAAAGTCCTGGCAAAATGGCTTAAGGACAACAAAGTCAAGGTATTGGAGTGGCTATCACAAAGCCCTGACCTCAATCCCATAGAAAACATGTGGGCAGAACTGAAAAAGCGTGTGCGAGCAAGGAGGCCTACACACCTGACTCAGTTATACCAGCTCTGTCAGGAGGAATGGGCCAAAATTCACCCAACTTATTGTGGGAAGCTTGCGGAAGGTTACCGGAAACATTTGACCAAAGTTAAACAATTAATTCATAAAAAATCGGTAGCAATTGAACATATTTAGCTTGATTAGATAAATAACAGTCCAGATTAATGAAATTAAAGGCACAACAACTCCAAATCGCATACCGCCGCAACAGATCCACAGATGAAGAAATCTCAATCGCACTCCACCCTGGCCTTTCCCACCTGGACAAAATAAACACTTTTGTGAGAATGCTGTTCATTGACTACAGCTCAGCGTTCGACACCATAGTGCCCACAAAGGTCATCACTAAGCTAAAGACCTTGGGACTAAACACCTCCCTCTGCAACTGGATCCTGGACTTCCTGACAGGCCACCCCCAGGTGGTAAGGGTAGGCAACAACACATCTGCCACGCTGATCCTCAACACAGGGGCCCCTCAGGAGTGCGTGCTTAGTCCCCTCCTGTGCTCCCTGTTCACCCACGACTACTTGGCCAAGCACGACTCGAAGACCATCATCAAGTTTGCTGACGACACAACAGTGGTAGGCCTGATCACCGACAACGATGAGACAGCCTATAGGGAGGATGTCA
Organism: Salvelinus sp. IW2-2015; assembly: GCF_002910315.2. Taxonomy (NCBI): domain Eukaryota; kingdom Metazoa; phylum Chordata; class Actinopteri; order Salmoniformes; family Salmonidae; genus Salvelinus; species Salvelinus sp. IW2-2015. Next base: position 18,056,130 of record NC_036848.1, read on the forward strand.
GAGACCTGGCATTGTGGTGCCAGGACAACAATCTCTACCTCAACAAGAGCAAGACAAGGGAAAAGAGGGGCCGAACACGACACAATTCACATTGCCGGGGTTATAGTGGAGCGGGTCAACAGTTTCAAGTTCCTTGGTGTCCACATCACCAACAAACTATCATGGTCCAAAAACACCAAAAAAGTCATGAAGAGGGCACGACAACACCTTTTCCCCCTCAGGAGACTGAGAAGATTTGGCATGGGTCCCCAGATCCTCAAAAAGTTATCCAAGATGATTTGCATTGTCCACCGCCCCCTTTGCTTTTACACTGCTGCTACTCACTATTTATTATCTACACCCCTACCTACATGTACAAATTACCTCGACTAATCTGTACCCCCGCACCGGTACCCCCCCTGTATATAGCCTCATTATTTAGTAAATATTCTCTTAACTCTATTTTCTTAAAACTGCATTGCTGGTTAAAGGGCTTGTTAAATAAGGCTGTAAAGAATTTCACGGTAAGGTCTACACCTGTTGACAAATAACATTATATTTTATTTGATACAGTACTTCAATAAATTGTTTCAACTGGTACCGGGGGACCTTCAGATGAGTGTTTTGAGCCTGTGGGAGTCCTATTCCACCTTTACACAGAAAGGTCATAGTGTGCAGCGCAAACTGCTCGGACTCTACAGACAGAAGTTGTATCGACTTTAGACAAGTCCCAAGATGCTTGTGGGGGTAGTGGAGCAAAACGGAGAGTCTCATCTTTCCATAGAGGGGTCATAATAGGCCAAACCATTCGGACACTACAGATGATTTTGTGAGAAGACCGATTTTCAGAATGTCTCATGGTCTGACAAAAAACGCTCTAGCTCTCACCTTTCACCGCAGATGCGGAAATGTTACATAGGCGGATGCGGTGGATTGAGATGCATCCAATGCTAAAAAACATCTCTCTAGCTTAAACTGACAGATTTTTATGGGGATGTTTTTGTCATGCTTATTAGATTTCCGCGGGGGTGCGGACATCGACCTTAGGGAGTTAATATGGGTCAGACAAGTTAGCGATGAATAGTGTCTAGGCTATTAGCGGAGCAGCAGGGGATGTGTGTGCTAGTGGCAGTAGCCTGGGGTAGCATCACTCATTAGCTCTTCAGATCACTGACCTTTTATAGACACAGTACATATACACTCACAAGCGCGCCAGCAGACCCATACACACACTCACGCGCATTCACACATAAAGAGTTCACAGACTCACTTCAAAAGCCATGACCACAGAAGGTTGGGACACACAGCAGACCACACACACACACACACACACACACACACACACACACACACACACACACACACACACACACACACACACACACTCATTCTATAGTATCTCACCTCAGCGATGAATACCACGATGACGCAGTCCTCCTTCTCTGCGGCACTGAGCTCTGTCATCAGAGAACTGAGGGTGTCCGTCAGGTAGGAGTGGACCTCCCTCTTCACACTGGGCACGCCCATCACGATCGACACTGACGGGGACACACACAGACCAATCACAGTCAGTACAGGGAGAGAAAGAACCAACGACATGCTAGATTGTGTGGAATGAGCCAGTCAATAGAACTTATTACGGAGTGACATTTCACTGCGGTCACGTGGGTACGGATGAGAAAAATCCCTCAAATTCCGCCATTGGCGTGCATTCAAATTAGCCCCAAGGTTGCCTTGCTAAATCTTGTTCATTCTCTTAAATTAAATACCATGACTGTTTTCTCATTAGCTGGGAATGTTGTTGAAATGTCCGATAAAACATACATTGGTTATATTGTCAATAACCTAACTGCAAGATGGTGCTGATAGAGATGGCAGTTTCGCTTCTAGTCCTTAGGAAACTGTGCAGTATTTAGTTTTTTTATGTATTATTTCTGACATTGTTAGCCCAGAAAACCTTAAGTGTTATTACATATTGCCGGGAAGAACTATTGGATATCATAGAGTCGTCAACTTACCAGCACAACCAGCACTACGGCCAGGAACACGACTTTCCCAAAGCGGATTGTTTGTCTGTACATCCCAGGACATTTTAACTAATTCCAGAGGCTGACACAAAACAACGCCACCGGAGGAGAGAGTGCCGGAGTGGTCTTCTAGTGAGGCTTCGGACATCACCCTCCGCTTTCGAGTATATTACTCGCTAATGTCCAGTCCCTAGTTAACAACGCCGAAATCAGGGCAAGAGTTGCTTCCAAAGAGATATCCAGGATTGCAACATACTCCGTTTCACGGAAACATGGCTAGCTGGTGACATGCTGTCGGAGTCCGTACAGCCAATGGGATGTTCAGTGCATCGTGCCGACAGGAATAAACATCTCTCCGGTAAGAAGAGGGGCTGGGGTGTATATGATTAACGACTCATGGTGTAATTGTACCAACATATAAGGACTCACGTCCTTTTGTTCACCTGACCTAGAATTCCTCACAATCAAATGTCGGCATTGTCGGCACAATTCACTGAGAATATCTCCCAATAGAACTCTCCTCTGTTACCGTCACAGCCGTGTATATCGCCCTGCAAGTGATACCAAGATGGCCATCAAGGAACTTCACTGAACTTCATGCAAACTGGAAATCATATATCCAGAGGCTGCATTTATTGTAGCTGGGGATTTTAACAAAGCTAATTTGAGGACAAGGCTACCTAAAATCTATCAGCATATCGATTGCAGTACACGAGCAAGTAACACGCACGACCACTGCTGCTCTAACTTCCGCGATGCATACAAGGCTCTCCCCCGCCCTCCTTTTGGCAAATCCGACCACGACTCCATCTTGTTGCTCCCCTCCTATAGGCAGAAACTAAAACCGACGTCAGTAAAACGTCATGGTAAAACATTTAAACGTGTGAAACCTCGCAAGGCTGCCATCCCAGACGGCATCCCTAGCCGCGTCCTCAGAGCTTGAGCAGACCAGCTGGCTGGTGTGTTTGCGGACATATTCAATCAATCCCTATCCCAGTCTGCTGTCCCCACATGCTTCAAAATGACCACCATTGTTCCTGTTCCCAAGAAAGCTAAGGTAACTGAACTAAATGACTATCACCCTGTAGCACTCACTTCTGTCATCATGAAGTGCTTTGAGAGACTAGTCAAGGATCATATCACCTCCACCCCACCTGCCACACTAGACCCACTCCAATTTTCTGCACACCTCCCTATCACACTGCACACTGCCCTATCCCATCTGGACAAGAGGAGTACCTATGTAAGAATGCTGTTCATTGACTATAGCTCAGCATTCAACACCATAGTACCCTCCAAACTCGTCATTAAGCTTGAGACCCTGGGTCTCAACCCCGCCCTGTGCAACTGGGTCCTGGACTTCCTGACGGGCCGCACCCAGGTGGTGAAGGTAGGAAACAACATCTCCACTCCGCTGACCCTCAACACTGCCTCTTCAACCTCAGGAGGCTAAAGAAATGTGGCTTGTCACCGAAAACACTCACTAACTTTTGCAGGTGCACAGTTGAGAGCATACTGTCAGGCTGTATCACCGCCTGGTACGACAACTGCACTGTCCACAACCGCAGGGCTCTCCAGAGGGTGGTGCGGTATGCACAACGCATCACCGGGGGCAAACTACCTGCCACCCTGGACACCTACAACACCCGATGTCACAGGAAGGCAAAAAAGATCATCACGGACAATAACCACTTGAGTCACTGCCTGTTCACCCTGCTTCCATCCAGAAGGCGAGGTCAGTACAGGTGCATCAAAGCTGGGACAGAGAGATTGAAAAACAGCTTCTATCTCAAGGTCATCAGATTGTTAAACAGTGGCCAATGACATCATTGGCCACTTTAATAAATGGAACACTAGTCACTTTAATAATGCCACTTTAAGAATGTTTACATATCTCGCATTACTCATGTCCTTCACTATTTATTCTTTACTATCTATTGCATCATAGCCGCTCTGTCATTGCTCATCCATATATTTTATACTTATATATTCTTATCCCATTCCTTTACTAGATTGTGTGTATTAGGTTTTGTTGTAGAATTGTTAGATATTACCTGTTCGATACTGCTGGATCTAGAAGCATATGCATTTCACTACACTCTCAATAACATCTCCTAACCATGTGTATGTGACAAATAAAATTTGATATAATTCTTTTAATTTATTTGCATACCTTAAAAATATACATTTTCATGTGCAGGGTGTGCTATTAAGACAGACTGGTAGAATGGTTAGCACAGCTAGCCATCGCTAGCATTTACTGGTTGAAGGTGAAGTAGCTTTTCAGTTGGAGTTGACTGGTGACCATGACATGAATATATATCATTTACAACATTTGGACGGGGGCTACAATCCAGTTATAATACTTTTTTTCAACATGTGCAGAGTGTGTGTCGGTATTGCTTGAATTCAGGCCTGGCTGAACTTGTTCAATAGGGAAAGATTGCTTCCGTACCCCACTTCCGTTGAAAATGTAACTTTCCTGTGTGGCCTTATTGATCATGACAGAGACAGAATAACTTGTTTTCTGAAGAGTGGGTAGAAGAGATGGTGAGATTAAATAGATGAGGAGAGAGACGTACAGAGAGAAAGGCTGTAGAGTGTATATATGGCAGGGGTGGATAGTGGAATGACTTACAAGGGCAATCTTGTCAACACAATAAAAATACAATGCCCTGTAAATGAATGATGGTGGTGAGTGATGGAAAGAAAGAGAAGAATACATCGTCAAGGCTGAATTACAATTCAGGTATTTTTTTTACCAACTTCCCATTCCCATAGGGAGGAAGTCCACATCAATAGCAGTGTTTCTGCAGCAACAGTTGATTATAGTACCCTGTACTCGTCCTCACCATCCCTTCCTCTCCCATTGTGAGCTAACATAAGCAGACCCTGGCGGCTATCTTCTCCGTTTAATACGCCCATAAAACATACTCTGATTACTAGAGGGGAGCTAGGGGTAGCGTCCTGGCTAGTGCTCCACGAGGTACCCTCACGGACGTGGCCCGAGGAATTGATTTAGAGGGGTTTCAGTGGCCTGAACATAAATCTCACACACACACACACACACAGACGCACCTCTGTCTCTTATACACATCTAGATGTGTATAAGAGACAGCACACACACACACACACACACACACACACACACACACACACACACACACAAAAGCACAAGTGCCAGCACACGCACTCACTCACACACTGGTTAATAGCTCCTCTGAGAGTAGCTGGCTGTCTGGAGAGTCTGGATGGCCTCTCCAGGGGGGTGGAGGTTTAGGGGGGGGGGTCTAGCTCCCGACAGAGGGTGAAGTCTAAATGGGCTACTGGCACAGCCACAGTGGGGCAGAGAGCCAGAGAGGGGAGGTTGAGGATTAAAAAAATGGTCTGGACAGTAGACACTATTACTGTTCTGAGGGGAGGAAGGAGGTGGAAGTAAGAAAGGATGGAGATAAAAGAGAGAAAGAGAGCGAGAGAATGTGTGCATGTGTCTGCGTCCATGCGTGGCTGTGTTTGTGTGTGTCTGTGTGTGTAGTATGCTCCTAAGTGTGTGTGTGTGTGTGTGTGTGCGTGCTGACCCCCGGTGCGTCCCTGGCCCACGTGCACAGCGGGCTGCAGGCTGCTCTCCTTAGCCAGGAGATGGGGCAGGTGGTGGAAGATACTGGGCAGCTGGAGCACATTCTTATTGGTCGTCACATTCCACAGCTTCAGCTTGGTCTCGTCTGTCACACACACACACACACACACACACACACACACACACACACACACACACACACACACACAGACACGGAAGAATGCATGCACGCAGACACGGAGCACACACACACACAGGTGCCAGAAGGGGATTAAAATGTTTTATCAGAAGTCACACATTATTATTATTGTGGTTAAAAAAGAGAATGGATGCTACTAAAGGGGTCATTCATGTACAGTATATTTGAGTAGCAATCTGTTCTTACTGACTGGATATACCATTCATATATAATTCAACCTAATCCTTACTGAAATGTCAGAATAATAGTAGAGAGGATTATTTATTTCAGTTTTTCTTTCTTTCATCACATTCCCAGTGGGTTAGAAGTTTACATACACTCAATTAGTATTTGGTAGCATTGCCTTTAAATCGTTTAACTTGGGTCAAACGTTTCAGGTAGACTTCCACAAGCTTCCCACAATAAGTTGGGTGAATTTTGGCCCATTGCTCCTGACAGAGCCGGTGTAACTTAGTCAGGTGTGTAGGCCTCCTTGCTTGCACATGCCTTTTCAGTTCTGCCCACAAATTTTCTATAGGATTGAGGTCAGGGCTTTGTGATGGCCACTCCAATACCTTGACTTTGTTGTCCTTAAGCCATTTTGCCACAACTTTTGGAAGAATGCTTGGGGTCACTGTCCATTTGGAAGGCCCACTTGTGACCAAGCTTTAACTTCCTGACTGACGTCTTGAGATGTTGCTTCACTATATCCACATACTTTCCTCCCTCATGATGCCATCTATTTTGTGTAGTGCACCAGTCCCTCCTGCAGCAAAGCACCCTCACAACATGATGCTGCCACCCCCGTTCTTCACGTTTGGGATGGTGTTCTTCGACTTGCAAGCCTCCCCTTTTTTCCTCCAAACATAACGATGGTCATTATGGCCAAACAGTTCTATTTTTGTTTCATCAGACCGGAGGATATTTCTCCAAAAATTACGATCTTTGTCCCATGTGCAGTTGCAAACCGTAGTCTGGCTTTTTTATGGCTTGTGTACTGTTGTTTGTACAGATGAACGTGGTACCTTCAGGCGTTTGGAAATTGCTCCCAAGGATGAACAAGACTTGTGGTCCACAATTTTTGCCTGATTTCTTTTGATTTTCCCATGATGTCAAGCAAAGAGGCACTGAGTTTGAAGGTAGGCCTTGAAATACATCCACAGGTACACCTCCAATTGACTCAAATTATGTCATTTAGCCTATCAGAAGCTTCTAAAGCCATGGCATAATTTTCTGGAATTTTCCAAGCTGTTTAAAGGCACAGTCAACTTAGTGTATGTAAACTTCTGACCCACTGGAATTGTGATACACTGAATTATAAGTGAATTAAGCTGTCTGTAAACAATTGTTGGAAAAAAGTAGATGTCCTAACCGAYTTGCCAAAACTATAGTTTGTTAAGAAGAAATTTGTGGAGTGGTTGACAAATGAGTTTTAATGACTCCAACCTAAGTGTATGTAAACTTCCGACTTCAACTGTATATATATAGCCAATTTGCCCTCCATTCTCATGTATTAGTTATATCATTACTACCCACAGTACATTGCTTAATGATTACAGAGAGGTTCATTTAGAGTGCAACCAATCTTTCTGAATGGTTAGATACTGTTGTGAGGTTCACCCAAATAGTGGCGCCCACATATTCTGGACCATCCACTCTTACAGAGAGTTGTAAAATTATGCAATAGTTTAAAAACAGTGTATGGTGTTCTTATACAGTACCTTCAGAAAGTATTTATACCCCTTGACACATTTTGTTGTGTTACAGCCTGAATTCAAACACACACACACACACACACACACACACACCATAATGACAAAGTGGAAACATGTTTTAACATTTATTGAAAATGAAATACAGAAATCTCATTTACATAAGTATTCACACCCCATTTGCTACGACACTCCAAATTGTGCTCCGGTGCATACAATTTCCTTTGGTCATCCTTGAGATGTCAATACAACTTTTGGAGTCCACCTGTGGTAAATTCAATTGTTTGGACATGATTTAGAAAGAAACACACCTGTCTATACAAGGTCCCACAGTTGACAGTGCATGTCAGAGTAGAAACTATACCATGTCCAAGGAACAGACATACCAAAAAGACTCACAGCTGTAATCACCACGAAAGCTGCTTCTACAAAGTATTTACTCAAGGATGTAAAGACTTATGTAAATTGTATATTTCTGTATTTCATGTTCAATACATTAGCAGAAATTTCTGAAAACATGTTTTCACTTTGTCATTATGGGGTATTGTGTGTAGATGGCTGAGAAAAAACAACAAATGAATCCATTTTGAATTCAGGCTGTAACACAACAAAATGTGAAATAAGTCAAAGTGTATGAATACTTTCTGAAGGCACTGTAGACGTGGCTTTACAGTTACTTAAATCGTAACTGATTGTTGTAAAATCTAGCAACCTTATTGACTGATTCATTCTGACTGGTTGTAATTGGTTCTGACTAGTTCGGACTGGTTCTAACTAGTTGGTCTAACCGGAGAGGCTGGCCCAGGTGCGGTTGATGTCCCTGAGGGCCTGCTTCTCGGCGATGGCCCTCTTGATCTCGTCCAGCACCAGGTTGAGCTCCTTGGAGCGCTTCAGGTTTTCCTGCTCGGCAGAGTGCAGACGCTCCCTCAGGCCCAGAAACTCCCGCTGGTAAATGTCCACCACATCACCTACAGAGAGAGAGGCGAGAGGTTTGTGAAAGTCTTAACAGTTATCTTGAGTCTTAATAACCATCTTCTGTGATTTGCTATTTTGCATAGTATTACATGATTTTAACTGCTTGAAGGGCAATACATTCATTGCTCGTTTCATGCCAATAAAGTATGTTCAAATATTTATTTGAGAGGGGGAGAGAGAGAGGAAGACAAGAGAGCAAGAGGGAAGAAAGAGCGGACCGTTACAGGGGGACACAGGTTGACAAAGTAATTTAACAGAAACACATCAACTACACACCATAAACATAAATGTCACCCTACAGCATCTTGACATGGTCTTTATGAGGTACACAGACAAAACAGATACAGCACATAGGTAGTCCGTCCTTGGTGACTTTATGCAGCATTTAAAAGGAGTGATTTACCGTGGTCTGCGTGGAGCACTTTTCAAGTCATTACCCTTCTTAACAGCTTGATCAATAGGCACTATGCTCTGGACTGATATGCATCGATCCTAGTGGACGAATCACCTCACTTAACCCATAGATTGTTGGACGAAATCGACAGTAGCCTGGTCCCAGATCTGTTTGTGCCGTTTTGCCAACTACTATGGACGTACATGTATGTTGTAGGGATATTCTGGGAACAACAGAGTCATTTCTATGCGTGTTATAAATCTGCTAGGGACGGCCAGAGCTGAGTCCCAAATAGCCCCCTGTTCCCTACATGGTGCACTATATTTGACCAGGGCCTTGCTCAAGGGAACATGTACAGATTTCCCCCCCTATTTGGCTTAGGGATTCGAACCAGTCACTGGCCCAACACTCTAACCGCTAGGCTATCGGCCGCCCATTTGGGACAGAGTGCAGGTATTTCCAGGTCACTGACCCCTCTCTAAGCTGACTGATATTCCTCCCTGCCTCCATTCCTCCTTTCTTTATTTTCCTTCTTCCTTCTTCCCACTGGTCTCCAGTAAAAGAGAAAAACACTGTCCCTGGATTTGTTTTTCACAGGATTATATTTATTCGGACTCACACACACACACACACACACACACACACACACACACACACACACACACACACACACACACACACACACACACACACACACGCACACACACACACACACACACACTGCAGACCGACTTGCACACATGCATTCACACACATTGTAGGCTATGCACATAAGCACATGCCAACGCATGGATACACAGTGCGGAACATAATAATACATTTAATTTGTACAGAGTTTTTCATTACAGAGCTCTCTAAGCTCTACCGAGGGGAAAGAAATTACATGCACATACACACCTTGGAATGGACACACACACACACATACGGGACACGCATGTACATACTTGCATAAGGGCGCACACACACAGTTCTGAACATCGTGTCACATTGAAGCAGGTGGGAGCGAGTTCGGAAAAAAGCTAAATCCCAGGAAACAACATAGGACTCCTGTTTCACTAATGCTATGTGAACCCAAATCCCGGTGTAATCCCTGATAGCACCTAGCCCTGATACACAAAACGTACAGCAACCCAGGACTAGAGACGGATACATCTGACAGCAGGCACTTTTAATATTGCATAACTGAAAAGGTAGAAAGGTGAAAAGGCACAAGGACAATGCAATATCTACTGAGAGCATCTGGAATAAAGCTTAACAGAAACCCAACAAGGGAAGCACTTTACAATAACACCTTGTAATAAAACATTTACAATGGATTAGTATAGTGGTTTCCAACCTTTTTCGCTTACTGTACCACCAGCTGAGTTTTGCTCTGCCCGGAGTACCCCTGAAGTACCCCCTCATGTGCATTTTACCAGTAGGCCTTTGGCACATGACTTCCCTCGAGAACCCCCAGGGGTCCTAGGGAACCACTGGATTAGTAAATAGTTTATTCATCATTTATGGGGCGGCAGGGTAGCCTAGTGGTTAGAAGTTCGAATCCCCGAGCTGACAAGGTACAATCTGTCGTTCTGCCCTTGAACAGGCAGTTAACCCACTGTTCCTAGGCCGTCATTGAAAATAAGAATTTGTTCTTAACAAATTGACTTGCCTGGTTAAATAAATAAAAATTACATTTATGAATCATTACTCCCAAATTTGTAAATGTTAGGTAAGGTAGTTTCAGGCACATTTATAAACAACTTTTAAAGTATGTAATAATGACTCATAAGGTCGTAGATATTCCAGCAGTACCCGATGCTCCTTAAGGTCTCAAAATGGTGGAGAACATATCAATGGTTAAACGATAAGCACATAAGACAGAGGATTTTTAAGGAAATATATTAATACAAAACAGTCACACTGTTGTAATAGTGTGAGGTGTAACTTCAGACACTGTATGCTGAGTAAAGTAACGTTTTTGATTGGAAAAAGGCGTTTGTTGGCAGTGGCTTTTCTACCAAAACCAAAGTGTGGATTGCAGTGACCCCGATAGACTGCTTAAGAGGAAAGGAAACAAATATCTGAATTCATAATTCCGCTGTACTATCCCATTATGTTTTAAGGATTACTACCCTTAAAGACCCAGTAAAAGTGGCGACAAACAAAGCAAAGTGTGAAAATATTCTGCGGTTAAAAGACTGAAGCACTGGAGACTTTTAAAGGTGTAATATTTTCAGTAGTAATGAAGGAATAAAAATCCACTGGAGAAAAACTGTCCTGTCTGGCCAGTGTGTCGGCTACATCTCTCTGTTTTACGATAAGTTCATGTTTGCGAGTTTTTTTTTTTTTTTTTTTTTTTACCGTTATTTTACCAGGTAAGTTGACTGAGAACACGTTCTCATTTGCAGCAACGACCTGGGGAATAGTTACAGGGGAGAGGAGGGGGATGAATGAGCCAATTGTAAACTGGGGATTATTAGGTGACCGTGATGGTTGAGGGCCAGATTGGGAATTTAGCCAGGACACCGGGGTTAACACCCCTACTCTTACGATAAGTGCCATGGGATCTTTAATGACCTCAGAGAGTCAGGACACCCGTTTAACATCCCATCCGAAAGACGGCACCCTACACAGAGCAGTGTCCCCAATCACTGCCCTGGGGCATTGGGATCTTTGTTTAGACCAGAGGAAAGAGTGCCTCCTACTGGCCCTCCAACACCACTTCCAGCAGCACCTGGTCTCCCATCCAGGGACTGACCAGGACCAACCCTGCTTAGCTTCAGAAGCAAGCCAGCAGTGGTATGCAGGGTGGTATGCTGCTGGCGGTTAACAACATGAGCAAAACATTTGTATTAAAACTGTTTCTCACGTTCTTGCAACAGTTGTTTTACAACAGTTTGTTTAATAAAACGGTCAAATACATTTCCTTAAACATCCTGTGTTGTGTGCTAATTCATTTACCATTGATACGGTATGTTCTAGGACAGGGGTATTCAACTCTTATTTACCATTGATACAGTATGTTCTAGGACAGGGGTATTAAACTCTTACGAGGTTTGGAGCCTGCTGTTTTTTTTGTTCTACCTGATAATTCCTTGCACACACCTGGTGTCCCAGGTCTAAATCAGACCCGGAACCAGGAAAAAAAAGCAGTGGAACTGACTTCAATGTCCAGAGTTGAATTTGAGGGTTCTAAGCTATTTTGAGACCTTAAAAGGAAAATTCCGCTCAAAAACTACCTTTTGACATTTGTTTCATTAGTCCACTGTTGATACAGTCCCAAACTACATGTGCTTTGATTGAAACAAAACACAGGTATACTATAGTTTGTTAACACCATCTGCTCTAAAAAGCATTCAAATTAATGCAATACACTATAGGCTACATAACTCAAGAAGATCTTGCATACCCCCCTGAAACTGATTGAGATACCCCCCTGAAACTGATACCCCCCTGAAATTGCATACCCCCCTGAAACTGATGGTTGGCATGCAGATGCTTCATGGACGTTTCACGGTAAAACTTCCCGACTGACAGTGAGCGATGTGACGGGAGGACTGCAAAAAGGTGTGCGTAATGTAGATGTAGAGAAACATATGCGCCAAACGTGATTCGGATCTTCAGCTCTGGTGAAAAAGGAACGGGGTAACCGGGATGTGGGTGGTTACCTCCGGATCCGCAGCCTTTCAGGAATGGTGTCACACCGTCACACTAAGACAGACAGACAGACATCCACACCTCCAGAAAGGAAGACGGCACATGCAGGCTCGATGCTGGGTATTCAGAGAGTGAGTGAGAGAGAAAGAGTGCTGGTGTTTGTGCATATAATGTAAGTGTGTCTGTTGCGTTATTGGTTGGTGGCTGCACACACAGTACGTATAGTGTGTATGTGTGTCTGTGCGCGGTCATGTGTATACATGAATCTATGAACACCTATGCTAGCTCTTATCTTTCCTTACTTACAACTTGTGTGTGTGTGTGTGTCAGCATGCAACTAGACAGAAATTAATTAAAGCAAATTAATGCCTCAGTTTTTTTTGTACGTTTTTTTTTACAACACCAGCAGTCTACAAAGTTGTGGACAGGGAAGAAAGCAGGGATAAAAGTAGAGGTATGAGATGAAAGTGTCGAAGAATGATAGTGTCTTACAGCATGACGCTATGGAAACTTTTCACTTCTCGCTGCGGCCCCGGATATGATGAAACACGGGCTCAACAGCCGAGTTTAGCCTCTCTAAAGCATTGATAGCATTAAGGACTGTTGCTGCTGGGGGACAGTGCAGTTTAAAAAAATACAGATAAGAATAAGAGATAAAAGTAACAAGTACTTAAAGAGCAGCAGTAAAAAAAGAACAATACATACAGGGGGGTGCCGGTATAGAGTCAATGTGCGGGGGCACTGGTTAGTTGAGGTAGTATGTACATGTAGGTAGAGTTATTAAAGTGACTCATCGCATGGGAGGACAACAGAGAGTGGCAGTGGTGTGGAGGGGGGGGGGGGTGCAATGCAAATAGTCTGGGTAGCCATTTGACTAGATGTTCAGAGTCTTAATGGTTTGGTGGTAGAAGCTGTTCAGAAGCCTCTTGACCTAGTGTGTGTGTGTGTGTGCCTCTTGACCTAGACATGGCGCTCCGGTACCGCTTGCCGTGCGGAAGCAGAGAGAACAGCCCATGACTAGGGTGGTCTTTGAAAGTTTTTAGGGCCTTCAACTGACACCGCCTGGTATAGAGGTCCTGGATGGCAGGAAGCTTGGCCACAGTGATGTACTGGGCCGTTCGCACTACCCTCTGTAGTGCTTGCGGTTGGAGGCCGAGCAGTTGCCATACCAGGCAGTGATGCAACCAGTTAGGATGCTCTCGATGGTGCAGCTGTAGAACCTTTTGAGGATCTGAGGACCGATGCCAAATCTTTTCAGTCTCCTGAGGGGAATAGGTTTCCTTTTCCCCTCTCCATCAGTGGTCTCCTTTTCCCCCTCTTCTCAAGTGTGGCACACCACCAAAGAAAGCATGCGTGGTCACTCAAAGAAGAAGGTCTTACCCAAATTTGGTATGGTGAAGAAGAGTGAGTATGTGTGTGTGTGTGTGTGTGTCAGCCAGACCACACCCTGGACCCGTGATACCTGGCAGGGAATCATACTCAACTATGAGGGATCCTAAAGGAAGGTGTGTGTGTGTGTGTGACAGAGTAAGTTTTCATTTCTTGTCCTAATTCTTACTGATTTTGGGTTGTATGTCTGTTGTGTAGATGCAGATACAGACAGATGGATAGACAGAGGAAGCAAAACACACACACACTCACACACTTGTGCCTGCGTCTTGGTATGTTTATTTTTTCCGACACTCATTAGCCAGACAATAGTTCCCGGTCAAGTCTGCTTGGCTGATCAAAAATGCTACAGCACTTCCCAGACTAAAACACACACACACAAATCCCCCCCCCCCCCCCCCCCCAGCCGACACACAAACACACACTTTCTCCTTCCTAATGTGGAGTTTTAATTATCATTCTGCAGAATTGCTTATCTCCGTTAGCTTAATTATCTAAATCACTGGACGGTTGTGTATTAACTGATTACAGAGCCCATCTAGATGGGCGGCTGCATGCTGCATTGCTACAAAACAAAACAAAATCGCATAATGCATAATACATGGCTATGGAATATTGCATTATGAAAAGGGCCAACCTCATCAAGACTTGTTTTGTTTGCTTGTGTGTGTGTGTGTGAGGGAGAGCGAAAGAGCGAGAATGTGTGTAAATGCATTATGCGTGTTATTTTGTAGGTGTGTGTATGCATTATGTTACACATATTATGTGATTGTGTATGTGTGTGCATGCATGTGTCTATGCATATATAAGCTTGTGATTGTGCGTCATTCAAGCAGAGATGATTACTTTCCCATATATGATGGTTTTCAGGTCTGGCGCCTTAAAGCAGTGGTTCCCAAACTGTGGGGCGTGAGGGGTCAGAGCATATATACAGTGCATTCGGGAAGTATTAAGACCCCTGGACATTTTGTTACGTTACAGCCTTATTCTAAAATGTATTAAATAAATGTTTTTCCTCATCAATCTACACACAATACCACAAAATGACAAAGCAAAAACAGGTTTTTAGGATTTTTTGCTAATTTATGAAAAATTAAATACAGAAATACCATTTTTACATAAGTATTCAGACCCTTTGCTATGAGACTTGAAATTGAGCTCAGGTGCATCCTGTTTCCATTGATCATCCTTGAGATGTTTCTACAACTTGATTGGAGTCCACCTGTGGTAACTTCAAATGATTGGACGTGATTTGGAAAGGCACACACCTGTCTATATAAGGTCCCACAGTTGAAAGTACATGTCAGAGCAAAAACCAAGCCATGAGGTCGAAGGAATTGTCCATAGAGCTCCGAGACAGGATTGTGTCGAGGCAATGATCTGGGGAAGGGTACCAAAAATGTCTGCAGCATTGAATGTCCCCAAAAATACAGTGGTCTCCATTATTCATCAAATAGCTGTGAAGCGGCACTCCCCATCCAATCTGACAGAGCTTGAGAGGATCTGCAGGGAAGAATGGGAGAAACTCCCTAAATATAGGTGTGCCGAGCTTGTAGTGTCATACCCAAGAAGACTCGAGGCTGTAAACGCTGCCAAAGGTGCATCGACAAAGTACTGAGTAAAGGGTCTGAATACTTATGTAAATGTGATATTTCAGTTGAGAACAGTTTGAACTATAGCTGTGTATGTATGTACGTGGTCTGTACGCCTGTGCATGCATTGACTAGAATGTAAAGACCTCGCCAAAAGCCGTCCACAATAGGACCCTATCAGCTAATATGCATACTTTCTTCACCATAGACAATCAATCATCCAAATTATATAATCACTAAGCAACCGATGTCAGCATCCACATCAGGTCAAATGTGTACATACAATCTACAGCATAGTGCATACACACCACTACATAGGGGAGTGTCAAGCTTAGGGCATGTTTTCTCTCTCTATTCAACAGATCAGGTCGATATATGCAATATTCACTGAATACCAAAAGAGATTTATGAAGACTTGAGACATTTGTCCCGCCTCTTTTCCCATTGGATCCGAGCAGTAAAATCCTCTGAATTCATATGAGGATTGTCCATCAAAACTCAGCAGTTTGCTAAAATTAGAGAAAAAAAACTGAAAACCAAACCAACCATAAACAACTTGAAACTAGGAGTACTAGAGGCCACATGTATAAACGTTTGGACTGACACATCATGCCAAGGTAGTGAGAGAGAGTCACATTTCAGGACATGGAATGTGTATGTCGAACAGTAACATGAGCCTGGTAGCGATGATGTGCGTGCGGTGACATCGTCGTAGTACTCTAAAATCGGTCTCTCCTGTTCCTGTTGTACACATTTTAAAAGGAAAGACAGCAGTTGCTTTTACACACAGACCTATAACTGATGATTTCAAAAAGACATGGACGAATAGTCATAGCATAGTTGAAAGACCTTAATCATCTGAAAGCTTTGCTATTGACACACTTACACCGACAAAGCGACAAACTAAGTCGTTATGTACTCAGCCTGATACTCTAATTACACACTAATCCTAGATTAGTGGTCCGTAAAACACACATATCAACAAAGACTGATGTCATGTAAGCCACTCGGCAAAGGCATAGACCTACCCCAGCATTTTCAACTCAGAATAACACTTAACTGAACCCACACAATACTAAAGCACCCAAACCCACTCAACTTTGCACTTTCACTCACAAGCACACACACACTCACAAGCGCACACACTCACACTTTGTTATTTTTTCATCATGGGGAACTAACATTGATTTCCATAAAAAAAATCATATTTTCCCTAACCCATTACCATAATTCTAACCCCTAAACTTAATGGGTAAGTGGGAAATGTCCCCACTAAGGAGAATTTTAGAAGAACCAACCATACCTAATCCCGGCTCAGTCACTGACTAAAAGAACAGCCATCGACTAAAAGAACAGCCATCTAACACACACACACACACCAAAATCTGCTGCCTGAATACTGCACCACACGTCACACACTGTCACAGTAATCCTTTGTCCCCTGGAACATTCTTCCCATAAGGAAGCGGATTGGAAATGCCTGTGAATGTGCCTGGGTGTGAATGTGTGTGACTGCAGTCCATCTCCCCGCCACTTGTGGGAGAGCGAATATGAATAAAGGGAGTGTCGGAGCGCTGTCGGATCATGGCCCACCAAGCTACTCTGATCAAAGCCTTCCTCATCCTCTTCCTCACTTGAGAGGAAGAGTCTTGTGAAGTCTACCCCTCTGAGCTTCGAGGATGTGTGTGTGTGTGTGTGTGTGTGTGTGTGTGTGTGTGTGTGTGGGTGTGTGTGTGTGTGTGTGTGTAAGAGTGAGACAGAATGTGAATATGGGTGTGGAGAGAGAGAGAGAGAGAGAGAGAGAGAGTGTGTGTGTGTGTGCATGACTTTTCACCCTTGTGAAAGTCAAGGTATAAATGTATGGTGCAAAGAGGGGGCTTGGACTATGAAAGAGTCTCGTCAAGGCCAATGACAAGGCAAGGGTGGGAGGAGGGGTAAGTGTTTGGTTGCCATTGGAATCTGGTGTCCTGTTGCACATGCCTCAAGTTTCCACATGACATGGTTAAGATCCATCCGAAAAGAGAATTGTGTGTGTGTCCCATCCATTTAGACATAGAGAATAGAGCACCAAGTGGCACACACAAACACACACATGGACGGATGCAAGCACACGCACAAACAAACACACACACACACACACAAACTCTCTCCCCCTACTCCAAATGGACTATGTGATTGCACTGCAGACGTCTGTGGTGTGGTTATACTTCCAGGCGTAAGAGAATACTGTGTGTGAGTGTGTGTGTGTTTGAGAGAACATGATACAGCACACATTCAGAACAGACTAGAACTGTAATGGGACACTAATGCTATTATACACCACTCTTACAGAGTCTGCAGCCTGTCCAGCTAAATTGTCCGCACCTGCACTCTCTCTCACTCACTCACATGGACACAAGCACACATCTGTCAAAAACATACAAACAAGTAAACAAAGACCTCCTAAAAAAACACACACTGTGACCGTACAGCCAAATGCTTATTGACACCCCGAAGTTACATTCACATTGACAAAGCCAACACAGAGCCTACAAGTCTCAGTGGTGTGTGTGTGTGTGTGTGTGTGTGTGTGTGTGTGTGTGTGTGTGTGTGTGTGTGTGTGTGTGTGTGTTTTAAGGACCTCTCCATCTCGTGCGTGCGTGTGTGTTTGTGGTGAGAAAAAGGGGCCATGGTGGCTCCTGAATAATGCCATTAGGCCTGTTATCCTTGCATCACATTTCTGCACAGGCATCCTGGATGGAGGGATCAATACCTTTCCCTGGAGGGAGATAGAGAGGTATAGAGGGGAGGGGGGGCGGTGCGTAGGGGTGGAGTCAAGGAAGGTAGGAAGTGGGGAATGAAATTATCCTAGGGCAGAATTGATAGAGCACACTGATAAGAGAAGGAATGAGCCCCCCCCCCCCCCCCCCCCAACAAACACGCCCACCATGTCCACATTTCCATCCCATGGCTTTGCTTCCTCACACGGTCACAGATTGACCTGGCTAACTGGCTGTCCCTAACGAGTGTCCCCAAAGAGTGTCCCCTATCAAGTATCCCTTAACGAGGCCTACGGCATATGGTGCTCCTCAGTCTCAGTCCCTCTGCCTCTCTCCATTTGTTCAGCTGCTAGGGGTCTCCTTGAAACAGGGTCAGGGGCGATGTGAGAGTTTGTGTGAGAGACAGAGAGAGAGCAAAACGCGAGAGAGATGGGACAGAGGAGTGTGTGGTGTGTTGTGTGTGTGTGTGTGTGTGTGTGTTGTTGTGTGTGTGTGTGTGTGTTGTGTGTGTGTGTGTGTGTGTGTGTGTGGAATGAGAGTGGGAGAGAAATAGTGAAGGTTAGAGGTAACAGGAAAGAAATAAAGTAACATAGATCTGCTGTATCAGAGGCCGACCAAGACCAGAATAGATAACCATCCACCACCACTACCACTTTACGGTGAAAAATGAATTTGTTGGGGGCAAAAGTGCAATTTGCAATAAACGAGAGGAGATGAGAGGATAGGAAATGGAGTTATCCGAGTCAACTGGCCATGCCTGGGAGACAGAGAGCAGGAGGGKTTACTATAGGGCAGGCGGGATGTAAAAACACCAGGGGAGAATGACTGCCCCCTCTCTTTGAAACCACGGATGTTTAAGGACGAAAGGGGTAAAGCAGGCATTGTAAGCAGAAAACAGGATCCACCATTATAGTGAATGGGAAAATGACGCTCTTCGTGATCAATCGTCAACTAAATAAAATACATTTTGGAAGACAATCACGGTACCAATAATTGCTTCTAATAAACTCAATTATTCTAAAATGGCAGCCTGCAGTACCCCGGTCGGTCGTCAACTTGAGTCGGTCAATGAGAGGGGGCAGCGCTAAGCTAGCCTGCAACGTCACTTCCTGGTGTAGCTCAAACTGCGCATTTTAAGTCTTAACAGACTATGTCTTTACATTTACCATCTTAAACAGACTTCATTTGGCTTCAATGTGCTTTTCGACTTCACATAGGAATGTTGTCACGTGATCAATGGCTTTGACCATGAACATATAGTCACTGACACACGAGCGATAAGCCTACAGTAGGTGCTTTCCAGCAAACAGGATTCAGCACAATTGAGGTGCATTGTCAAATGACATGTTGGTTTGTGGAAATGTGTTTGTACTGACTAATAGTTTTGTTTTGCATAACAGGGAAGTTGAAGCTGAAAAGTGAATGTGCAATTTGAGGAGGTGAGTGTATGAGTAATGCAATGAGTGTCGCATGTTTGTGTATATGAGTGCGGTGCATATGCAAGAGTGTGTTTGTGTTTGCGAGAGATAAAGTGTCTGAGTGTGTCTGTGTATGCGCTTGCCCCATCCCACCACACACACACACACACACACACACACACACACACACACAACACACACACACCACACAACACACACAACACACACACACACACACACACACACACACACACATCCACAAGAGAGCAGTAATTATCCAGCCCTAGTCTCCGAGTGTGTCTGGATAGACTTGGTGCCAGCTGTGCCAGACCAGTGGTGCCAGTTGGGTGCCATCCCATTACTGCAGCCACAGCCTAATCTCCGCATTTATCAGAAATCATATCCTTATAAACCAGAGCTCATTTCCTGCAACAACCACAGTTAACATCATCATACATAAGACTATTGGGTTGGTGTGGTTTACGTTTAGTCAATCATGACTTTTCCTAGTCCTAGAAGTTGGTCATGCACTTAAGGTAAGTGTGGCCAAGTGACGTTATTAGCTAAAAACTAATTAATGGAAAATCATGAAGCCTGTACACTATCATTGCTCAAGAAGGACTGAAGACAAGGAGACGAAGCCACTTTAGACTATTCATATGTTGCCCAAGACTTCCAAAGAAGTTGGGCTCACATGCTGACAACACCGCTCACATTGCATGCGCAAGAGTTGCAAAATAAATGTGCACATACATGTTATTCAATAATTGCATGTAAACTGCTAGCGCGTCAACAAGTGTATGCGTAGCCAGGCGCTAAACTTGAACTTGGTTCTATTTTTGATGCTTGACACCCCTTTAATCTGTGGATTATTTGTTGGTGTAGAGAACACACAATGTTTTCTGACTCAAAATGTTTCTAAAATCTATAAAGATCCAGAAAAAAAGGACATTGTACATTTCAGGTAAAATAACAACCCAATGTTTATATCCCAGGACAAATTAGCTAGCAACAGCAAGCTAGCTAGCTAAATGTCCATGAATGTTTCATGAGTTTTGACCTGTTCCCCAAATTAAAATAGTTGGTTCAGAGTTAGTTTTGATATTTCAACCTGCGTGTCCTGATCGCGTCTGATGTGGACGGACAAAATCAACATGTGCGTGCCCGGTGTAGTTAGCATGGACTGCAAAATGGATATCCTGACCTATCGCCCAACGAGTCTTCTAACTGCCGACATTATACCCTGATGAAGACAGCTTGGCTGTCGAAACGTTGGTTATAAAAKAATTGCATCTGAGCTCCTAAAGTAGCTCTCCTTATCTTTTTTTGTGTGTTCTACTCCACTAGCCAGCACCTCACCAAAACAGGTGTTTTTCTTTCGCCTCCAGCCATTAAAATCCATCCAAGAAGCTACAGTAGGGTTAGAGAGACTTTTTCCCATCTAGGGGAAACCTAAATGGCAGAATTACCTGGGAAGCCTCAGGTCCACAGTGTTAAATTAAACCTGACTGTAATCTGGAGAGGAAGAGCAGACTGGCCAGTATTATCCATAGAGCCCGCGGTGCCCTCTCATCTCATCCTTTCATTTTCTCTCTCGCTTTTTCCTCTTCCTTTCCTCTCCTGGACAAATACTAACATTCTGTGGTTCCCAGGCACAAAGACGCTTCTGGGAAATAACTGAACAGGACCTAGTCTATATTGGTGTGTGTGTGTGCGAGTGAACCATAGGGATATACAGGAAACTTCCAAGATAAAGGAAAAAGGAAACACAAAACATAAAGTGTCAGTGTTGGGCCACCATGAGCCAAAACAGCTTCAATGCACCTTGCTGTAGATTCTACAAAGTGTCTGCAGCTATTAGAGGGACGCGACGCCATTCTTTCTCGAGAAATTCCAGCAATTGGTGTTTTGTTGACTGTGGTAGAAAATGTTCAGGCGCCGCTCCAGAATCTCCCATAAGCGTTCGATTGGGTTGAGGTATGTGAATGAGACGGCCATGGCATATGGTTTACATCGTCGTCTTGCTCATCAAACCATTCAGTAACCACTCGTGCTCTGTGGATGGGGGCATAGCCATGAGAACCAAAATGATGGCCTGCCCAGCATTTTTATACATGACCCTAAGCATGTTAATTGCTTAATTAACTCAGGAACCACACCTGCGTGGAAGCACCTGCTTTCAATATACTTTGTATCCCTCGTTTACTCAAGTGTTTCCTGTATTTTTGCAGTTACCTGTATACTGAGTATACTAACATTAGGAGCACCTTTAAAAAATCCTTCTTTACCCTGTCTCCTCCCCTTCATCTACACTAATTGAAGTGGATTTAACAAGTGATATCAATAAGAGATCATAGCTTTCACCTGGTCAGTCTATGTCATGGAAAGAGCAGGTGTTCTTAATTGCATTTTATTTAACCTTAATGTAATGCTTTGTACACTCAGTGTACATGGCCCTAGGCTAGCCTCTTCTCCACGTTGTTCTATGAGAATCACCACCCCTAGATCAGTCTTCTAAGTTAAGTCTTTCTGAAGGGCCATTAGAACACATTATGCACATTGAGTTTGAAGCAAGAGCTACAAGAAGCACTAAGAAGCTAACAAAAGCTGTGTGGCTAGCAGCTGGGTTGTTCCATTTGATTTTATTCACTTTGAAATGATATCAAACTCAACCATTTATTTTCTATAGATGAACACATGTATATCCCATGGTATGGTGGGGTATGCAAAATTGGTAAACTTTGGGCACCTCCATCTCCTGAATGTTATGGCATTCAGGTCCAAAAAAACACTTTCTGACCACTTCTACCATGGGTAAAAATGCAAGGAAGGTTTTGTTCAAATCAAAAGGGGTACGGTCAAAAAGTGATTGAAATCCAATGGAACAACCTGGCTACTAGTGAAAAAAAACACTAAGCTATGGAAGTCCAACTGTAAAAAGGCTAACAGAGAATGGCGCCCTTAGTGCTATTTGATGTGCAAATAATGGAAAGTCTGGCTTAGATCTGGATAGCAGAGTACTCAAGGATCACCATTACAGGTGTAGGATCTTCATTTGATCACCCTGTTGCAGGATAACTCCTGCAATGCAGGACATTTTAAACGTAGTGTATTTCAGGTTAAAAAAAAGCTTCACATTTCCTGTTGCTGCAGAGATTTTTTTCCTGCTGTAACAAACTGGCTCAAATTAAGATCCTACATCTGTACGGTGACAGGCTTTAGTAGTGAAGTAAGGGTGTGTGTGTGTAAATGAGGCATTTCTACTAAGTAAGAATGAGAGAGAATGAGCATATTAGACACATATTGCCCTCAGATTACACAGACCCACAAAGAATTGGAAAACAAATCCAATTTTGATAAACTCCCATATCTATTGGGTGAAATCACAGCAGCAAGATTTGTGAACCTGTAGCCACAAGGGCAACCAGTAAAGAACAAACACCATTGTAAATACAACCTATATTTATTTTCCCTTTTTGCACATCATCACAACACTGTAGACAGACATATGACATTTGAAACGTCTTCATTATTTTGGAACTTTTGTGAGCATAATGTTTATTGTTTATGATCTATTTCACTTGCCTTGGCAATGTCAACATGTTTCCCATGCCAATAAAGCCCTTAAATTGAGAGAGAGAGAGAGAGGCTAAGTTAGTGCGCTGGGAATTTCATCTGTGCATCTTCATCTGTGCAAATGAGAAAAAGAGGAGTTGGAAGTCGAGAATACTAACTAGCAAGAGATATGTAAAGTCTGCACGGACAATACAGGAAGGGAGTTGATGGGGAAAATGAGGGAAATTGATTGATAGACGATGGAGAGAGTGAGGTGAAAATAAAGTGTGTTGGCATGTACTGAAGAGGAGCCAGTTACCAAAAACGTCACTTTTTGGGTAAATAAATCCCAATAGTTGAATTCTGTTGTATTAAATTGGATAGTCTTTGGAAAATAAGCTTGACATCAAGTCTACAGAAATGCACTCGTCATTCATGTGTTACTGCATCTATAACGTGGACTATCCAAATAAAGTGTATTTGTTTAAACTCATGCAGCACCTGAGAATTAGACCAAAGGTTTTTTACGTGACAGCACAGCGTGACTTTGACACAAACACACTCATCAACCGCTCCCCTCTTCCTCATCCCCTTTCCTCATCCTCTTTCACCTCTCTCTCTCTGTAGCTTGAGGCCCACTCCACAGCTTTAATTAATATCATATCGCGCTACCAAGGCGTAGGAGCTCCAGTGGCTGCTGCAGGTCCACCTAAACTGAATGTCTGCAGATGGCTGAGAAGTCCGTATCTCTTGTGCACATACACAGACAGACAGAAAAACACACACAGACACACGAAATGGGATGACAACGCGAGATGGCACACAACACTACACAACACATAGTATTGTGACAAAACGTGCAACCTGTTTTGAACAATCATTTTAGGACTGAAGCCCGACCGAGCGTTCTACTCGGTGCATTGTCAATGGGCGCTGATGAAGATTTCATTAAAAGTGCATGACAGTGGCTTGGAAATACAATGACTTTTCTAAAGGAGGAAAATAATTAGTAGGAAAACCTTGTGTCATCATTGTGATGTCGCCAGATTGACTTTAGATGCAGTATAATGTTAGCTAACCAAGATTGAGGGGAGACCATCAGATTTTTGCTAGCTAACGTTAGCATTGCTTGATATTTTTTAGGAACTTTGCTAGCTAATGGAAACATTGCCATTTGTCTAAAGTAAATTTGATGACATGCTAATGCTGGCAAAGTTGATTCCTACTAAATATTTGCCTACGTCATCGTATTTCCAAGCGACTATAGTGTAATATTTGACGAAACGGTCATTAGCCCCCGTTCAGAATGACTGGGCATCAGCTAAATGGCAGACAGAGGGACTTCAGAGCCCCTAAACCCCTAAAATAACAACTGTTGCATTCAGCAATGTGGACCTCTGAGGTCAATGCTCTGGTTGCCACCAGAAAAAGGGGATTCAGTGTGTGTGTGTATGTGTGCACCCATGTGTGTGTGTGTGTGTGTGTGTGTAAATGAGAGACACACACCAGACTCGGAAACTTCTGGATCACTCCTCAATCTTGCTAACAGGCCTTGATCTCCACAACACATGGCCCTAGTGTGGAGAAGACAACAGGCCAGACAGAGACGGAGTGAAAGACGGAGAGAAAGGAAGAAGATGGAACGAAGAAAGAAAGAGCAGGAAATAAAATAACTAAATGTTGTGAGAACAAAAGTTAACATTTCACCTGTTCTGGGAACAATCATTTTTTGGGTTGCAGGAAAGTTCGGAGAACGTTTTACTATGGTAACCAGAAAGTTTTCCTGGGAGGTTTAATTAACGCTCAGAGAAAGTAAATTATTAGGTTATTTGGAGGTTTTTGAATGTTTCAATAATATTTTTTGGGGGGGGGGGGGGGTAAACTTTTTTGAACTACAAGCACAGATAGGACACATGTAAATTAAATTCCTTAGGCAAATATTTTTTTATTGTGACACAGCATCAGTGCGATTCAAACCAATAATCTTTTGTTCTCTATCCATGGAACTAGTCCACTGATAGCGTGCCATGTTTTTTTTTTTTATGCAGACACAGCTTGAAATGTTTGTCTATTCAAACAGACCCCATTTCAAATGAAACAAGCACTCATTACGATCAGGTGCACTCTAAAAAGAAAAAGTTCCTGGAGTATCCTTTAGGGGTTCTTCAAACGGAAACTGTGGAGGAACCCCTAAAAGTTCTTCACAGAACCTATTTTAATGGATCCTCAAAGAACCTTTTGAAGAACAATAATATCATAATAATAAGTCACTATTTTAGTTCTGGTTATTATGATTTTAGTGGCAAAAACAGAAGAAATCAGATCAAAATGAGGTAAACTCCCAGCAGAACCCCAAGTCCAATGGTTATATCCTCTGGCGTGTTGATGTTAATGTGTTGACGTTCTCCATATCCAGGATAATTTTGCAGTGGTGTAGGGAGGGTCTGTGAATCCCAAAAATAGTAATTATACAGATGATTAACAAAACATGCACACGCAGAATTCATACCTTGGTTTTTGTGGAGATTGTGAAAAAAAAGTGTATTGGTTTTCATTCACATTCCTTGTGATCTGTGACCTGCATAACATACCAATACCAAATGACATACCTTTGTGTGCCTCCCCGTCTATATACCCACAGACACAAAAGTGAGCAGTTCAGTCATCTGCACGCAATAGAGCTTGCCTTCAACATATTCTTATAGCCTACAGTGCATATTCTTACCTTGTTGTTGATTGATATCCATTGAATTGTGTCCATTTTCAAATTGAAATGTTTCAGTTGGACAGTTAGGTTACTGCAAGAACCCCCACCAACCAAGGAGGTTCCTCAATGAACCCCACCTTCTATGGGGTTCTTGGAAGAACCTTTTGGGGTCCATTTTCAGCGCCAAGAACCCTAAGGTTCTTCGAAGAACTTTGAGGATCTTAGATGAACTCTTGTTGAACCCCTCATTTTTTCAGTGTGTGGCCATTTAGTGGGCGCAGCCAACACCTGAACACGCAACAAAGTAGAGGATAGAGAGAGTTCTGTTGATGCTGGGAATGGAATACATGTTTTTAAATAACATTCTTAGAACATTCTCTGAATGTTACTTAAGATTTCTTGTGGTTTTTGTGGAAAGTTCTCTCAACATTCTTGGAGAAATTTGATAACATGACTTTAAATAGAACCAAGAGGAAACGTTTCACTGAAGTACTGAAATTCCCACAGAATAACACTTTTTTTTTAATGTTCTCTGAACTTTTTGAGAACATTCCTGACGTCAAACCAGTAGGAAAAGATCCCTAGAATTAAATGTAACCATGTTTGAACTTTTAGGAAACCTTCTGTTAAAGTAATGAAATAACAAGAAGAAGAAAAATCTTAAAATGTGCTGAGAATTTTCCCAAAGCCAAGCAAGTATTGTGCACCATTTCCCAGATAATTGTGGGAAGGTTGAATGCAAAATAGCCATAGGAATAATACGCTCTCGCCAAGCTCGAAGAAACATATGGTTCTCAGAACGTTATGTGCTAGCTGAGGAAGAACGCCTCCCTTATCTTCCCTGCAGTTGGAGTGAAGGACTGTGTGTGAGTGGTTGATTCTAAGGAGAGTGATGTGATTATTGAAGCTGAAGGCCTCAGGGGGTTGTGGTGTCTAGCGATCGCAGGTTGGGGATGACGTCAGCAGAGCTGCCTTGGTGAGCTCATCCCTTTACAAGGTCAGCGAGAGGAGAGAGAGAGAGAGAGAGGAGGGAGAAGAACGAAAGGCGAGGGAAAGAGGTGAAAGTGAGAAAGGTGTCCATCCTCCATCAAGCTGTCATCAAGCTCAAATGAGGTGGTAAGCACATCAGAGAATAGAAAAATAGCAGACACGCATACACACATTAACACTCTCCCTCTCTCCCTCTTTCCCCTTCTCTCTCTATTTATCTCTACCTCCCTCTCCCCACCCTTTTTTTCCTCCCTTCCCCCTCCATCTCTATCCCCATCTCTGTCATAGTACCAGGGCAGATATTCTGTAGTGTGGATTTGAAGCAGCAGCGCTACTGTAATTACACATCTGGGCTTCATCTCTTCCCGCGGCAGTAAAGCCTGAACTACAGTGAACCGTTGCGCGCTGGCATTCACGCTTCCAGCTAGCGCTGCTAAACTAGTGCGGGCCATAGGCTCCCCACTGTTTTCAGGCAAAAAAAAACACATTTGAAGCCTTAGCTCAACCACACATCTTAAAAAGCCCTTTATTGTTAACACCTAATTGAAGGAGTACACAGAAATCACAGACACTACAGAAGCACCGCTGGCCACTAGAATGAAACCAAATGGAGGGGATAACGTTCAGCCAAATGGCTGAACAAAACATTTAAAACGACTACAGAACTGAATGAGAATAACACAAAAGGGCCATTCTTCATTCTCTCGAAGTCTGTGAGATCACATATCTAGAGGCTGTTATGGACATTAACAGATTGCTTTCCAGATAGACAGGCAGAAAGACCGACAATAACAAAAGTGTGTTGAGAATAGCACTTGGGGACGGGAGTTGTGCAGAGTCCATTAGAAAATTGTAAGGGGAAAAGCAATGGTAGATTTTTCCAACCTCTAACAAAGGTTTGGGGCCCTCCATTTGTCAGTGTCTGTGAGTGTCTATTCTATCTGAAATGTAACTCAAATGGGCTCAAAAACGCCAATGAAGTATCCTATTGTAGAGAATCTAGTAACTATAGTGATACTAGTATTGAAAGTGGCGGCTTAAATCAATTGCTGGGACAGGTTTCTGTTAAAGTGCCACTACCTCTTGAATGAGGCCTGTATACTTTACTGAGAGCTGCCATGGGGCGTCTAAGAGCATGGCATAATACAAAGCTCGTAGCAGTCTCCTGAGACAGAGAGAAAGTTAAAACCATTCAGTAGAACGTAGCAATCCGTTTTTATTGTAAACTTGACCAACAAGACTTTGCAAATGAAAGGGAGGAGCTGATCTCTGACCTAACATGTCACAAACGGTAACAAATGTTGTGGTGCAACCAAAAGATGTGGAAGCTGCGACAAACGACAAATCAAAACAAAAACAAAAAAAATCACCTGGGCCAGACAACATTAGTGATTGTCAATTAAAGGTTTGCCATAACCAACTGTGAAGTGTTTTCTGTGAGATTTTTAAACGCTCTGGCAAAACACCATATGCCCAATACCTAAAAAGTGCAACCCATCCTGATACATTGACTACCACCGCCCTGTAGCTTTAGCATTTAGTGATGAAGAGTTTTGAAAGACTGATTGTCCCCCAGCTACATAAGCTGGTATGCTCTTATACAGACCGACTCCAGTTTACCTAAAGCAGAACAGGGGTGTTGATTATGCAGTTCTGTCTCTACTGCACTCTGCCAACACCCACCTGGAGAAGCCAAAGACATACAGTACCAGTCAAAAGTTAGGACACACCTACTCATTCCAGGGTTTTTCTTTATTTTTACTATTTTCTACATTGTACAATAATATTGAAGACATCAAACGATGAAATAACACATATGGATTCATGTAGTAACCAAAAAAAGTGTTAAACAAATCTAAATAAATGTTATACTTGAGATTTGTCAAAGTAGCCACCCTTTGCCTTGATGACAGCTTTTCACACTCTTGGCATTCTCTCAACCAGCTTCATGAGGTAGTCACCTGGAATGCATTTGTTTTTGAGACGCAGAGTAGGTGAATGGATGATCTCTGCATGTGTGGTTTCCACCGTGAAGTATGGAGGAGATGGTGTGGGGGTGCTTTGCTGGTGACAATGTCAATGATTTTATTTAGAATACAAGGCATACTTAACCAGCATGGCTACCACAGCATTCTGCAGTGATACACCATCCCATCTGGTTTGCGCTTAGTGGGACTATCATTTGTTTTTCAACAGGACAATGACCCAACACACCTCCAGGCTGTGTAAGGGCAATTTGACCATGAAGGAGAGTGATGGAGTGCTGAATCAGATGACCTGGCCTCCACAATCACCCGACCTCAAGCTAATTGAGATGGTTTGGGATGAGTTGGACCCCAGGGTAAAGGAAAAGCAGCCATCAAGTGCTCAGCATGTGGGAACTCCTTCAAGACTGTTGGAAAAGCATACCAGGTGAAGCTGGTTGAGAGAATGCCAAGAGTATGCAAAGCTATCATCAAGGCAAAGGGTGGCTACTTTGAAGAATCTAAAATCTATTTTGCTATGTTTAACACTTTTTTTGTTACTACATGATTCCATATGTGTTATTTCATAGTTTTGATGTCTTCACTATTATTCTACAATGTAGATAGTAAAAAATAAAGAAAAACCCTGGAATGAGTAAGTGTGTCCAAACTTTTGACTGGTACTGTACGTCACAATGGTATGTGTGGATTTCTCTACAGTCCAGACTCAATGGGTCAAAAGCGGCAGAACATGAATGTCAAGTCACATCTGCTTCTCTGGGTTCTCTCCTTCTTGACAAATAGACTCCTGCTGGTCAGATTCAATGGTCACTGCAGCTCATCTCTACAGGATCACCACAAGGCTCTGCCATATCGCGTGTGTTATTCACCCTGAACACTAACGACTGTAGGAGCTCAGACCCAGAGACGATGTTCATTAAGCACTAGGATGACACTAGAGGTCGACCGATTATGATTTTTCAACGCCGATACCGATTATTGGAGGACCAAAAAAGCCGATTTTTAAAATGTATTTGTGATAATGACAATTACAACAATTCTGAATGATCACTTATTTTAACTTAATATAATACATCAATAAAAATCTATTTAGCCTCAAATAAATAATGAAACATGTTCAATTTGGTTTAAATAATGCAAAAACAAAGTGTTGGAGAAGAAAGTAAAAGTGCCATATGTGCCATGTAAAAAAACGTTTAAGTTCCTTGCTC
This sequence comes from Salvelinus sp. IW2-2015, assembly GCF_002910315.2. Lineage (NCBI taxonomy): Eukaryota > Metazoa > Chordata > Actinopteri > Salmoniformes > Salmonidae > Salvelinus > Salvelinus sp. IW2-2015. The sequence continues at coordinate 18,086,217 of NC_036848.1, forward strand.
AGAACATGAGAGCATATGAAAGCTGGTGGTTCCTTTTAACATGAGACTTCAATATTCCAAGGTAAGAGGTTTTAGGTTGTAGTTAATATATTATTTATAGGACTATTTCTCTCTATACCATTTGTATTCCATATACCTTTGACTATTGGATGTTCTTATAGGCACTTTAGTATTGCCAGTGTAACAGTATAGCTTTCCGTCCCTCTCCTCGCTCCTACCTGGGCTCGAACGAGGAACACAACGACAACAGCCACCCTCGAAGCAGCGTTACCCATGCAGAGCAAGGGGAACAACTACTCCAAGTCTCAGAGCGAGTGACGTTTGAAACGCTATGTGCGCACCCCGCTAACTAGCTAACTAGCCATTTCACATCGGTTACACCAGCCTAATCTCGGGAGTTGATAGGCTTGAAGTCATAAACAGCGCAATGCTTGAAGCACAGTGAAGAGCTGCTGGCAAAACGCACGAAAGTGCTGTTTGAATGAACGAGCCTGCTGCTGCCTACCATTGCTCAGTCAGACTGCTCTATCAAATATCAAATCATAGACTTAATTATAACATAATAAACACACAGAAATACGAGCCTTTGGTCATTAATATGGTCGAATCCGAAAACTATCATTTCGAAAACAAAACGTGTATTATTATCGCATATACCCTGACTCTGCGTGCAATGAACGCAAGAGAAGTGACAATTTCACCTGGTTAATATTGCCTGCTAACCTGGATTTCTTTTAGCTAAATATGCAGGTTTAAAAATATATACTTCTGTGTATTGATTTTAAGAAAGGCATTGATGTTTATGGTTAGGTACTCGTTGGAGCAACGACAGTCCTTTTTCCGTGAATGCGCACCGCATTGATTATATGCAACGCAGGACACGCTAGATAAACTAGTAATATCATCAACCATGTGTAGTTAACTAGTGATTATGATTGATTGATTAATTGTTTTTTATAAGATAAGTTTAATGCTAGCTAGCAACTTACCTTGGCTTCTTACTGCATTCGCGTAACAGGCAGGCTCCTCGTGGAGTGCAATGAGAGGCAGGTGGTTAGAGCGTTGGACTAGTTAACTGTAAGGTTGCATGATTGAATCCCCAAGCTGACAAGGTAAAAATCTGTCATTCTGCCCCTGAACAAGGCAGTTAACCCACCGTTCCTAGGCCGTCATTGAAAATAAGAATGTGTTCTTAACTGACTTGCCTAGTTAAATAAAGGTGTAAAAATCGGCCAAATCGGTGTCCAAAAATACCGATTTCCGATTGCTATGAAAACTTGAAATCCGCCCTAATTAATCGGCCATTCCGATTAATCGGTCGACCTCTAGATGACACAGTAATTTTGGAAACAGCAGGCAACACAGACGTTTTCACTATGGTCAAAACTACCTGGACCTCAATGCAACCAAAACCAAAGACCTGGTCATTGACTTCAGAAGACACCAACCTACCATCCCAGCGTTAGAGATTAACGGACAGATCATTGAGCGAGTGGAAGACTACAAATACCATAGGAAGCATCATCGACAACAAGCTCTCCTTCAAAAGAAACACTGATCACATTCGCTCAAAAGGTCAACAACGCCTGTTCTTTCTACGGAAATTGAGGAAGTTTAATGTACACCAATCAATCCTTAAAGCGTTTTATAAATGCTTCATAAAATCCATCCTAGCCTTTAATATTGTTGGGTGATTTGATGCTCTAGGGAACACAAGTCAGAACCCATTGAACAGGGTAATAAGAATCAGTGGGAAGGTCATCGGAGCAAGCCAGAAACCCCTCAGTGACATTTTCAGAAAACGAGTGAGGAAGAAGCGGGAACAAATAGCCTGACACAACACACACTAAATGACCAGTATTAGCCCCCCACCTTATAGGTGCAGATATAGAGCCCTCCCATACAAATCTAAGAGCAGCTTCTAGTTGTGCCATCATCCATCAAACTCCTCAACTCCTAAAGTTGTATTTGTATATATGATTGCATAGAATGCTCAAGAAATGAAGAGAGTGAGAGAGATAGGCGGACAAAGCAGTGAGAGACAGAGACGAAGACGAGAGAAAGCAAGATGGAGACGGACAGAGCTAAGAGACTGACGGAAAGCTGAGAAATGGAAAAAAGGAGAGAAAAAAAGAACAAAAAGTTATGGACTAAATTGCAATATCCCAACTAACCCCATTCACATCGGAACAGTGTGGAGAACAAAATAATGGAAGGAATTATCTGCTTCCAATTTAATAAAACCTAAATGGGGTAGCCGGGAGGGGGGAAAACTAACTCCCGGCTGCTTTAACAATCTGAGAGTTTCGGTCTGTTCTCTCTAATGACCTACGCTGGGGGAAAGCTTAGCAGCACTCAAATTCTCCCTCAGCCCCTTAGACTGTGTCAAACCGAAGGAGGGAGAGAGAAACAATGCATGTGTAAAACTGCATTGCCAATATTGTCAACATTTGTTCTAATAAAGCTGATTGAACAGAGAGCGAGAGAAGAGTTTGAGAGCGTACCCATGAAAGACTTTGAGAAAGGCCAAAATGCTCATGAAAAAAAACACCAATTGCATTTGAAAAACCAAGGGAAAACTACTGTAACACAGATGTCAAATGTAGGCCTGGGCATTTTAATAAAATGGGCTGCGTATTGTTCTTCCCACGTTTACAAGGTTGGGAATAAGGCAAGAGTGTGAAAACTGGCACAAAATCAAGCCTTATTTGAGATCCTAAATGGATTTGTTTTGGCCAGTAGTCAGGTGGATTCAGGACAAGACTAGCCTCAGCTTGTCAATTAACAATTTTTTCGCCCACCTGTGTTTGTTTTTTTTACACTCCCTTTGCTTTCACTCCCTTTGCTTTTCATTGTGACAAGGACATATTGAGTTAGAGAGATGTGAAAATGTCTACTCTGGGCCAAATTGATTCCCAGACTGGTGTGGACATGTTTAACCAGAAGTCCCCACAAGAATAGTAAACACAAATGTGACCAACTGGGGACATTTTGTTAATCCCCAAGAGGTCAAATGGTATTTCTAAAGGGGTTTAGGGTTAAGGTTAGAATTACATTAACGGTCAGGGTTAGGCGCGAGGGTTAGTTTTAGGGTTAGGAGCTAGGGTTAGGTTTAGGGTTAAGGTTAGGTTTTTGGGTTAAGGGTAAGAGTACAGGTTAGGGAAAATAGGATTTTGAATGGGACTGAATTGTGTGTCCCCACAAGGTTAGCTGTACAAGACTGTGCGTGTGTGGGTCTGTCTGGCCGAGCATCTTTATCAGTCTGGTTTCCATGGAGACAAGACCTGGGTCAAACGTTCTTTGAATATACTTTCAAATGCTGTCATCTACAAAACGAACACTTGGTGAAACGCATACAAAACTCAACTCAGTCAAATAGGAAAATGAGTCTAGTTGCTAAAAAGATCAATAGGATCTAGGACTGCTCGATGTATGGCGTGACACCCACAAGACAGATAAGGAATATACTTTTTACTCAGACCGCCACACTGAATACTCCAGGTTAGACTACTTTTTAATGTACAATGCAGATAGACACATGCTTAAGGATTGTAGGATCGAGCAGAGCGACTTATCAGATCATAATGGAGTGTACCTAACTCTACACCTTGATAGCAAACCAAGAAATACTATATGGAGACTTAATGATCCAGCATTCAAGGAATCAATAAAGACAGAATTGAACATCTATCTGGAGAACAACGATAACGGGGAAGTATCCCCTGCTACATTGTGGGTTGCAGCTAAGGCGGTTATTAGAGGAAAGATCATAGCCACATCGTCTCTCAAGAAAAAGATTAAAGCACAGAAACTGCTGAAATTACAGGAAACACTAAGAAACTTAGAACGATCTCATAGTCAATACAAAGACCCTCTTATATTACCAGAGATTCAAAAGGTAAAACAGGAAATTGACCAGATTTATAGAGAAGAAGTAGAGAAAAAGCACAGGTTCCTGAAACAACGATATTATGAAGCAGGCTCAAAGGCAACCAAATTACTAGCACGAGACTCAGGAAACAACAAGCACAGAAAACCATTTTCAAAATAAAAGACCCCAAAACAAAGAAGATCACATTCAAATTAGATGAAAATACAGAATGCATTTGAATCATATTACACAAATCTGTACAAGCAACCAGAGAAGGCAGATGCACAGACAATAGAGCAATTTTTGAACTCACTTGATCTACCCTCAAATTGGGACAGAGCAAACTGATACTTACTTCAGAAATAACTACTGAAGAAATTACTAGAGCAATATCTCAACTAAAAGTAAACAAGTCTCCAGGCACTGATGGCTTCCCTTCAGAATGGTTCAAGACCTTCAGAGAACAACTAACACCTCTACTTAAGGCCTGTTTTAACTGGACTCTGCGCGAGGGGGGTCTCCCACCGTCATGGAGAGAGGCCATCATATCTGTAATCCCAAAAGAGGGTAAAGATAAGAAGGAATGCAGTTCATATAGACCTATCGCAATTCTTAACACGGATTATAAACTATATGCATCAATAATAGCCAAAAGAATGGAGAACATAATCCCAGAATTGACTGACGGAGATCAAACTAGTTTCATAAAAAATAGGCAGACACAGGACAATAAGGAGAACACTACATGTCATGGACCACATTACTCAGAATAAGACAAGTGCGATATTAATCAGTCTAGATGCAGAGAAAGCATTTGATTCAGTGGGATGGGATTACCTATTCCAAGTTACGGAAATATTTGGTTTCAACAAAGAAGTGATAGAGTGCATTAAATCACTGTATTCATATCCGACTGCTAGAATAAAGATAAAATGGACATTTGTCACGAACGCTAAAATTAGAGCGAGGGGCAAGACAAGGCTGTAATCTTTCACCCACGCTCTTCTCCTTGTACCTCGTACCATTAGCACAGGCAATAAGACGGGACCCAACCTTAGAGGGAATAACAATAAGAGGCAGTGAACATAAGATATGCATGTATGCTGATGACGTTCTGTTATTCCTTAAAGACCCAGGCTCAAGTGTACCTAGATTGATGGATGTTTTACAAACATTTGGAACATATTCAGGGTATGTGCTTAACGTACACAAGACCCAAGCCCTAGTATATAATTATACCCCACAGGAAGAGCTGAAGAGTAGGTATAACTTCACCTGGACCTCTTCATCCATTAAATATCTTGGAGTTTATCTACCAAAAGATACACCCAAACTTTATTGCATGAATTACGATCACATCAACAAGAAAATATATGATGACCTAGACAGGTGGAATTCACTTCCCTTAGATCTCAGTAGTAGAATTGAAACAATCAAAATGAACATCCTGCCGAGGTTACTGTACTTGTTCCAATCACTGCCCGTAGAAATCACACCTAAACAGTTTAGGGATAAACGGATACCAAGGGTTATCTGGAACAGTAAGAGACCAAGAACTAGATATACAACATTACAATTACCAAAAAACTGTGGGGGTTATGGCCTTACCAAACCTAAAAGATTATTATGTGTCAGCCCAATTGAGACCCCTGGTTTGTTGGTGCAATTCAGAATACGAATCCAAATGGAAAGACATGGAGACTACTTTGACAGAGACACCCATACAGTCAGTTTTGGGAAATAAGGACATGGTAATAGAAATATACAATAGACAAAATCAGTGGATTAATTTCTCTCTGAAGACATGGTTTAGGGTAGTTAAGCAAAATCATTTAGACAGAGGTCAAACTGCTGAGTTTGCCCGCATACAACCAAAGCTTCATCCCTGCAACTCAGGACAGCAGATTTAAACAATGGACGCAGAAAGGCATCACATCATGCAGTACAATTATAAGGAATGGGGACCTAGATAACTTCCAGGACTTAAGTAAAAAACATTATTGGGTAAACAAGATTTTTACAGATACCTACAAGTTCGACACTATTTCTTAAGGGAGATAAAAGTGATTGACCCTCGGGCACCTCAAAAATGTATCCAAGTAGTCACTGACACATACAACTTGGGGAGTAACAAAAAAACTATTTCAAATCTCTACTTGGGTATTCAAGCCTCAAAGAAACATTCAACAAACTATACTAAAAAGAAATGGGAGGAGGAACTTGACATTGAAATAACTGATGAAACATGGTTGAACATATTAGAGACTCAACAAAGCTCCACCAACTCAAGGTCATGGAGAGAATTCTGTTGGAAGAATGTTATACGTTACTTCATGACACCTAAACTGAAATCAAAACAGGCTGGCTCACTACACCCTTGTTGGAGAGAATTCGGTCTATTGAGGGTGGATCACTCTCATATCTTTTGGACCTGCCCCGCAATCGAAACATACTGGGGAGAAAAAAGATCTAACATTGGAAAAATTATGGGATTTGACATAGAACAAACATTCATTTCTTTGTACTTGGGTGAAATACCTGATAACTTACACAATAGAGAAAAGTACTTCTTGAAGGTCCTACTGGCAGCCAGTAAAAAGGCTATCACTAGGAAATGGCTACAAAAAGACCCTCCCACAGTGACACAATGGATAGACATTGTTAAAGAAATACATTATATGGAGTGTATGACCTTTGCGTTAAGAACACAAGAGGAGAGAGGTCAGGAACACTGGGGAAAATGGGTTTCGTACTTGAAAAAGGTCTAATTCAAAGATGTCAATGTGATGAAGGTATGATGTTTTACTTTATTTGTCCTTTCTTTGTGTTCCTCAATAAAAAACAAAGTATATATATATATAAAATAAAAAAACTCTGTCCAAATAATTAAGAAATATATACTTAGTGCACAAAACATTAGGAACCACTGCTCTTTCCATGACAGACTGACCTGGTGAATCCAGGTGAAAGCTATGATCTCTTATTGATGTCACTTGTTAAATCCACTTGAAATCAGTGTAGATGAAGGAGAGGAAACAGGTTAAAGAAGGATTTTTAAGCAGTGAGATAATTGAGACATGGATTGTGTATGTGTGCCATTCAGAGAGTGAACGGTCAAGACAAAAGATTTAAGTATCTTTGAACGGGGTATGGTAGTAGGTGCCTGGCGCACCGGTTTGAGTGTGTCGAACTGCAACGCTGCTGGGTTTTCAAGCTCAACAGTTTCCCGTGTGTATCAAGAATGGTCCACCACCCAAAGGACATCCAGCCAACATGACACAACTGTGGGAGGCATTGGAGTCAACATGGCCCAGCATCCCTGTGGAACTGCTTTCGACACCTTGAAGAGGCCATGCCCGACAAATTAAGGCTGTTTTGAGGGCAAAATAGGTTGCAACTGAATATTAGGAAGGTGTTCCTTACATTTTGTACACTCAGTGTACATGTATCCATTGATGGACCTTCTTGGGTGGTATTTATGGGTAAAAGCATGAATTACGTCCATACGCTGGACATCGGGCGACATTTTCGTGGTGCAAACATTCATATGGAATCACGCTGCCAGATTATGAGGTTTACAATATTGTTTGGCACAGATCGGTGTTCTTTTGAACTTGTCGCCCACAATATGAAAATAATTCCCTAACGTTAAGGTAATTTAATTCAAAAGACATTCATCACAAGCACTGTAGCCTAAAAAATAATTTCAGTCAAGTCTGGAACATTCCACCAACTAGTACAGACAGTCTCCTTCTGTTTTCCTACAGTCTGGTTCGGGGGCCTACAGTACGGTTCCTCTAGTCTGTGTCCAGGAAAGTTCAACACACTGGAGATGCTATTCCTCAGAGACCACAAGACCCCGCCCCAGTCTGCCAGCCAGGCCTACTCACCTCACACACACACAAAAGGACGTAAACACGCACACACACACAGAACACTGCCTCAACTAACACTGCCTCCCCTTCTATCCGTCAAAAATGGATAGAAGGGAAAAGAGGGCAACCAGAGAGGATGGTGGAGAGAGAGAGAGAGAAGGAGCAGGTGGGGGTTAGCTCTTACTCTCTTCCCCCTCCCTCTTTCTTTCCCTCTTCCTTCATTTCAAAGAGATGACAGAGGCAGTTAACTATGAGAGGAAGGAATTCTGATGAAAAGTAGACACTAACTGGACAGTACAAATACAGAGAGACAGAGAGAGAGAGGCACTTGTGAGAAGCTCAGAAGAACGAGTTTGTAAAAAGCCGTCCATCCTTGTGTAGGCTCAGCCCCAAATTGTGCTCTCTGTCACCACCGTCTGCATAGCAAATGGCTCAAGACAATGCCCAGGGACCACTCAGTACATTATATATACAAAAGTATGTGGACACTAATTCAAATCAGTGGATTCGGCTATTTCAGCTACACCCGTTACTGACAGGTGTAGAAAATCAAGCAAACAGCCATGCAATCTCCATAGACAAACATTAGCAGTAGAATGGCCTTAATGAAGAGCTCAGTGACTAACGTGGCACCGTCATAGGATGCCACCTTTCCAACAAGTCAGTTCATCAAATTTCAGCCCTGCTAGAGCTGCCCCAGTCAACTGTAAGTGTTGTTATTGGAAGTGGAAACGTCTATGAGCAACAATGGCTCAGCCGCGAAGTGGTAGGCCACACAAGCTCAAAGAATGGGACCACAGAGTGCTGAAGCATGTAGAAATCGTCTGTCCTCGGTTGCAACACTCACTAGCAAGTTCCAAACTGCCTCTGAAAGCAATGTCAGCACAATAAATGTTCGTTGGGGGCTTCATGAAATGGGTTTCCATGGCTGAGCAGCTGCACACAAGCCTAAAATCACCATGCGCAATGCCAAGCGTCCGCTGGAGTGGTGTAAAGCTCGCTGCCATTGGATTCTGGAGCAGTGGAAACGCGCTCTCTGGAGTGATGAATCACGCGTCACCATCTGGCAGTCCGACTGGGCGAATCTGGGTTTGACAGATACGCTACCTGCCCCAATGCATAGTGCCAATTGTAAAGTTTGGTTGAGGAGGAATAATGGTTTGGGGCTGTTTTTCATGGTTCGGGCAAGGCCCCAGAAGAGTGAAGGCAGCAAAGGAGGGACTAACTCCATATTAAGATGAGGTTTTTGATGAGCAGGTGTCCACATACTGTGGCAAAAAAAGGGGGTGGAGTGATAAATGGCAGATATGTGAGAGCAGAACTAATAAACGGGCTCTGCCCGATCACTAAAATGGCCACCCCGATCAGAACTACAGATCACAAAATGGCCGACTGCCAAAACTACAAGTCCCAGAAGCAAGGGGAACCCTCAGAAGGTGGAGCCAACACACAGATAAAGGGTCAAGAAAAACCAGGAAGTGAGGGCTGGAAGGATCTGTGAACCATAGAGAAAGAGACAATAGATATTGGCTGGATTTACTGTGTATGAGCTGGACTGTTTTGGACTTACCTGTTGGCGTTTGGACCTGGACCTACTGAGAACCCGATTCGTGTACCGAACCCTGCTATCCTTGACCTTGCCTACGACCTGGGTGGACCAGGACGGAGAGACAAACACACAGGTACTGTCCTGTTCGAAAGAACTCTCATTCTGGGGTAATTTGGTGACAGTTTCCCACTTAATTTGTGACAAACGCTCATAACCTTGAAGAGGTTTGCCACAATACACTACATGATATCTCTGTTACAGTATCCAGAGGACTGACTATTGAATGAGTGATAGAATAATTATATAGTACCGACGTATGGTATCCATCTAAAACTTGTCCTCTGGAGGAGAACATTTATGCCATCGACACTGAACAAAAATATAAAACGTGAAACATGCAACAATTTCAAAGAGTTCACTGAGTTACAGTTCATAAGGAAATCAGTCAATTAAAAAAAATCATTAGGCCCTAATCTATGGATTTCACATGACTGGGAATGCCGATATGCATCTGTTGGTCACAGATAACTTCTTTTTTTAAGTAGGGGTGTGGATCAAAGAACCAGTCAGTATCTGGTGTGACCACCATTTGCCTCATCCAAATGATGCGGCGGGGTGGCAGGTAGCCTAGTGGTTAGAGCGTTGGGCCAGTAAATGAAAGGTTGCTAGATCGAATCCCCGAGCTGACAAGGTAAAACTCTGTCGCTCTGCCCCTGAACTAGGCAGTTAACCAACTCTTCCTAAGCCGTTATTGTAAACAAGAATTTGTTCTTAACCGACTTGCCTATTTAAATAAAGGTGAAATAAAACTTTTTTAAATTTTATTCAGTCATGCTCATCTCCTTTCCCATAGAGTTGATCAGCCTGTTGATTGTGGCCTGTGGAACGTTGTCCCAACCCTCAATGGCTGTGCGAAGTTGCTGGATATTGGCGGGAACTGGAACACGCCGTCATATGTCGTTCCAGAACATTCCAAACATGCTCAATAGGTGACGTGTCTGGTGAGTATGCAGGCCATGGAAGAAGTGGGACATTTTCAGCTTCAAGGAATTGTTTACAAATCCGTGGGACATGTGGGCGTGCATTATCATGCTGAAACGTGAGGTGACGGCGGCGGATGAATGGGCCTAAGGATCTCGTCAAGGTATCTCTGTGCATTAAAATTGCCATTGATAAAATGCAATTGTATTCGTTGTCCGTTGCTCATTCATGCCCATACCCCCACCGCCATCATGGGGCACTCTGTTCACAATATTGACATCAGCAAACCGCTTGCCCACACGACGCCACACATCTGCCCGGTACAGTTGAAACCGGGATCCATCTGTGAAGAGAACACTTTTCCAGCGTGCCAGTGACCATCGATGGTGAGCATTTGCCCATTGAAGTCGTTTGCTTCACCAAACTGCAGTCAGGTCAAGACCCTGGTGAGGACAACGAGCACACAGATGAGCTTCACTGAGACGGTTTCTGACAGTTTGTGCAGAAACTTTTCAGTTGGTCAATCCCACAGTTTCATCAGCTAACCGGGTGGCTGGTCTCAAACAATCCTGCAGGTGAAGAAGCCGGATGTGGAGTTCCTGGGTTGGCGTGGTCAGACATGGTCTGTGGTTGTGAGGCCGGTTGGGTTTACTGCCAAATTCTCTAAAACGATGTTAGAGGTGGCTTATGGTAGAGAAATTAACATTCAGTTCTCTGGCAACAGCTCTGGTCGACATTCCTGCAGTCAGCATGCTAATTTCACACTCCCTCAAAACATCTGTGGCATTGTGTTGTGTGACAAAACTGCACATTTTAGTGGCCTTTTATTGTCCCCAGCACAAGGTGCACCTGTGTAATGATCATGCAGTTGAATCAGCTTCTTAAAATGTATTATCTTGGAAAATGAGAAAAAAAGTGTTATTGGTCGCATGAACATATTTAGCAGCTGTTATTGCGGGTGTAGAAATGCTCACGAACAGGGATGTAAACAAATGAGTGCACAACATTTTAGAGAAATAAGCTTTTTGTACATATGGAACATTTCTGGGATCTTTTATTTCAGCTCATGAAACATGGGACCAACACTTTACATGTGTTTATATTTTTGTTCAGTATACACGGATGGATGATCTCTGTGGTTACTTGTAGTTGTTCAGAGTGAACTTAGACAACATTGTATGCAATTGCCCTCTAAGGAATGTGGTATTATCTCCATTGTACCCAGCCCACCCCCTCCTCAGGTCATCACACATGGATGTGACGCCCTTCACAGAGGATGTTGGCTGGTTTGATTGGATATCTCAGTTTTACTACCTTTGGTTTAGTCTGTGGATTGGTCAACAATTGATTTTGGATACAAACAAGTCAGATCTGGTAGAAATGGAATGAAGGCCTGTTATTCTCTCTCTTATCCTGTCCGTTGTATGATATTTTCTAATTACCTAGGCTTCCAGGCTTCTGGCCTAGTAGGCATCTCTTCATGCTTTGTCCTGTAAGTTAACCTTAGGATCAATATGCCTAGAACTATGCTTTGTTAATGTCAGTATTGCCTTATAACATAAGCTTGATGTCTTGTATATGAATCCATACATTTTACAATGTTATTAAAGAATACTTGAGTCAGATAAACATTTTAAATAGGAAAATCACAGGTCGAATGTGAGGTACATTATTTTATATGATGTTTTATTTTATTTATTTTACATTATATATTTTATATTTATATGATAAATATTACCACACTACACTTGTATATGGACCACCAGTCACAAAGGCCCATTTTCAATCCCTTGTGGTTGCAGCTAGCAAATGGAGAGAGGAATCTGATCCTAGATCTGTGCCTAAAGACAACTTCTACCCGGAGCCCCATGGTGTGGAGGGAAACCACAGCTTTTGGCCAGGATGACAGAGATGAAGGAAACGGGGGGTTCTGATTGGTTTGGAGAGATCCAGCTGGATCAACACACCGCAGTCACAGTCCATGTGGTCAATGCTTTCCCTTTCTTCTCTTGAACATTCCCTCTTCCCAACTACACTTAGAAACTAAATCCCCCTCTCTTTTTGAAACTGTCTCTCTCTGACAGTCTCTCTTGGTCTATCCTCTTGAATCTTGTCTCTCTCCTTCACTATCTCTCCCCATGAACCAGCACCATATCGCCTTTTGAACCCTCACTCCCTTTTTTCCAGTCTCCATCCCTCTCTTTCAACATCCCTTCCCTCTTTTGTAGTTCCCTTGCCGCAGGGGGATTTCCCCTTCCTTATAGAGCAGTGAGTGGCCACCACACACCTCACTGAACACTGGGACCGTTATCATCAGTCAGAACAGAGGACAACTCTAGTCCTAGTTCTACTAAACCACACACACACACACACCGTGTGTAGATCTGATTCTACTGTGACACACTGAACAGTTCACATCCCTAGGTTGACAGGGTGACTTAAGTGTTCATGTTTCACAGTGAGAGCTTCACTGTGGGGGAGAGTACTACTAAGAGCAGTCTAATAGGCTCAAGACACACACACCGATGCAGACACACACACACACAATAACTATTAAGATAACAAGCAAATTCATGTCATATGTCAATCACCTCATCTTCCCTTGTTTCTGGGTATAAGCCAGAGACTATTCTCAATTTGTACTACCAACTTATACTGACCATAACATTTAACAGGATTTCAATGCAGCTCACTTGGCTGCAATGTGTGTATTAGTGGCTATGGATGCATATGCTCTTGTTCTAAATGATAGCACTTTCATTAGCAAGTCCAACACACAATGGCAAGATGCGATATGTAGGGCCACATTTTCTCAAGGCCACAAATGACTTGAAATGTATTTTTTGAAAAAGAGGCTACGTGGTGTACAGAGAACGATGTTATCATGTCATTGACAGTAAGCTCTCAAAAAAGATTTCAATTAGCCTGTATCCTCTATTCTTTATTAGGGTATCCAAGACAACCATGTGCATTAGTAACCTCGTCTCTCTCGCCCTCTCTCTCTCTCTGCAAGCGGTGAGATGTCCTCTAGACTCCAACGCATGCTATCTCTCCTGGTCCCCGTCACACTCCCAGATAAAAACACTAGCACTACGCTCCGATAACTCACAATCTGAGATGAACACAACCATTAATCTACAGCCCTAACCACAACATAGTTTGGTTATTTCCACAGTAGGACAGAAATACATTAAGTTTCCCCCCAGAGACGGATCCAAGATCCGTTTTCTGTTTTGCCTAATGGTTAAGGTTAGGATTGGGGGAGTTCAATGAGAAACGGTTGTAGGTTCAGAGTTGAGAGGCTATGGGATCCAAGATTTCTTGTTCTGAAAGTATTCAATGAAAAATGATATAACGTACAGTACCAGTCAAAAGTTTGGACACACTCCTTCACTTACAACTTTTTCTTAATTTTTACTATGAAATATCACATATGGAATCATGTAGTAACAAAAAAGTTTTAAACAAGCCACCCTTTGCCTTGATGACAGCTTTGCAGACTCTTGGCATTCTCTCAACCAGCTTCATGAGGAAGGCTTTTCCAACAGCCTTGTAGGAGTTCCCACATATGCTGAGCACTTGTTTGGCTGCTTTTCCTTCACTCTGCAGTCCAACTCATCCCAAACCATCTTAATTGGGTTGAGGTCAGGTGATTGTGGAGGCCAGGTCATCTGATGCAGCACTCCCATTACTCTCCTTATTGGTCAAATAGCCCTTACACAGCCTGGAGGTGTGTTGCGTCATTGTGCTGTTGAAAAACAAATGATAATCCCACAGAACGCAAACCAGATGGGATGGTGTATCGGTGCAGAATGCTGTGGTAGCCATGCTGGTTAAGTGTGCCTTGAATTCTAAATAAATCAGAGACAGTGTCACCAGCAAAGCACCCCCACATCTCCATGCTTCACGGTGGGAACCACACGTAAAGATCATCCGTTCACCTACTCTGCGTCTCACGAAGACACAGCGGTTGGAACCAAAAATCTCAAATTTGGACTCCAACCAAAAGTGGACAGATTTCCATCGGTCTAATGTCCATTGCTCGTGTTTCTTGGCCCAAGCAAGTCTCTTCTTATTATTGGTGGTCTTTAGTAGTGGTTTCTTTGCAGTAATTCGACCATGGCCTGATTCACGTAGTCTCCTCTGAATAGTTGATGTTGAGATGCGTCTGTTACTTGAACTCTGTGGAGCATTTATTTGGGCTGCAATCAGGTGCAGTTAACGCTAATTAACTTATCCTCTGCAGCAGAGGTAAGTCTGGGTCTTCCTTTCCTGTGGCAGTCCTCATGAGAGCCAGTTTCATCGTAGCGCTTGATGGTTTTTGCGACTGCACTAGAAGAAACTTTCAAAGTTCTTGAAATGTTCCATATTGACTGACCTTCATGTCTTAAAGTAATGATGGACTGTCATTTCTCTTTGCTTATTTGAGCTGTTCTTGCCATAATATGGACTTGGTCTTTTACCAAATAGGGCTATCTTCTGTATACCAACCCTACCTTTTCACAACACAACTGATTGGCTCAAACGCATTAAGGAAAGAAATTCCATAAAATAACTTTTAACAAGGCACACCTGTTAATTGAAATCCATTCCAGGTGACTACCTCAATGAAGCTGGCTGAGAGAATGCCAACCAAGAGTGTGCAAAGCTGTCATCAAGGCAAAGGGTGGCTACTTCGAAGGATCTCAAATATTTTGATTTCTTTAACACTTTTTTGGTTACTACATGATTCCATATGTGTTATTTCATAGTTTTGATGTCTTCACTATTATTCTACAATGTAGAAAATAGTAGAAATAAAGAAAAACCCTGGAATGCGTAGGTGTGTCAACTTTTGACTGGTACTGTGTGCTTAAGGTTCAAAGGTTAACCGTATTAATAGCAATAACTTTATAACCAGCAGTGAAGTGCTGTGTGGTCATGAATAATGAAAAGGATAATGAAGCCTCTGAATCTAACTAACGGTACATGTAGATAGGCCTATATAGGATTTATATGAGCTGTCAAATGGATATGGGCCAATGGAAACTCTTCGAATAGCTAACAGCTCTCATTGGGTCACTGAGTTAGTTCATGGGTTACTGATTGGCAGTTCATGATATGCCAGCCAATCACAGGGTTCAAAAGTGTAATTTCCTCCATCAGTAGTTATGGGTAAAGAAGGATATAATTTGCATCGCTAACAGTTAGGTGGTCGATACGTGTCAGAGTCAAATATGTCTGAGTGCTCCGTATTTCACTGTCCCTTGATTTCCACATTAGACCAATACTCTGAAGGGCTTGAGATGACACGGCCATATGACCATCACTGGGAATGCTGCCAAAGGGAGACATGGGAACAGTGTGTGGTACAGGCAGGTATGTGCACAGGCACACCCTTATGCGCACGACCACAAGCATGTGCACAGTATACTTGCAGAAATCTGCACATGCACACACAAGCACACGATTGCATGTGCATGCACAGGTTCGCTTGCGAATACACACACACACACACACACACACACACACACACACACACACACACACACACACACACACACACACACACTTCTGAGAAACTACTGCTAGGTCCAATACATCATAACCAGGAAGAGAGAGAGACAGGAAGCAATGGAGTGAGACACATTTGAGGGGCTGTGGAGAAATAGTGTGAAAGAGCAAGCGTAGCTTATGTGTCACTATCTGAGACTCCAGGTAAGTTATGTCTCTCGTTTTAATTAAAATACTTTTTTGGGATTCTGTTAATGGAGTTCATTAATTATACTCTCGTTCGGGTGACTGTGTGAGCCTTATGACTGCATTCGTTAACTCTCCTTCGCGAACCTCGGTCCCATTTAGAATGACCCGGCCTCACATCTTGTACTTGTTAGACAATGTCATTCCTTTAGAAGTCTGGGACATGAAAGGGCTTGGACGGAATCTACTTAACCCTTGCTCCTCCATAAGGCTGAGTGATGCATCATGGGAAGTGGCGTTTTGGAAAACTGTATAACTAAACGTTTTTTTTTTTTTGTTATGTTTGTGTCCTACAAATTATATATTGGTGTTCAACTAACTGAACACATGATTTCAGTTTGATGTCAACTGCAACATTTGTAGTTTCGTAGCTAAAGATAGTTAGCTATAGCATGTACCATGATACATGGTTAATAAGTGTGTTACTCCATGTCAACAGAGTGTCAGTTAACCATTAACAAATCATATGGGCAGTCTGTATTAGTCTGGGCATGTGTGAAACATCCGTAGAGGACACGCCGGAAACAGTAAGAACTCGTTATTTAACTCAAACCGGGTGCATACGGGACAAATACTGTAGGCCTACTGCCGTTGTGTCCTTGAGAGGGAGGCTATACGGCTCTGTTCAAACTGACCTTGATCTAATCACTTCAAGTTAATAATGACCTGTATAGTATAATGCAAATAAACCAAGCCATCACAGATACGCTTGTATCTTAGGCAAATTAACACCAACAATGTTGTACTGCTTTCTCAGAAAACTTAATAACATGAATGTGGACACACTCCAGGAAATGTAAACATGATCTAAAACAGTGCAACCATCGAGACACGCAACTGCGGTTTATGGAAAAAGGGATAGTGGGTATAAGGAAAGGGAGAGGCTGAAGAGGG
Source organism: Salvelinus sp. IW2-2015 (assembly GCF_002910315.2). NCBI lineage: Eukaryota > Metazoa > Chordata > Actinopteri > Salmoniformes > Salmonidae > Salvelinus > Salvelinus sp. IW2-2015. Next base: position 18,103,126 of record NC_036848.1, read on the forward strand.
GCATTCATCTGGCTTGGTGCAGTATAATGACTTGCGGTTCATCTTTCAAAACATCGGTGTCCTTCCTTGTTGTCGCTTCCCTGAACCGAATGAATGGGAAATGATAGGACGGAGCGAATGAGAAATGAAAGGATATAAATTGATTATTAGAGTCCCTTTACAAGGCATTCAACTATGAGGCAGTCAGGGACGAATGTATGTTGACATTGCTGGCTAAATAAATCCTATTCTAAAGACAGAGGTCATGAAGAAAAAACTACTGCCTAATGCAAAGGGTGTCTTATTGGTTAGGTAAAGTTTCATTACGCAGCTTTTTAAGGATAACTTCAAAGAAAAATAAGAATATAGCTTAAAAACCTTGGAATAAAGTAAACAAGCAACATTACATTTTTCCCTCAAGGAATTTGATTCCTTGTTGACTACAGAAATGCAGGTAGAAAAGGTCCATAGTGCACCTTTGATGTCAAACAGATTGAGCTCAGTAGAATACAGACCACAGTCACAGAGGGACTATACAGCTGCCAAGATAGGAGATTAGTTGATACAAAGGTAGACTAGAGTCTCTGTTCTCTCCTCTCCTGTCCACGGTACAGTTGGTCTGTATACAAAGCTCCTTCCCGTTCCATACAGGCCCCGAGAGAAATAATGAAAAACAATGCTGACATTCTTCTGCCCTAGTTCTTTTCCGCATTGGGGAATAATCAATAGGATCTTTTTCTCTCAACTCCGATTGGTGGGTTCTTAAGGTTAAGAGGTCAATGACAGGTCATGGCTGTTCAGGATCAAAATAATACTCTACGTATGACTGACAAACATATTGTTATTACACAAGGATTTGTAAGTAAGCATTTCCCTTATTGATGTCACTTGTTAAATCCACTTCAAATCAGTGTAGATGAAGGGGAGGAGACAGGTTAAAGAAGGATTTTTAAACTTTGAGACATTTGAGACTTGGATTGTGTATGTGTGCCATTCAGATGATGAATGGGCAAGACAAATGTTAAGTGCCTTTGAACAGGGTAAAGTAGTAGGTGCCAGGAGCACCAGCTTGCGTCAAGAACTGCAACACTGCTGGGTTTTTCACGCTCATCAGTTTCATGTGTGTATCAAGAATGGTCCACCAGCCAAAGGACATCCAGCCAACTTGACACAACATGGGCCAGCATCCCTGTGGAACGCTTTCGATACCTTGTTGAGTCCATGCCCCGACGAACTTAGGCTGTTCTGAGGGCAAAAGAGGCTGGTGCAACTCAACATTAGGAAGGTGTTCTTAATGTTTTATACACACAGTGAGTGAGTGAGTGAGTGAGTGAGTGAGTGAGTGAGTGAGTGAGTGAGTGAGTATGTGTGTGCTGGAATCACAGGTGGCCGGTGGCAAGGCAACGCTGCGGTTCCCTGCACACGGCAGTAGGCAGGTAGCAAAGGTACAGTTTACCCCCAGTGCCTCAAGGGACTTCAGTCCTGTGCTGTGGGGCCTGGGTGAAGTGTAGCGTAACTGCGGTGAAACGCCATTTCAATACCACACCGTAATTACAATACCCCCTTAGTGCTCCCCTCCCGTCCTTAACCATTTTAATTTCCTTTTTTAATTTGAATTTTTTTAACTTGGGCTTAGAGCCAATGTTTCATCGTTTTCAAGTATTTCTGCTTGACATTGGGTAAAGAATGGGCGACAGACAGACAGAAAAAAGAGGAAGAGAGAAAAGTGTGGGCCATTTTTCCAGCTCACTAGCTAGGTTTACATTCAATTGGCGACAGATTTATGCGAATATTCAAAACTCTGCATAAAAACAATATGCTAATTTTCCCACCAGAGATGGTTTTCCATCAAATTGACTTGTTGCGGATAAAAGGCTGTGCGTAATGACATGGTGCACATAATAATAACTATGGGTAGAACAATATTTAGGGATTTCTGTCTCAGAGGACAAAGCCTTCCTCTGCTACTACTGTCGAGGGGCCTGTTTTGTGGGGGGTTGATAGTAGGACGTTGCTCCCAGACACTGATCTAAGGTGTGTTTTGTTACCAGGTTAAGGTATGAATTTTGGAAGGGGTACACTGATCCTATATAGATCTGTGTGTTTGAGTAATGACTGACTAGAGTGGGAAGGGGCGTGAAGGGTTTTGGGGGTCCACAATCCTCCACTCCATCCCTCAACCCCTTCGTCCTCCAGACAGACCATGAAAAACCCATTTAGAAACCAGATCTCCCATCACAATCACTCTTTCCCTCCCTCCGTCACTCTCCCTTTTCTCCCTCTACCCCCACTTTTCACTCCCTCATCACTCCATACCCTCTCTAATCCCCTTCTTCTCTTCTCTCAATCGCTTCTACTCTTCCTCCCAAAATGTGTTCCCTCCCTCAGCTAAAAGAGATGACATTTAATTTTCTTTATGGGCCGGGGCTAATACGTGCTTACGGGAGCGACCCATCGGCACAGATGAGAGAAGACAGAGGCAGGCCAGACTCAATAAAAAGTAGACAGTTAATGTTATTGGAGCAGCAATTAGAGCTTCAGGAGGCAGAAGGGCTTTGACAATGGCCTGTCTCTTCCGCTGTGGAAGTGGCTGCTCGTGGTCTTGTGGTTGGACAAAGTGAGGAGAAGCCGGGGGTTAGAGCTAACTCGTCCCTCCCTCTCTTTCTTTCCCTCTCCCTCATTTCAGAGAGATGACAGAGGCAGTTAACTATGAGAGGAAGGCATTCTGATGAAGAGTAGACACTACAGAGAGAGAAGGAGGGGATACGAGATGGAATAGTATTACAGAGGAGGAAGAATGGATGGGTGATTGATGAAAAAGGAAGTCAAAGGAGAATAAAGGACAGTATGTATTAAGCCATCACAAAGCCTCCAACAAACAAGCTACTATAAAGAGTAGCCTCATTCCCTATTTTGTGTGTGTGTGTGTGTGTGTGTGTGTGTGTGTGTGTGTGTGTGTGTGTGTGTGTGTGTGTGTGTGTGTGTGTGTGTGTGTGTGTGTTTTAGAGCTTATAAAGGATTGGTGGAGACTGTGACAAGATTATCACACTAAAGCTGTGGTGATAAGATTAGGGTAAAGTACAGTTCACACTTTAAAAAGGTCTAACTTCCATACACCTGGACCTACAGTACATAAACTCTACAGAACCCTACACAAAGCCTACATAAACCCTATGTAAGCTGTATTTGCCTGTTCCTCCAACCCAAAATCTGACCCAAAGCTATGAAACCTTCCAATCCTGATCCCCAAGGTCTGCAGTGTTTGCAGGCTTTCGCGCCAGCCCAGCACAAACACGGCTGATTCAGTTAATCATCAAGATTTTTCAAAACAACGTTGGAAACCACAGACACATGATTTTGGAAGTTACAACTAAGTGCACACTGCACCAAAAATAACTGGACACAGCTTTAGTATGCACTTCAGTGGACACAAAAATGTCAAGGGTAATTGTCTGCCTATTTTCAGCAAGGTGAAACCAAATCGGCATGCTTGTATTTTGTGGCGATTATACATTTAAAGACTTTTTGCTGGCTCTGTATACTCCTCCTCTGTAATAAAATTAACAACCTTATGCCGTCATCTTTTATAGTACGTTTAAGTGCCCAGTGGTTGGCTACCTTTCTCTTTTCCCTATAACACCCTGTAAGTGTAGCACTACATCCAAACTTAAGTCTGAAATTGGCAGTACAAAACTCTATCACTGTCTCTGTCATCACCCCCACAGAGTGGCTTTGTGGTAAGACCCTAATGCCCAATCCTATACTTTTGAAAAGTACCCTTCCATCCCACATTAGTGCTGAGCGATTTGTGTATATATTTTTTTTTTACCCCCTTTTCTCCCCAATTTTCGTGGTATCCAATTACTAGTAATTACTATCTTGTCTCATCGCTACAACTCCCGTACGGGCTCGGGAGAGACGAAGGTCGAAAGCCATGCGTCCTCCGAAACACAACCCAACAAAGCCGCACTGCTTCTTAACACAGCGCGCCTCCAACCCGGAAGCCAGCCGCACCAATGTGTCGGAGGAAACACTGAGCACCCGGCTCCCTTGGTTAGTGCGCACTGCGCCCGGCCCGCCACAGGAGTCGCTGGTGCGCGATGAGACAAGGATATCCCTACCGGCCAAACCCTCCCTAACCCGGACGACGCTAGGTCAATTGTGCGTCGCCCCACGGACCTCCCGGTCGCGGCCGGCTGCGACAGAGCCTGGGCGCGAACCCAGAGTCTCTGGTGGCGCAGCTAGCGCTGCGATGCAGTGCCCTAGACCCCTGCGCCACCCGGGAGGCCCACGATTTGTGATTTTTGAGGTCGGTACAGTTTCGGGTCGATTATTAAAGTTTACGTTTTTGATAATTTTTTAACACCTTACACTGTGTGGGTTGAATGCTGTAACACAGAATAAAACAATGAATAAAAGTCCCATGATGGTAGTGACTGCACAATACTGGTCATCACTTACTAACCATCATTTATTCACATTTGTTGTGAAGATTACTTTTGTTTTATTTGATTACTTTATTCTAAGTCATCATCTCATCTCTATAGAGTTGCTGCCTAAAGTATCTGTCTCTCTTATGTAACCATACCAAAAGCAACATATCATACTAATTTGAGTGTTCTGGATTTACTTTTACTATGTTATGTCAAGTCTATTAGACCAGGCTGAACCTAATGTAGCAGGTATAAAATGAACACACAGACCAGACAAGTAGGTGCACAATGGATTATGGTCATTGTAGTTAATTACCACGATTTCTGTGCTAAACTATGAAGAACATTGGCCTGTGGAAAACTACAACTCCTTACTACACCGCACTGTTCGGGTTTGATCTGATTCATCTCCAGAGAAATGGCGCAATGTGTGAATTTAGATCACTGAAAAAACTGAACAAAATGGAATTTAAATAATTGAACCGAACTGTCAGTTGTTAAAATAAAAAAATAACCGACATTTCAGTGAATTGCTCAGCACTATTCCACATTCAGTAAGTATTCAGACCCCTTGACTTTTTTACATTTTGTTAAGTTACAGAATAATTCTAAAATGGATGAAATAGTTTCCCCCCCTCATCAATCTACACACAATACCCCATAATGACAAAACAAAAAAAGGTTTTTAGAATTGTTAACTAGTTTATAAAATGTTTTAAAAAACAAACTTTTTTACATAACTATTCAGACCCTTCACTCAGTACTTTGATGAAGCACCTTTGGCAGCAATTACAGCCTTGAGTATGACACTACAAGCTTGGCACACCTGTATTTGGGGAGTTTCGCCCATTCTTCTCTACAGATCCTCTACAGCTCTGTCAGTTTGAATGGAGAGTGTCGCTGCACAGCTATTTTCAGGTCTGATGTTCGATCGGGTTCAAGTCTGGGCTCTGGCTGGGCCACACGAGGACATTCAGAGTCTTGTCCCGAAGCCACTCCTGCATTATCTTGGCTGTGTGCTAAGGGTCGTTGTCCTGTTAGAAGGTGAACCTTCGCCCCAGTCTGAGGTCCAAAGTGCTCTGGAGCAGGATTTCCTCTTTCCCTCGATCCTGACTAGTTTCCCAGTCCCTGCCGCTGAAAAACATCCCCACAGCATCATGCTGGCACCACCTTGCTTCACCGTAGGGATGGTGCCAGGTTTCCTCCAGACGTGATACTTGGCATTCTGGCCAAAGAATTTTCAATCTTGGTTTCATCAGACCAGAGAATCTTGTTTCTCATGGTCAGAGTCCTTTAGGTGCCCTTTGGCAAACTCCATGTGGGCTGTCATGTGCCTTTTACTGGGGAGTGGCTTCAGTCTGGCCACTCAACCATAAAGGCCTAATTGGTAGAGTGCTGCAGAGATGGTTGTCCTTTTGGAAGGTTCTTCCATCTCCAAAGAGGAACTCTGGAGCTCTGTCAGAGTGACCATCACCCCCATGACCAAGGCCCTTCTCCCCGGATTGCCCAGTTTGGCAGGGGCGACCAGCTCTAGGAAGAGTCTTGTTGGTTCTAAACTTCTTCCATTCAGAATGATGGAGGCCACTGTGTTCTTGGGGACTTTCAATGCTGCAGAAATGTTTTGGTACCCTTCCCCAGATCTGTGCCACAACAAAATCCTGTCTCAAAACAAATCGTTATTGGTCACATACACATGGTTAGCAGATGTTAATGCGAGTGTAGTGAAATGCTTATGCTTCTAGATCCAACAGCACAGCTGTATCTAACAGGTAATATCTAACAATTCCAACAACAAAAACGAATACACACAATCTAGTAAAAGAAATGGGATAAGAATATATGGATGAGCAGTGAGAGCGGCTAAGATGCAATAGCTTTGTAGTATACAGTATATACATTTGAGATAAGTAATGTGAGATACGTAAACATTCTTAAAGTGGCATTATTAGTGACTAGTGTTACATTTTTAAAGTGGTGGCTGTTTAACAATCTGATGGCCTTGCGATAGAAGCTGTTTTTCAATCTCTCTGTCCCAGCTTTGTTGCATCTCTACTGACCTCGCATTCTGGATGGAAGCAGGGTGAACAGGCAGTGGCTCGGGTGGTTATTGTACTTGATGATCATTTTGCCTTCCTGTGACATCGGGTATTGTAGGTGTCCTGGAGGGCAGGTAGTTTGCCCCCGGCGATGAGTTGTGCAGACCGCACCACCCTCTGGAGAGCCCTGCGGTTGTGGGCAGTGCAGTTGCCTTTCCAGGCGGTAATACAGCCCGACAGGATGCTCTCAATTGTGCACCTGTAAAAGTTTCGGTGACATGCCACATTTTTTTAGCCTCCTGAGGTTGAAGAAGCACTGTTGCGCCTTCTTCCCCACACTGTGTGCGTGGACCATTTCAGTTTGTCGGTGATATGTAAACTTTCCACCTTCTCCACTGCTGTCCCGTTGATGTGGATAAGGGGGTGCTCCCTTTGCTGTTTCCTGATGTCCACAATCATCTCTTTTGTTTTGCTGACATTGAGTGAGAGGTTATTTTCCTGACACCACAGTCCGAGGGCCCTCACCTCCTCCCTGTAGGCTGTCTCGTTGATGTTTGTAATCAAGCCTACCACTGTTGTATCGCCTGCAAACTTGATGATTGAGTTGGAGGCGTGCATGGCCACGAAGTCGTGGGTGAACAGGGAGTACAGGAGGGGGCTGAGAACGCACCCTTGTGGGGCCCCAGTGTTGGTGGTCAACGGAGTGATGTTGTTTCCTACCTTCACCACCTGGGGGGCGGCCCGTCAGGAAGTCCAGGACCCAGTTGCACAGGGCGGGGGTCGAGACCCAGGGTCTCAAGCTTAATGATGAGTTTGGAGGGTACTATGGTGTTGAATGCTGAGCTGTAGTCAATGAACAGCATTCTTACATAAGTATTTCTCTTGTCCAGATGGGATAGGGCAGTGTGCAGTGTGGTGGCGATTGCATCGTCTGTGGACCTATTGGGGCTGTAAGCAAATTGAAGTGGGTCTAGGGTGACAGGTAAGGTGGAGGTGATATGATCCTTGACTAGTCTCTCAAAGCACTTCCTGATGACAAAAGTGAGTGCTGCGTGGCGATAGTCATTTAGTTCAGTTACCTTGGCTTTCTTGGGAACAGGAACAATGGTGGCCATCTTGAAACATGTGGGGACAGCAGACTGGGACAGGGATTAATTAAATATGTCCGTAAACACACCAGCCAGCTGGTCTGCGCATGCTCTGAGGCCGGCAGCCTTGCGAGGGTTAACACGTTTAAATGTTTTACTGACGTTGGCCATGGAGGATGAGAGCCCACAGTCTTTGGTAGCGGTTCGCGTCGGTGGCACAAAGAAGTTGTTTAATTTTTCTGGAAGCAAGACGTCGATGTCCACGATGTGGCTGGTTTTCTTTTTGTAATCTGTGATTGTCTGTAGAACCTGCCACATACGTCTCGTGTTTGAGACGTTGAATTGGGACTCCACTTTGTCTCTATATTGACGCTTTGCTTGTTTGATTGCCGTACGGAGGGAATGACTACAGTGTTTGTATTAGGCCATATTCCGAGTTGCCTTGCCATGATTAAATGCTACTAGCTTTCAGTTTTGCGCGAATGCTGCAATCAATCCACGATTTCTGGTTAGGGAAGGTTTTAAAAGTCACAGTGGGTACAACATCTCCTATACACTTCCTTATAAACTCGCTCACAGAGTCCGCGTATACGTCATTGTTATTGTCTGAGGCTACCCGGACATATCTCAATCCACGTGATCGAAGCAATCTTGAAGCGTGGAATCCGATTGGTCAGACCAGCATTGGATAGAGCTAAGCAAGGGCGCTTCCTGTTTTAGTTTCTGCCTATATGAGGGGAGCAAAAAGATGGAGTCATGGTCAGATTTGACAAAAGGAGGGCGGGGGAGGGCCTTGAATGCATCGCGGAAGTTAAATTAGCAATGGTCGAGTGTTTTACTTGCGCGTGTACTGCAATCGATATGCTGATAGAATTTAGCTAGCCTTGTTCTCAAATTAGCTTTGTTAAAATCCCCAGCTACAATAAATGCAGCCTCAGGATATATGGTTTCCAGTTTGCGTGAAGTTCCTTGATGGCCATCTTGGTATTGCTTGCAGGGGGGGATATACAGAGCTGTGACAATAACGGAGGAGAGTTCTCTTGGGAGATAATACGGTCGGCATTTGATTGTGAGGAATTCTAGGTCAGGTGAACAAAAGGACATGAGCTCCTGTATGTTGTTACAATTACACCATGAGTCATTAATCAAGAAACATACATCCCCGCCCTTCTTCTTACCAGAGAGATGTTTATTCCTGCACTGAAAACCCCATTGGCTGTACTGACTCCGACAGCATGTCACCAGCTAGCCATGTTTCCGTGAAATGTATGCACGTAATAACACTTAAGGTTTTCTGGGCTAACAATGTAAGAAATAATACATAAAAAACTAAATACTGCAGTTTCCTAAGGACTAGAAGAGAAGCTGCTATCTCCATCGGCGCCATCTTGATGTGATATCAGCGCTAATCTTGGAGCTCTACAGACAATTCCTTCCACCTCATGGCTTGGTTTTTGCTCTGACACACCGTCAACTGTGGAACCTTATATAGACAGGTGTGTGCCTTTCCAAATAATGTCCTATCAATTGAATTTACCACAGCTTGGACTCCAAGTTGTAGAAACATCAAGGATGATCAATGGAAACAGGATGCACCTGAGCTCAATTTCAAGTCTTATAGCAAAAGGTCTGAATACTTATGTAAATAAGGTTTCTGTTTTTAATTTTTAATACATTTGCCAACATTTCGAAAAACCTGTTTTCGCTTTGTCATTATGTGGTATTGTGTGTAGATTGATGAGAATAATTTAGATTTTGAATCGATTTTAGAATATGGCTGTAACATAACAAAATGTGGAAAAAGTCAAGGGGTCTGAACACTATCCGAATGCACTGTATTTCATGGGGGGGGGGGGGGGGTCAATCAAGCATGAAAGCTACACATTTGAATGGGAGCAGGCCAGTTTTGCATGCTGGTTGCAGGTGGCATTGGCTTGACTGGCACTGAAGCCCTCTGGCAACCCACCTGCTCCTCTGGCAAACAACAGCTCAACTCTACGAAACGGAGACGGAGCGGGCGTGCCTCCAAAATGGAAATTCCTGGAACCTGATCTAATGGTGATGGCGCATCGCTTAACAGCTCCATGGCGGCCGTAGCAGCTCCAATGAGACATGTTTAAATGCACTCAATTACAGTTGTTGATAGAGCAATAGGGGTGGATTGAGGGTTCAGTGCCCCATAATGGGCCTGGTTATCATGTCAATCATAGCACTGATTATTTTAACCCAATAAAAGGCCTTTGAGGTAAAGGTTGAAAAGAGCTGCATTGGGTAGCATGGGGTAACATGAGGCAATGGCTGAAAGGGACTGGTGGTCCCACCCATAGAGGGGTCATCAAACCCTGTTTTCCCCATCATATCACCCCATGTGAAAATAGTTCATAACCTTATTACAAAAGGGACTGGCAGTATGAAAGGACAACTTGTGCACAGGATTAGCCTTTATTTAATCCTATACAGTCTTTACTTTGATAGTCCACTTTCAATACACAATAAACCAACCACAAATCTCACAGATGCATAATAATCGTCCCAACCGGAGTCAATTCTGAGTCCATGTAAATCCACTCTGACTGAGTGACTAGCAGCGACTGCCTGACCTCTCTAGACAGACTCCATCTTCCTACAATGAGCTCCCCCTTCTGGTTGCCCAAAGTGGCGTCTGTCAGTCACTCAAACTGTCAGAGCTCCCCTAGGCTCGGCATCAACCAAAAATAATGAATAGGCGAAAATGTCCTCCTTGTAGATGTAATATGCAACTGAACATAAAGCTAATCTCTTCTCCCAAATTCAACAACTGTACCTTACCTGACGTTAACGTACAAACTGAGCTAGAATAACTGACGTCTCCTGAAGTTACAGACTCTCTAAAAGGTCTTTGCAAAAGGCATATTTAGCTTCAGGCTTCCTCCACCCAAAATACTCCCATGATAGCGTAAGTGTATCATGTGCCCTTTTAAAAACAATTGTGTTTACGGATACCTCCCATTCATTAGCGCATATTTTACCCCTCTTGTTTGTGATTATTAACCTCTTTCCACTGCTTTTCCCTAAGTAGTAAACAATTGCTTATGCGTTACACCTTTTCCATTCCATAATTAGTCTGCCATTTAGAATTTAATATACAGCGAGCGGTAACGTAAACATACCAAGTCTATAATTGGTGCTAATTGAACATGAAGGACGAGAGAGTGGGAGGGAAAAACATTGGGGGGGGGGGGGGGCTCAAACTCAGTTTCCTAGAACTCCCACAGGGAGCAAAGGGGGCAGATGATTGGGCCTGGGCTTATAGGCCTACTTCCTGTTTACTGTTTGTTGTTTGTACTCTCCTCAGAGACAGACTACACAAACCATGAAGATAAGAAGAACGCAAGCTCAGACAAATGCTAAAAGGAAAACAGAGCCACAGTTTCCTTTCAAAAGGGGCGAGTTAGTTAGACTTGCTTGTTGTGGTCACTTATCTGTGGAGAAATCCATTGCTCTATTGTATCAAGGGGGTTTGCTGTTCTTAATTATGACCTGTGGGTGTTTTCCCTCTAAGACCCATTCTGATAAATGGAGTGTAAAAAGGCTCGACCGGGCAGTTTCATCCATTCTTTTTCACTTCCTCAGGTCACAGAGTTTGTTGGGCATACCCTGGGACAGTCCATTTAGATGGGTTGCTGTGCCTCGGAGGAGGTAACTAGGCTTCCTTTTCGACAGGATGTCGTTGTCATAAGCCCTCACCGCAGGGACTGAGGGACTGAGACAGACAGGGATGCGGTTTCCACCGACTCTGTGGGCTGACCATGCGTGAAGAGCGAATATGCTTCACATGCGAGTGTGCGTGCGTGCGTGCGTGCAGGATTTTATGCTGCCGTTTCATTTATACAACCTTGACAGACAAGGATCAGGGATGCGTGGAATTGATGTTGATGCAGGGAATCCTTATTCTTTATCGTGTGGTGATTCTGTCTGGAATGGATGACGTGAGCTCTCGCCCTCTCTCATTCTCAAGACAGTGCATGGACACATAGATTCACTGTTACGTGATAGTAGGAGGCACAGCAAACAGACAATGCTGCCAAAGTAGAGGCATTAAAAAACATGGTTTTGTATCTGGTATTCAGTCAGTCAACACCGGGGGGACAGAGTCAGAGTCAAACACAGTCCAAACCGTATTCTTTGCGTGACTGGATGGTGTAACACCGCTGACTGTTCTGCTTACCATGGAACCACGCATTAGCTGAGGCAACATTATAGGCCGATCCCAACCATCCCCTAAACCCTGTTCATGGCCCATAATATTTTTATCTATGGTGGGAACCACAGATATAGAGAGAGACAGAGACAGAGATCACTGTTGAGCTTGAAAGGGATAAAGTCAGTGGGGGGAAACATAATGGGATAAACAACAGGGACAAATCCCATCACCAGTATCATATCAAGTACATCAATCGCCAGACCGCCAATGGTCATTACATCACAGAAACTGGGCCATTAGGCCACAAGACTTGGTGTTGTCAAATATCAGGCACCCCTGACCAAGCTGATGACTAATATGGATGCCATGCGAGGCAACAACAGTGTCATAGTTAAGATGTAAAAACGGAATCAAACTATTTGGACAAATTGGCATTCGCCTCGCTACTCTGAATCCATATTGATTGTGACACCATAGCTCAGAACTGTTGTCTCTCAATATGGGCTATGTCTTTATGTCTAAATTGGTCCGGGTATGGGGACCCACAGCCAACAGACACAGATTCCCAGCAACCACCACCGTTGAGGTCAACGACAGGTCAAACCATAGAGTGGAACGATAGTAGTAAGTCAATGGTGAGGGACTGTGACATTGTCCATGTTATTCTGTTTGTCTGTGCGTGTGGCGTTCTTATAAACTGTGTGTTAAGTGTGTTCTGAAGAGTCTGAGTTTTGTCTTGTTTCTGATAGCTATAGACAGATGATAAATCAGACCGGTTATCTGCCAGTCTGTTGTTGAGTCACTGTTGATCCAATCCCTATATGGCAATACTTAGACTTGCATCAAGGCTGTCTATCCAACCTTGGAGTTACTCGGTACTTACACAATGAGAGAATTATTTCATACAACACTTCAAACTGCTCACAAAAGGAGCTTTTGCAGTGCTTTTATGAGTCAAAAACCATCTGTCGAAAGCATTCATCTTGTTTGGCTCAGGTGTGAAAATGAACTCTCCAGAACGTTTGAACAGTTTGAACAGAGTTGGCTATGTGTGCTCAGGGAGGCCTATGAAGTCAGCCTCTCCAAACAGGACTTTTCAGCGGACCTGCGAGTCCTCATAACCAAATATGCACAAATTACGCAACGTAAACGAGGGCCAAGCTACACAGGCACGGCAGTTCCCGCAAGCTAATATCTGGAGCTGCGTTCTCTACTTGGCTGTTACAAAAAAATGTAAAAACTCCAACCTACATTTCCTGTCAAACAAATGGACAGGAGCCCTGTAGTCAGAGGTGAAAAGCACACAGGATGTTGAAAAGAGCACTGGCGTACTACTATCACCGACAGCTTGCTGTTGACCTGTGGGTCATTCCTTCTTGTTTGCCACACAGCTTCTTCCAAAACCACCTCGTGAGAGTGTCCACATGGTATAGCCCGTCATTGCCGTTGTCATGCCTGTGTCTGTCTGGCCTTATCATTGAATGACGCCTAGCTTTCCACTAATCCCACCTCTGACACCAGTGCACATGGCAGACATCTCCAGTTGGGAAGCGGAGGGCGCTGAAAGGGAACCATACTGCTCGGCTTCTTCGTCAAGGCAGATGCAACAGAGTAGTTCTAAGGCGCCAATGAAAGTGATTGACAGATGCAGTAGAAGTATGTGGTCACCCCTTCAAATTAGTGGATTTGGCTATTTCAGCCACACCCGTTGCAATCTCCATAGACAAACGTACTGAAGAGCTCATTGACTTTCAACGTGGCACCGTCTTAGGATGCCATCTTTCCAACAAGTCAGTTCATCATATTGCTGCTAGAGCTGCCCCGGTCAACTGTAAGTGCTGTTATTGTGTAGTGGAAATGTCTAGGAGCAACAACGGCTCAGCCGGGAAAGCGGTAGGCCAAACAAAGTCACAGAACGGGACCGTCAAGAGCTGAAACACGTAGCACGTAAACATCATCTGTCCTCGGTGCAACACTTACTACCGAGTTCCAAACTGTTTCTGGAAGCAAGACAAGAACTGTTCATCGGGAGCTTCATGAAATGGGTTTCCAATGCCGAGCAGCTGCACACAAGCCTTAGATCACCATGCACAATGCCAAGCGTCGGCTGGAGTGTTATAAAGCTCGCCGCCATTGGACTCTGGAGCAGTGTAAATGCGTTCTCTGGAGTGATTAATCATTCTTCACCATCTGGCAGTCCGACGGATGAATCTGGGTTTGGCAGATGCCAGGAGAACGCTACCTGCCCGAATGCACAGTGCCAACTGTAAAGTTTGGTGGAGGAGGAATAATGGTCTGGGGCTGTTTTTCATGGTTTGGGCTAGGCCCCTTATTCCAGTGAAGGGAAACCTTAATGCTACAGCATACAATGACATTCTAGACGATTCTATGCTTCCAACTTTGTGTCAACAGTTTGGGGAAGGCCCTTTCCTGTTTCATCATGACAATGCCTCCATGAGCAAAGCGAGGTCCATACAGAAATGGTTTCCCTCACTAATGCTCTTGAAGCTGAATGGAAGCAAGTCCCCGCAGCAATGTTCCAACATCTAGTGGAAAGCCTTCCCAGAAGATTGGAGGCTGTTAATAGGGGTGGCAGGTAGCCTAATGGTTAGAGCGTTGGGCCAGTAACCGAAAGGTTGCTAGATCGAATCCCCGAGGTGACAAGGTAAAAATCTGTCATTCTGCAAGGCAGACCCACACAAGAGCCAGCCAATGCACTAGGCTGTCATTGTAAATAAGAATTTGTTCTTAACTGACTTGCCTAGTTAAAATAAAGGTTACATTTGAAATAATAGCAGCAAAGGGGGGACCAACTCCATATTAACGCCCATGATTTTGGAATGAGACGATCAATGAGCCGGTGTCCACATACCTTTGGACATGTAGTGTAATTCACCAATACATTTCTTGGTAGTCCAAAAAATATTGCCATCGGGTTGTAAGTCACAGCTGGCCTGGTACATTATTTGCTGCCTCCACCCTCTAGGGATGCACTGTTTCAGTTTCAATATTTTGAACAAAAACGGACGACTGTAACTAATGCTGGGAATGTTACTACAATCAAACTAGCAACGCAATGATTACAAGTCAGTCATAACGTGGCTAATAGGCTAGCGCACGTGTAAAACACAAATCCAGCCCATGACACATTTCTATCTGGGCCCATGCAATGATTTGGGTTGTCAAATCATTTTGTCCCGCAACCATAACCCCCCGCGATGCGCTGCACTACACGTCACAGCAAGCACTGCCAACGTGCTGAACGCCCAAACAGCAGTGCATTGACACATACACACACCACTCCTCCCAGACCCACACAAAAGAGCCAGCCAATGCACTGTATCGTATCATCACTAATGGCACTAACTCAATCTTCTACAGGAACGAAAGTTTAAACCTGTTTTAAGCAAAATCTCAATGCCAAGTTCCGATCCCAGTGGGTCATTGCTGAAGCCTACAGAAAATGTCATCTTGGTTGTCAAAAAGTTATAAGATAAAGGATTTAGACGCGGGTATAAATTACTAAAAGACAATAGGACACACAAGCGAGTATAAATGAGTCAACAGTTGAGTCATCTGCTTTTATGAAATTCCAGCCTGATGCGCTGGCATCAGTGAATTCAACTGCAAGTGAAACTGACAGCGTTTTAACTACTTTGCAGATAAAACAGACAATCATAATATCAGTCAAAAATATTAAATTCCCAGTTACTGCTTCAAAACCAACTTTATAAGAGGTTTTAAAATGAGGTTCTATTTGACTCAAAATTCCATGACGTACAGTAATGCCTTGTTAGGAGACTAATGCATAATATAATTCACCAATACATTTCTTGGTAGTCCAAAAAATATTGCTACCAGGTTGTAAATCACAGCTGGCCTGGTACATTATTTGCTGCCTCCACCCTTTCGGGATGCACTGTTTCAGTTTCAATGACTCAATATTTTGAACAAAAACAGACAGCTGTAACTAAGGCTGGAAATGTCAATACAATCAAACTAGCAAGGGCAATGATCACAAGTAAGTCATAACGTGGCTAATAGACTAGTGTACATGTGCCAAACAAGGCCCACGGGCCGAATAGGACACACAAGCAAGTATAAATGAGTCAACAGTTGAGTAAGCCTACCAGACGAGCTAAATGCCTTTTATGCTCACTTTGAGGAAAGCAACACTGAAGCATGCACGAGAGCACCAGCTGTTCTGGATGACTGTGTGATAACGCTCTCGGTAAACAATGTGAGCAAGACCGCTAAACAGGTGAACATTCACAAAGCCACAGGGCCAGATGGATTACCAGGACATATACTCAAAGCATGAGCAGACCAACTGGCAAGTGTCTTCACTGACTTTTTCAACCTCTCCCTGACCGAGTCTGTAATACCTACATGTTTTAAGCAGACCACCCTGTGCCCAAGGAAGCGAAGGTAACCTGCCTAAATGATTGCCGTCCTGTAGCACTCACGTCGGTAGCCATGAAGTGCTTTGAAAGGCTGGTCATGGCTCACATCAACAGCATCCTGCCGGATACCCTAGACCCACTCCAATTCACATACCGCCCCAACAGATGACGCAATCTCAATCGCACTCCACACTGCCCTTTCCCACCTGGACAAAAGCAACACTTGTGAGAATTCTGTTCATTGACTACAGCTCAGCGTTCGAGTGCCCACGAAGCTCATCAATAAGCTAAGGACCCTGGGACTAAACACCTACCCCTGCAACTGGAATCTGGACTTCCTGACAGGGCACCCCTAGGTGGAAAGGGTAGGCAACAACATCTGCCATGCTGATCCTCAACACTGGGGCCCCTCAGGGGTGTGTACTTAGTCCCCTCCTGTACTCCCTATTCACCCACGACTGCATGGCCAAACACGACTCCAACACCATCATTAAGTTTGCTGACAATACAACAGTGGTAGGCTTAATTACCAACAATGATGAGACAGCCTATAGGGAGGAAGTCAGAACTGGCAGTGTGGTGCCAGGACAACAACCTCTCCTTCAATATGAGCAAGAAAAAGGAGCTGATCATGAACTACAGGAAAAGGCGGGCCGAACAGGCCCCCATTAACATCAACGGGGCTGTAGTGGAGCGGGTCGAGAGTTTCAAGTTCCTTGGTGTCCACATCAAATGATCTATCATGGTCCAAACACACCAAGTCAGTCGTGAAGAGGGCATGACAAAAAAAAATCCCCCTCAGGAGACTGAAAAGATTTGGCATGGGTCCCCAGATCCTCAAAAGGTTCTACAGCTGTACCATCGAGAGCATCCTTGACCGGTTGCATCACCGCCTGGTACGGCAACTGCTCGGCATCTGGCCGTAAGGCGCTACAGAGGGTAGTGTGTACGGCCCAGTACATCAGTGGGGCCAAGCTTCCTGCAATCCAGGACCTATATAATAGGCGGTATCAGAGGAAAGCCCATAAAATTGTCAGAGACTCCAGTCACCCAAATCATAGACCGTTTTCTCTGCTACCGCAAGGCAAGCGGTACTGGAGCGCCAAGTCCAGGACCAAAAGGCTCCTTAACAGCTTCTACCCCCAAGTCATAAGACTTCTGAACAATTAATCGGACTATTACATTGACCCCCCCCCCCCATTTGTTTTGTACACTGCTGCTACTCGCTGTTTATTATCTATGCAGTTTCACTTCACCCCTACCTACATGTACAAATTACCTCTAACCTGTACCCCCGCACACTGACTCGATACCGGTACCCCCTGTATAAATATTTTCTTAACTCTTCTTGAACTGCACTGTTGGTTAAGGGCTTGCATTTCACGGTATGGTCTACACTTTTTGTATTCGGCGCATGTGGCAAATAAAGTGTGATTTGATTTGAAAATGAGTGAGTGAGAAACAGAGCGAGAAACAGCAATTGAGTGATAGAGAGAGAAAACAAGTAAGTGAGAGACAGATACAGATACAGAAAAACAATGTATGACAAAGAGCAAGAGAAAAAAGAAAAGCGATGACAGACAGCAGCGGCGATGGCAGTCTGGGGGCTGTCTCTTATACACATCTAGATGTGTATAAGAGACAGGGGTCAGGGTTCACATATTGTGGTTTTGTCAGAGCTCAGAACCACTTGACCCTGCCGGGGACCGCGGATGACCACAGACGCTAGACGGTCGATGCAGATTGAACCCAGAGTGCTGCGGTGGCCAGAGTGGACATTTCACCCCCCCCCATCCCTCCCTCTACTCAAAGCCTGTGAGAGCAAATTCCCATAAAGGTAGAACTACTGCAGAGGACCTGGGGGGCTGTTCACACACATATATCATGCTGCTGACACAGGACAGTGTGAGAGAGGCAGGTGTCGATAGGACACCATTTATCATGACGAGGGTTTGAAAGACTGTTCTTTCGTGGTGCTACTGTACGTACTGTAAAAGGAAGGAGGGACATACATACTTTATATGACCCTTACAGTGTTCTTTTAAAGCTCTCTCTGTTACATTTCTGCTCAATCTAATCAAATAATGAATTGATTTTGGTAATGTCAATGAGGAAAATAACATATCAAATTGAAAGGAATAGAACAAGAGGGACCAAGACATTTAGGCTCCTGAAAAAAAATTAAAATAATGATGAATGGCAATTTGCTTCACTCTCTCCTCTGTACTCTGCTGTTCAAGATCTTTGCTGATAAGGGTACTCTTTCCTCCTTAGTTAGCGTGCAGATACGCAACAGAAGCCTAGTCTTGGTTATAGAGCAAAGGCAATCAGATCTGCCAGTCATTGTTTTCATCTGATAATCACTTCAAAAAAGCGCTCCTGTAAGCGGCCCGCGCACATTAGTCCACTCACACAATAAGTCCAGCATCCAAACAGTGTGTTTTTTGATGAATGGAAAGAGACATCTGTTAAAAACACCTAAACATGTACTGTAATGTCATTCTCATTAGACCTACACTTATAGTCTGAATTGTGGTAATGTTAAATAATAGTGTAATACTCTATAGTTTTCTTGACAGAGAGGCAGAGAGACAGAGACATAGACAGAGAGACAGAGAGACAGAGAGACAGAGAGACAGAGAGACAGAGAGACAGAGAGACAGAGAGACACAGAGACAGAGAGACACAGAGACACAGAGACACAGACACACAGAGCATGGGCTCCTGAGTTCACCTGAAAAAATATAGAATTCGAGTTGGACTTATACAGGATACTAACCTCAACATCAAAACCTTCAATCCAAATCACAATTCCATACCTAAAACCTTGGATTTCGGACTAAATTACCTGAATGGACTATTACTACCAAAGACTATCAAGAAAAAAACTTCTAACAAACCAAAAGCTGCAGAAGAAACAGCGAAACCTGGAAATACCATCCGCAACAACACTGAGTGAGTAAAGTTCAGTCGGAAACTATTTCTGAAGGCTAAAAGTAAAAAGACAATCTCTAGGGAATTTTGTTATATAAAGCATAATAAATAAGCCTACAAAGCACCAAGCTGTTGGAAAGAAACTGACCTGATCAATAAGCACTTAAGTGTGAAGTGAGAGGTGTGAAAACTCTTTAGCTAAACAATCGCAAGAGAGTTCTTACAACCCCCTCCCCTAACCCAAAATGTAGAGGTTAGTAGAATACAGTACCCCATGGATATTAAAAACAACACCGCAAGGAATAACTACAAAAAAAGCTCCTCAAGGACAATCCAGAGGCACTATTTGCGGACTGCTACAAAGAGGGGAATGTAAGCAACTTAATTTCCCACACAGACCCTCCCCTGGCATGGCACAGTGCTATAAGAGCACACTACCCCTATGTCAAGAGAGAGGGTATTGGCCCTGGGTGGAAACTTAGAATACTAGACGTTGAGGAAATTAAACAACCTCTGTCAACATGTACAAGTCTGGAACAGTAATGGTGCAGGGTATCCTCATGCAGTTCCAGCAGGACTTTTATGCGATCAAAGAGAGCTCTTCTAACTGTCCTGCAGACAAGGATAGTCACCCCCCCCCCACCACTGAAAAAGAGGTTTCACGACTGCACATTTGGCAGGAGGTTAGGAAGTGCAGCTCAGTTTCCACCTCATTTTGTGGGCAGTGTGCACATAGCCGGTCTTCTCTTGGGAGCCAGGTCTGCATTCGGCAGCCTTTCTCAATGGCAAGGCTATGCTCGCTGAGTCTGTACATAAATCAAAGATTTCCTTAATTTTGGGTCAGTCACAGTGGTCAGGTATTCTGCCACTGTGTACTCTCGGTATTTGGCCAAATAGCATTCTAGTATGCTCTGTTTTTTGGTAAAATCTTTCCAATGTGTCAAGTAATTATGTTTTTGTTTACTCGTGATTTGGTTGGGTCTAATTGTGTTGCTGTCCTGGGGCTCTGTGGGGTCTGTTTGTGAACAGAGCCCCTGGACCAGCTTTCTTAGGGGGCTCTTCAGGTTTATTTCTCTGTAGGTGATGGCTTTGTTATGGAAGGTTTGGGAATTGCTTGCTTTTACGTGGTTGTAGAATTTAACGTCTCTTTTCTGGATTTTGATAATTAGCGGGTAAAAGCCTCTAAGTGAGGTGAGCACCAGAACATTTTGTCTGTTAACTCAGTCTGATCCGCCGCTTCGGTAATTGCTTCACACTCCCCCAGAGAAGCCAGCAGAACAGCCCACCCCAGACCCGGACCCCAACACAACAATGGGACAGACAACACAGGACCCACCAACCCAACAGACTTCACCCCCTCCTAACAACCCCCGTCAGCTCCCCTGATTGCTCTCTTGACAACCCCCACTGAGGACACACACAAAAGCCAGAGATCGTGCTCCTCATTGACTCAAATGGCAAATACATTCAAGAGGAAAAACTTTCCCCCAAACACAAAGTGGCTAAGCTCTGGTGCACAAACACTAGGCATGCCCTGGAGCTGTTGTCAGAGGACAGACTAGGGTCCCCCAGCTACATCATAATACACACGGACGGGCACAAATGACCTTAGGGACCAGCAGGAAAGGATGGCCACAGCACTCAAGGGAGTAATTGAAAAAATCTTCTTCCACTTTCCCCAATGTATGAGTGGTTATCTCCACCCTGCTACCACAAAAATACTTTCACCCTGCCACCATACAGCGGGTGAATGCAAGCATTTCGCTAGACTGTGCCTCAAATCCTGTCTACCTGGCCCACCACTCCACCCTGGACTTGAACAGCCTTTACGACCAGGTCCACCACTACAAGGCAGCCATCCCAACTTTTGCCAAGACCCTAAAGTACGTCAACCTCAACCGTAGCTCCAGCACCTAAATGCCAGAACTGGACAAGAACCTGACACCCTCAGCACACAGGGAGACAACACCTACCTGGAGGCGACAACATTCCCTCCCCCATATGCCCCCCTAGACACAACTACGACAACATAACCAACAAAAACGGGTCACAACTCCTGCAGCTCTGTCGGCCGCTGGGTACGTACAGTCAATGGTAGGCTTCGAGGGGACTCCTATGGTAGGTACGCATATAGTAGTACTGTAGACCACTTTAACACTGACCTCAACCCAGAGTCTCTTAGAGCGTTCACAGTCAGTCCATTGACACCCCTATCAAATCACAGCAAAATAACACTACTTGAACAAAGCCTTGCTCAAATCATGAGGCATCAAAGCCACAGGAGCTGAATAATATTAAGAAATGCTATAGATGGAAGGAGAGACGTGTGGAAATCTACCAAAAAACTATAAGGCAACAACAAATTCAATCCCTTCTACACAATTTCCTGGACAAAATGTTTCACTGTAATAGTGAAGGTGTAAACCTGGCAATAGAAAACAGTATATTTGACCTCTCAACTTCCCTATCAAATCTAAAAATGTCAAGCAGACAACCTAAGAAAATTAAGAACAATGAAAAATGGTTTGATGAAGAATGCACAAATCTAAGAAAGAAATTGAGAAACCTATCCAACCAAAGACATAGAGACCCAGAAAACCTGAGCCTACGGCTTCACTATGGTGAATCACGAAAACAATACAGATATACGCTACGGAAAAAGAAGGAAAAGCAAGTCAGAAATCAGCTCAATGTAGTTGAATCCATAGAATCTAACCACTTCTGGGGAAATTCGAAAACTCGAAACAAACAATATGAAGAGTCATCTATTCAAAATGGAGATCTATGGATAAACCACTTCAACTATTAAAGACTACCAGAACCCACTGGATTCTCCAATTACATTTAATGAACTACAGGACAAAATACAAACCAAATAGGCCTGTGGTGTTGATTGTATCCCAAATTAAATTATAAAATATACAGAACTCAAATTGGCTATACTTAAACTCTTAACATCATCCTCAGCTCTGGTCATCGTCCCCAATATTTGGAAGCAAGGACTGATCACCCCAATCCACAAAAGTGGAGACAAATTTGACCCCAATAACTACCGTGGGATGTGCGTCAACAGCAACCTTGGGAAAATCTGCATTATCATTAACAGCAGACTCGTACATTTCCTCAGTGAAAACAATGTACTGAGCACATGTCAAATTGGCTTTTTAACAAATTACCGTACAACAGACCACCTATTCACCCTGCACACCTTAACTGACAAACAAAACAAAACAAAATGTAAAGTCTTCTCATGCTTTCTTGATTTCAAAAAAGCTTGAGACTCAATTTGGCACGAGGGCCTGCTATACAAATTGATGGAAAGTGGTGGAGGGAAAAACCTGTGACATTATAAAATCCATGTACACAAACAAGTGGGCCGGGGGATAAGACAGGGATGCAGCTTAAGCCCCACCCTCTTCAGCATATATATCAACGAATTGGCAAGGGCACTAGAACAGTCTGCAGCACCCGGCCTCACCCTACTAGAATCTGAAGTCAAATGTCTACTCTTTGCTGATAATCTGGTGCTTCTGTCCCCAACCAAGGAAGGCCTACAGCAGCACCTAGATCTTCTGCACAGATTCTGTCAGACCTGGGCCCTGAGAGTAAATCTCAGTAAGACAAAAATAATGGTGTTCCAAAAAAGGTCCAGTTCCAAGGACCACGAATACAAATTCCATCTAGACACCTTTGCCCTAGAGCACACAAAAAACGATACATACAACCCGCCTAAACATCAGCTCCACAGGTAACTTCCACAAAGCTGTGAACGATCTGAGAGACAAGGCAAGAAGGGCCTTCTATACAATCACAAAAGGAACATAAAATTCGACATACCAATTAGAATCTGGTTAAAAATACTTGAATCAGTCATAGAACCCATTGCCCTTTATGGTTGTGAGGTCTGGGGTCCGCTCACCAACCAAGAATTCACAAAAAGGGACAAACACCAAATTGAGAGACTGCATGCAGAATTCTGCAAAAATATCCTGTGTGTACACCCGGAAAACACCAAATAATGCAGAGCAGAATTAGGCCGATACCCGCTAATTATCAAAATCCAGAGCCGTTATATTCTACAACCACATAAAAGCAAGCAATTCCCAAACCTTCCATAACAAAGCCATAACCTACAAGCTGGTCCAGGGGCTCTGTTCACAAACAGACCCCACAGAGCCCCAGGACAGCAACACAATTAGACCCAACCAAATCATGAGTAAACAAAAACATAATTACTTGACACATTGGACAGATTTTACCAAAAAACAGAGCAAACTAGAATGCTATTTGGCCCAAAACCGAGAGTACACAGTGGCAGAATACCTGACCACTGTGACTGACCCAAAATTAAGGAAATCTTGGATTATGTACAGACTCAGCGAGCATAGCCTTGCTATTGAGAAAATCCATCAAAGGCAGACCTGGCTCTCAAGAGAAGACAGACTATGAGACTATGTGCACACTGCCCACAAAATGAGGTGGAAACTGAGCTGCACTTCCTAACCTCCTGCCAAATGTATGACCATATTAGAGACACATATTTCTCTCAGATTACACAGACCCACAAAGAATTCTAAAAAACAAATCCAATTTTGATAAACTCCCATATCTATTGGGTGAAATACCACAGTGTGCCATCACAGTAGCACGATTCGTGACCTTTTGCCACCAGAAAAGGGCAACCAGTGAAAAACAAACACCATTGTAAATAAATATAGGTTGTATGTTTATTTATTTTCCCTTTTTGTACTTCAACTATTTGCACATCATTACAACACTATATATACACACATCATATGACATTTGAATTGTCTTTATTCTTTTGGAACTTCTATGAGTGTAATGTTTACTTTCATTTTTTGTTGTTGCTTTGGCAATGTAAACATACCTTTCCGTTGCCAATAAAGCCCTTAAATTGAATTGAAATTGAATTGAGAGAGACAGAGGAGAAGAGTGAGTGTATGAACTTCAGCAGCCCCCCCCCCCCCCGACTGTGTGGGCTGGCCAGAGGACTGATACATGCTCTGTTCTGTGTGCCAGGTTCACCTAGGGTATACCCAGATCAGAGCTCAGGCTCCTCTCCAACAACCCCACCAATGTACCTTCATTCAGAAGGTCATAACTTCGCTGGTGTGTGTGGCAGATAGAACGCATGAGGGAGTATGATTATGTATTCACAGTACGAGTGTATATTTACAACGGTGTACTGTATGCGTGTGTGAGCTTGTGCGGCAATGTCAACAAAGATAATTGTGTGTGTTTTCTCTCTGTAGGTGGGCTTGCATCTGTCCGCTACAGAGGCCCTCCTTTCTCTCACCATCTGGCCCCCCTGCACTTATTAATCTCACTAACGACTTCCTTAATTCAAACAATTTAACAATTTCAAAAGATCCAGACGTTCTACTGTCAATGGCCCGTTAGGGGCACCGGAACAGACACGGAGACAATGGCCTTACTGGAGAGCTCAGTGACTTTGAACGTGGCACCGTCATAAAATACCACCTTTCCAACAAGTCAGTTCGTCAAACGTCTGCCCTGCTAGAGCTGCCCCGGTCAACTGTAAGTGCTGTCATTGTGAAGTGGAAACGTCTAGGAGCAACAATGTCTCATACGCGAAGTTGTAGGCCACACAAGCTCACAGAACAAGACCGGCGAGTGCTAAAGCGAGTAGTGGGTAAAAATCGCCTGTCCTCGGTTGAAACACTCACTACCGAGTTCCAAACTACCTTTAGAAGCAACGTCAGCACAAGAACTGTTCGTCAGGAGCTTTTCATGAAATGGATTTCCATGGTCGAGCAGCCGCACACAAGCCTAAGATCACAATGACAACCGTCGGCTGGAGTAGTGTAAAGCTCGCCCCCATTGGAGCAGTGGAAACGCCTTCTCTGGAGTGATGAATCACGTGTCACCATCTGACAGTCCGAAGGACGAATCTGTTTGGCAGATGCCAGGAGAACGCTACCTGCCCGAATGCACAGTGCCAACTGTAAAGTTTGGTGGAGGAGGAATAATGGTCTGGGGCTGTTTTACATGGTTCAGGTGAAGGGAAATCTTAATGCTACAGCATGCAATGACATTCTAGACAATTCTGTGCTTCCAACTTTATTGCAAGTCTGGGGAATGCCGTTTTCTGTTTCAGCATGACAATGCCCCCATGCACAAAGCGAGGTCTATACAGAAATTGTTTGTCGAGATCGGTGTGGAAGAACATGACTGGCCTGACCTCATCAAACACCTTTGGGATGAATTGGAAGGCCAACTGCGAGCCAGGGCTAATCGCCCAACATCAGTGCCGACCTCACTCATGTTCGTGGCTGAATGGAATCAAGCCCCCGCAGCAATGTTCCAACATCTAATGGAAAACCTTCCCAGAAGAGTGGAGCTATTATAGCAGCAAAGGGGGGCCCAACTCCATATTAATACCTATGATTTTGGAATGAGATGTTCGATGTGCAGGTGTCCACATACTCTTGGTCATGTAATGTATGTACCTATGGGGGTAAGGTAAAGGCGTCCGCATGCTTCCCAGCCGAAACAGGTCAGTAGAGTTTGTGCATATATTATGACGACATTTGGTGACGTTTTTGTTCATTTTGGACTTCGGCGAGGGTTTTTTCGGCTGTTTGGGCTCACAATTATTTTTTTTATGGGCTACGCCCCTTCGTCGGTGATTGGTCAGCAGTAGGGATTCTTCAATAAAAGTCTTTGATGTCATTCAATGAGAGACGACTTGTTTTCATGCACATTTTTTTATTGAAAAATACAGTGGCAAAAGCATCAATTTATGACAGATTTCTTGAGTTATCTTAGAATTAATTCTGACTATTTTGAGAAAGTGTATACTGAATACGGCGTCTCAAAATGCACAAACAGAACCTTTTGAGTCTAGAGCCTGGTCTGCAAAAGGGGTTTTATAATCTAGGGGAACTTGTTCTCAACTAGCCTACCTGGTTAAATAAAGGTGAAATAAAAAATGTAAAATTCAACTCAACTGTTAGTTTTCAGGAACTTCGTCTTCGTTTTGATTTGCCAGGGTCGTCAATCTTTATATATCTTAGACTACGGTCAGCGCCTCGTGCCTTTTGGGTCCCATGGGGTACAAGTTTGGAAAGGCACCCGGTGATTGGGAAGGCACCCGGAGACCAGAGGTTTTGTGTCTGCTATTTATTCTCATCTTCAACGATTAAAGCAGAAAGATCTTTCAATGGTTAAAGCATGGGTAAATGTCGATGATGAGGCTATTGATTGTGAGAATAGATTTCACTCATTAAAGAACCCAAACCATCA
This sequence comes from Salvelinus sp. IW2-2015, assembly GCF_002910315.2. NCBI lineage: Eukaryota > Metazoa > Chordata > Actinopteri > Salmoniformes > Salmonidae > Salvelinus > Salvelinus sp. IW2-2015. The sequence continues at coordinate 18,129,469 of NC_036848.1, forward strand.
ATTAATTAATTTGAAACTTTGTCATAGATCGTATTGGACACCACTTGTAAGATTTCATGCAAAACAAGGCTTGAAGCCCATACTGTGACCTATGTAACCTCAATACACTTAGCACATACAAACATATGATATGGGATTGTCCTGAGGTTTATGAGTTTTGGAGAAAAGTGTTGTATATTCTCTCTGACATGATTGATAAAAAACTGTACCCCTTGAACCAATTACGCTGTTGCTTAACAATGATACAGGTATGCAGCTGAATGAGAAACAGCTAAAAGTTTGGCTGGCTGGGTTGACTGGTAGCATGCAAGCATGCACACAAGCACACACATACACACCCTGGATTCACGAGAATAGCTTGAACTTATCAGACAAACTTTGAAGCTCTTTCAAGGGAGAGGCTGGGGGAACCCACATTTGACGGACAGGACGCTCAATTGTCCAGACGGCAACCAAATCTCAGAGTGTTTTAAAAAGAGGTCTTTGAAGACTGACACTTTGGTGTTCCCTCCCTCTTTCCCCCCTCTCTCTTTCCTCCCTCAGGATAGAAGTTTCCCCGTTGACAAATATTAACCGTTAGGAAAAACGCAACGCAAGTCCTTATATCAAATGTCAAGCGGAAACTTCACCCCTCGCTCTCTCTATCCCTCCCCCCATCAGAGACCAAGTTGAGGGGGTAACAGTTCAGGTAACAGTTACCTTTGGTGAATGGGTGGAATTGTGGAACACATGGAGCTGCCTCCACCTTCCCTCCCTTAGCCAAGCCCCTGTCCAGGACGCTTCTGGTATTGACATGATACAAAGCAGCCATTTAAGACGGAGGCCAGGTCTGGAGAGCCACTTAAATACCAACCTATTTAACCAGCGCCGCCTTGGACAAGTAGAGGGGGAGGGGGAACGGACTGTACACAATGGTGACATTCTGACTAGGACCAGGGAGGTATTCATTAGGTACTGAAACAGGCAGGGACTACCTGAACTTGTCCAATAACAACCCAGGGAAGAAAGTGGATTGAGTGAGAGTATGGAAACACTTCATGTGAAGCCTCTTCACATTGTGATTCAAGACAGAACAAGTGTGTGGTGGTGGTTGAGGGAGAAAGGGAGGGGTAGAGGAGTGGCAGTCACATAGCTGGAATTAATAGCACTGGATCCAGAAAATCATGCCCGGGCTCCAGCCAGTCTAAATTATGTGCCCACATTGCTCTGAGCCTGATTTGGCTCCTACACATCTTCACGGTAGAGAGGAGACTTGCACACAGGAATTTCAACACTGGCAAAAAGGATAGACATTCTGTTTGAACTTCAAACCCCTCCTCTCCCCTGTAACTATTCCCCAGGTCGTTGCTGCAAATGAGAACGTGTTCTCAGTCAACTTACCTGGTAAAATAACGGTAAATAAATAATAAATAAAAACCCTCCGCTGTTTGAGGACAGAAAATGAACGGGGTCATCATTGGGTCTATTGACAAGACAGAAGCACATTGAACCTCTGCTAATAATATCTGTCAATATTCAGACCCCGAATCATAATACTTTGCAGGTTCAGGAAATGGGCTGTTCACTGGATGTCCTTGACTTAGTCCACATTTTGTTGTGTCTAATGTGTGCCATTTCAGTTATCGAGACAGTCCAGACTACTCAAACACGCTTTGAGAATGTCTTGTTGCTATGGTGAGATCAATAAATTAAAAAAATGGAGCTATTGTCTGACTCCCTCAAAAATAGACAGATGTATCACATGTACACAGACACAAACGCACACACAGACAATAACACGGTCATACCCATAACAATTAGGTTCACTATAAAAACACAATGTTTTGTTGCTTAGTTAAAGAGACAAACAAGGAGTGAGCGAGATATTGAGAAGTGTGTGTGGTGGTATGGCCAGCAGTGATCCAGAGCCAATAGTGGAGGTAGAGTTGTATGGAGGTTAGTAGGGGTGTGTTTCTACATATAGAGTGTGTGTCTGAGGGTCCCCAGGGTTCTGGCCTGTCACACACACGCACGTCTCCTTCCCCCTAATGTGTTGCAGTGGAGCTGCGCACACACACACACGGAATATTAAGATTCCAAGATGTGGTCAGGACCCGCCACAAATATATAGGGCACACACAGATCAACAACTCACACGCAAACACACCGCACACGCAAAGACGCACGCATGCAAACACGGACACTTCAAAACTAGTACACAAAAGGCACGTTCGCACAGCCCCTCAAACTAAACATAACCTGACACAGGCCGTCTAAAAACAGCTATTTATAGTGGCCAATAGGGTTGGCCGATGTCTGGAATGACACATCGTCCTGTCCATACATCATTGATATACGATTGTATAGTCTATTTTCTTCTTTGGGAGGGGAAGCTACGCAGAGGGGTCAATTGGCGGGAAGAGCGCAATATAAAAAGGGCACATTGATTATACTAGAAGTATGATTTGGTGCATAATGTCACTCTTCTTATTTTGCTAAAAAAGCTACAAAATCGTTGAAAACAAAACATTGTTAGGCCTAGTTATTTTGTATCTAGTCTAGGCTGCAGAATGATTTTTAAAAATTGGTAGGGCTATGTTTCGCTTGTCCATAAAAATTATCTGATATCAGTTATATTAGTCTACCTTTTAAAAACAAATATTATAGCTGTATCAAGTGTAGTCTATTGTTATTCTATCTTGATCATCTGGGTTAGCACATTTGTGACATTCGTTCTTCCTTTAGGCTACTTTCTGACAGTTTCAGACAGTAAAAAAAATTATAGTATAGCCAGCTTATCTAAATCAGAAATTGATGGGAAAGAGGAGCACTTTTTCACCTGTTTGGCAGTTCTTCGGTTTCAGGTCGAATGATAAATGTGAGCCAGCAGATCTGACCCAAGTCACTTGCAGAATACGCAAAAAGATTATCAGGGCAAAGGATGGACAGACTGCAAACCTCTGTTGGCAAAAAGGCATAGCCTAAGGATAATCGGCCCGTTTGATTTTAAGCTAAGACGATGTTCATTCAAGTGTCATAAAGAATGTTATAGGCTAACTAATCATTTGTTTTATCGGATTGTTGTCGACTTTTAAATAAATGCACAATTTGTAAGCTATTCAAAGTAACATTTGTGTGACAACTCCGACATCGATTCATCATTCATTTATTTTTGGTTCCCAGTTATTGAAAGTGCTTCTGCTAGAGCTTTTGCCCGATTGTGCAATTCAAGGTCATTAATAAACACTGATTTGACAATATAAATATTAGTTTAACTCGTCAAAGTAACGTTTACTGCACCTTTTATTGACAGTAGCCTGTGTGTAGGCCTATATTATTGTCTGTTTGGTTTGCAGGGAGGGATTTTCGGACGGCACAATTTATTTTGCCTACACTTTGGTCAAGTAAAGCAGAAACGTATTCGGTTTGTTTAAGCTTCCTATTCGACTAATTACTCTTGAAATTGTTTGTTTTTTATCTCATTATTACTACACTAAGTTTTTATTTCGAATATTCACAAACAACTTTCTGAGATGGAACTCCGTTAGGCCTAGAGAGTCATTCAGTGGTTGATCATGACCGATTCAAATAGAATGTGGATTAAAGAAAGAAAAATGGAAATTAAGACTTTAAAACAAACCAGCCAACGAAGAGTCCGCTGCAAAAGGCCTATGATCACGTTAGGCCCCATCTGACATTTTGCGCTGCTTTGATGCTCTCCGCACTTTCTACAACCTACTTTGTTCTCTCGCATTATGTTAATAGTCCAACTACCACATAAGTATTGACAATTTCGGCTATGGCAATAAGGGAATAGGCCTTTTGGCATGTCGCCCTGCTGTGTGCTCACTGCGTTGCCCTGCTGTGCGCTGCCAGACTTCGGCGGTGCAGTCAAGTCCATATGCTAAACCATCGTTTGGCTGTTAAACATCGTCGACAGACGATGCAATCATAAAACCCCCATTAAAACTGTCGCAACCGCAGTTAATGCAGCGCCAAATGAGACGGGATATTTAGAAAACATGGATGGGTCACAAACGGTGTACAGTGTCCACTGTTGTCCCCTGTTCATGACAGGAGAAAACACTGTTCTATGGCTCAAACATGTACAATACCATACACATTTGTGTATGCTATGGGTATCACAATAATTCTCTAATTTGATACAGGCCTGTTCAATAACATTCCATAGGGTAGGCTCCTCCACTTCATCCACTTCCATTGTATCCCACTCCATTGGACAAGTACAGTGTTTTTTCAGAGCACATACTGTTAGAAAGCCTCTTTATATGCCTCGAAGGTATATTGCAGGGTCAAGGGTCAGGTTTGTGGTGATGAGACCAGCAGCCTACAAAGACAGCGGCTGACTACTTCCTCAATCCCACAGTGCATTGCTGCCTTAGGGCGAGAGCGCCCATGAGTGGTTCTAAACAGGACGGTGCGCTCCTTTTGTAGCAGCTCAGTGTGATTAGCAGGAGTAGGTAAGAATGAATGTCAGCCTCTCCCTCTCTCTCTCCCCCTCTCTCGATCATTATCGGTCTGCCTCTGCCTGTCTCTTTCTGTCACTTTTAAACCTCTGCCCCTTCTCATTCTTACAGACTCCCCTTTCTGCCTCACTTCCATTCCTCCTTCCCTCAGGTTTACTATCCTTAGCCTCCCTCTTTCTTTCTCCACCTCCCTACTGCTCTCTTTACCCCTCTCTCCCAAGTTCTCTCTCCCTCCCCACCCTAATTTCGCATAGTTCCACTTTCCCTCCCCTCCCTCTTTCTCCCATTTAGAGAGTGTGGGATGAGCGATCAGTGACTCAGACCTTATTATCGGTGCTCGTGAGTGCCCGAGGTGTCATTAACGTACCTGTCGTCTCACGGCGGCTAAAGAGAAGAGCGCTCTCTCTCTCTCTCACCTCGAACACAGAGCAATCCAGCCATGCTCCTTTTAGAGCCTACATTAGCCCACTGACGGCTTGAAGGATGATAGATTGCGTCGGCGAGCCCAGAATATGAAGAAAATAAACTAAGGGAGTCATAGGAGTAGCAGTGGACTTTGAATTCAGACACTTCGGGTCGAGGTAGCAGAGGAATTAATAGGAGTAGTTCACGTTGAAAACACAATACTGGCTAAGGGAGACGATGATGTGAAATGGCTGGGGATTCAGGTGTTTCTGTAATTTAGAGTAACATCTATTTGTGATTGAGACAGACTGCTTGCTCACATGCATTGGGGGAGTGGGCTAGCTAGCTCGCAGGAGATCTACATATCATCACACTATAAATCGTCTGAACTGTTTAACAGTTTCCCCCTTGATAGATGAATCACTCTTGTAGAGACTGGCGGGTCTATGCTGCGTCTATGCTGATGCCCGGAGAAAACGTCTTCCAATTGCTGTTGCAATCAGCAAGTTGGTACAAAGCCACTGGAGGTGTCAATGGAGAAGCCATTTTTGGCTCAGCATGTCACTACATAGAGTACTTGTCAAGATTGGGGCTTAAAGCTTAGCCGTGTTGCTTTAGGTCAGTCGTGATTGTACTGAAAGTCACTTGTGGTGTCCATTTGCAGGTAATCTTGGCCTTGAGTTAATGGGGTTTTAGGTGGATGAGGATGACGATGTCTCCCTCGCACTGTGTCTAGCAGGGCTCCGAGACAACGAGTATGGGATCCATTTAGGCTCTCTTGCTCTAGTCTTCAGCCTATCTATGTTGGCTTTGAGACAATGTAGCAAGCAAGATGATACAATGGCACCTATTTTGGCTCAGTTGCACTGTTTCTAAGCTGGCGCAGAGTCAACTAGGTTTTATGAGCATGTGGATGACAATGGCTGAGTGCGCCCACAACAGTTGATTACACACAGGAGACAGGGTGATATAAATACCTCTGGCAAAGGCATGTCTAGACTCGTCTAAGATGTCACTGTCCCTCCCAGGACTCGCGAACCAACGCACAGGATAACCAGTGCCTGTGTCGTCATGGTTGGAGTGGAGTGTGTGTTTTATGGTGTTGATGTGTGAGGAAAAACCTGAGAAATTACCGACTTATGCATTTTTATACTGAGAGGGTGTGTGTATTTACATGTGCCAACCAAACCATAGTGTGTGTGAGACAGTGCATCACAAATGCCATATAGTGCACAAGTAGGCGTCTAGCCCAAAATGCATTTAATGTACAGTCGAGCTCACATGACTGAACATGGCAGGTCCTCTTTACTGATGGTGCCAACAAAGACCACCTACACACACTCATACAGAGCACCATTCAACAACATACACAGTAGGACGCACACACACACACACACACACACAATTTCCCACTAACTGAGTGTGTCAGAATGAGAGTCAGTCCACTGGTAGCAGATGGTTGTCTCAGTGTGGGGAAACAGCGGTAATTGAGGCCCACAAAACCAGCAGGATGGAGAGAGGGAACGGAAGAGTGTGTGAGGGAGAAAGGAGAGCTGGAGACTGCGTGTGAGAGAGAATGAGAGAGTGGGACATTGAGCGTAAAAGTGAGAGGAGGGAAAGAGCGAGAGAGGGACATTGAGCGTAAAAGTGAGAGGAGGGAAAGAGCGAGAGAAAGCTAGCAAGTGGGAGAAACCATGTTTTTCTGCAGTTACACAAAAGCTAAACATTTCCAGTTATGGATCGAGGTTCATTGTCAGATAGGAGAGAGCGGATCACAAGAGGATAATGAGGGGGTCTCACCTCACTCCAATTACGTAACTCCTCCACGGTGAAGTAGAGATCTTCACAGATCAAAAAAGTTGGACCAGTTGCGAAATGGATCCATGGCTTTCCCAACCGACCCGATATGTGATTTGTTTCATGAAACTAGGTGTACGTCGCACGTCACTACTTCAAAGAAGAGGCATTTGAACGTAAACATTTATTTGTTTGTGTTTTTTGGCAGAAATTCCTTCCGGAACATGTGAACTTTCATGTGCTTTAATAATTTTTTTATTTAATCTGGAAATACAAATAAAATTGTTCTATTATGAGCCTACTTGGTTTAGCCACAGAAAAAGGAAGGAACCTTCCCGCTAGCTATGATTGAACGGGCTGGACATGCCGGGAGATGAGTTTGGATTGGTCTGTCATGTAGCATGCTTCTGTCTTGAACGCGAGCTGCTCAGTATGTGTTGATAGTCCTTTCTACCGCGCCGTTTGAAAGATATGTTAGCCGTCGAGACCTACAAATGTTTTGCCACTTTCCTCAACAACATTGATACCCTGAATTTAGCAGGTGCTATCAACAGATCAGTTGGAAAAAGTGATGGGCTAGTTTCTACACATGCCGAAGTAACTTGACACAACACTGACCAAACGAGATGTAGCTACAAACAAAACAGAGATAAAATGGTTCCACTCTGCCTTGAAGCGTTCATCCATGTATAGGGAGTAGCTACATTTTCATATATACGTTTCAAATTGTCAGAAAGTCATATTCATTGCAAGTTAAAGCGTACTGTTAGCTAACGTTACATGTATGATTTGCAGTGGTGTAAAGAACGTAAGTAAAAATACATTAAAGTACTACTTAAGTAGTTTTAGGGGTATCTGTACTTTGCTTTACTATTTATATTTTTACCAACTTTTCCTTCAATACCTTCCTGAAGAAAATAATGTACTTTTTACTCCATACATTTTCCCTGACACCCAGAAGTATTCGTTACATTTTGACAGGAAAATGGTCCAATTCACACACTTATCAAGAGAACATCCCTGGTTATCTCTACTGCCTCTGATCTGGCGGACTCACTAAACACAAATACTTCCTTTGTAAATAATGTCTGAGTGTTGGAGTATGCCCTAGCTATCAATCTAAAATAAAAAATAATAATTGTGCCATCTGGTTTGCTTAAATATAAGGAATTTGAAATGATTTATACTTTCACATTTAATACTTAAAATATATTTGAGCAATTCCATTTACTTTTGATGCTTAAGTATTTTTAAAACCAAACACTTTTAGATTTTTACTCAAGTAGTATTTTACATGGTGACTTACACTTTGAGTCATTTTCTACCAAGTTATCTTTACTTTTACTCAAGTATGAGAATTGAGTACTTTTTGCACCACTGATGATCTGTGTAGTAACATTATTGGAATCAGAAATCCATTTTCATAGCTGGCTAACATTAGGCTAGAACTAGCAAACATTGAACCTAGTTGGTTAGCTCTTTAGCTACCTGCAGGTTCATATTGCAGCTATGAAAATGTTTGTATTGGTAGTAGTATAAGCTGGGAATATGTCGGTTCATTGTTTAGCTAGCTAGCTACATGTCTAAACAAAAGACTCCCCTTCACCAGATGACTACATGACCCATCAAGTTAGCCAGGTGTGTCTGGGGGGTGATTACTGTATTATTGTATTTCATGAACATGTCTAGACAATAGTGACCCATCCACTTAGCTAGATGTGGCTGGGGGGGGGGGGTGGTTTATAGCATTTCTTCACATGACCCATCAATTTAGACAAGCGTGCCTGGTAGCATCATTTAATAATTATAAAATACTTGTATCATCTGGACACTTCGTTTTGATATTGCTATATGCAAGTAACCATTTCACTCTACTGTTTACATCTTCTGTATCCTGTGCATGTGACACAAACTTAGATTTGATATAGTGTGTGTTTACCAGAGACGGTAATGTGAAGAACAACATGACCTGCACCAAAGTCAGATTAGGATATAGGATGAGTATTTTTACCTAAAAATTTTTTATTGTAGGCTACTAATTTTACCCACTTTAGTCTTGAAATCTTTGTTTTTTTACTAAACTACTCACTGTGTGTAGCAAAATGACCTCACATGTGAATCCTTAAAGACATGGGTTGGCTAAGTCTTAAGAGGGTGTGAACGATGCTGATGGATGTAGACAAAGAAGAGCTCTTCAGTAGGTGTACAAACATTCCAGGGCTATTTTCTCAAAAGTGGGGTTACAAGTTGATCAACTTTCAAAGCAGAATACTTTCCCTTTGTTCCACAACTGCAGTGTATGATTACCATTTTCTAGCTCTGAGTCTCTACTTTATCCAATCTCAAAACAGCATCGCATAAATATACACTGCTCAAAAAAATAAAGGGAACACTTAAACAACACAATGTAACTCCAAGTCAATCACACTTCTTGTGAAATCAAACTGTCCACTTAGGAAGCAACACTGATTGACTATAAATTGCACATGCTGTTGTGCAAATGGAATAGACAACAGGTGGAAATTATAGGCAATTAGCAAGACACCCCAATAAAGGAGTGATTCTGCAGGTGGTGACCACAGACCACTTCTCAGTTCCTATGCTTCCTGGCTGATGTTTTGGTCACTTTTGAATGCTGGCGGTGGTCTCACTCTAGTGGTAGCATGAGACGGACTCTACAACCCACACAAGTGGCTCAGGTAGTGCAGTTCATCCAGGATGGCACATCAATGCGAGCTGTGGCAAAAAGGTTTGCTGTGTCTGTCAGCGTAGTGTCCAGAGCATGGAGGCGCTACCAGAGACAGGCCAGTACATCAGGAGACGTGGAGGAGGCCGTAGGAGGGCAACAACCCAGCAGCAGGCCCTATCTCCGCCTTTGAGCAGGAGGAGCTGCCAGAGCCCTGCAAAACTGCAGAGCCCTGCACAACTATCCGTTGTGTTACGATGTGTATCATATTAAAACTTCACAGTCTATTGTTTTATTGTTTTTTCTTTCCTAAAACAATAATTGTCTACCTCACGGTTTATCTGTCGGAGATTTAAGCACTAAATGCATTAGGGCATTGCATGCATATAGGCATAGGCGTCCACTGCATGATATTCATAATTAAAATCATATATTTAAGGGTGAGAATCTTAGCCCTAGAGAGACCAAGAGTTAGATATAGATATGCACAGCCATGTTCCCGACATTGACATGGATTTCTTTATACTCGTCAGATACAGTGGGGAGAACAAGTATTTGATAACCTGCAAAATCGGCAGTGTTTCCTACTTACAAAGCATGTAGAGGTCTGTCATTTTTATCATAGGTACACTTCAACTGTGAGAGACGGAATCTAAAACAAAAATCCAGAAAATCACATTGTATGATTTTTAAGTAATTAATTTGCATTTTATTGCATGACATAAGTATTTGATCACCTACCAACCAGTAAGAATTCCGGCTCTCACAGACCTGTTAGTTTTTCTTTAAGAAGCCCTCTGTTCTCCACTCATTACCTGTATTAACTGCACCTGTTTGAACTCGTTACCTGTATAAAGACACCTGTCCACACACTCAATCAAACAGACTCCAACCTCTCCACAATGGCCAAGACCAGAGAGCTGTGTAAGGACATCAGGGATAAATTGTAGACCTGTACAAGGCTGGGATGGGCTACAGGACAATAGCCAAGCAGCTTGGTGAGAAGGCACAACTGTTGGCACAATTATTAGAAATGGAAGAAGTTCAAGATGACGGTCAATCACCCTCGGTCTGGGGCTCCATGCAAGATCTCACCTCGTGGGGCATCAATGATCATGAGGAATGTGAGGGATCAGCCCAGAACTACACGGCAGGACCTGGTCAATGACCTGAAGAGAGCTGGGACCACAGTCTCAAAGAAACCATTAGTAACACACTACGCCGTCATGGATTAAAATCCTGCAGCGACGCAAGGTCCCCCTGCTCAAGCCAGCGCATGTCCAGGCCCGTCTGAAGTTTGCCAATGACCATCTGGATGATCCAGAGGAGGAATGGGAGAAGGTCATGTGGTCTGATGAGACAAAAATAGAGCCTTTTGCTCTAAACTCCACTCGCCGTGTTGGAGGAATAGAAGGATGAGTACAACCCCAAGAACACCATCCCAACCGTGAAGCATGGAGGTGGAAACATCATCTTTGGGGATGCTTTTCTGCAAAGGGGACAGGACGCTGCACCGTATTGAGGGGAGGATGGACGGGGCATGTATCGCGAGATCTTGACAACAACCTCCTTCCTCAGTAAGAGCATTGAAGATGGGTCGTGGCTGGGTCTTCCAGCATGACAACGACCCGAAACACACAGCCAGGGCAACTAAGGAGTGGCTCCGTAAGAAGCATCTCAAGGTCCTGGAGTGGCTAGCCAGTCTCCAGACCTGAACCCAATAGAAAATCTTTGGAGGGAGCCGAAAGTCCGTATTGCCCAGCGACAGCCCCGAAACCTGAAGGATCTGGAGAAGGTGTATGGAGGAGTGGGCCAAAATCCCTGCTGCAGTGTGTGCAACCTGGTCAAGAACTACAGGAAACGTATGATCTCTGTAATTGCAAACTAAGGTTTCTGTACCAAATATTCAGTTTTGCTTTTCTGATGTATCAAATACTTATGTCATGCAATAAAATGAAAATTAATTACTTAAAAATCATACAATGTGATTTTCTGGATTTTTGTTTTAGATTCTTCTCTAAACCAGTTGAAGTGTACCTATGATAAAAATTACAGACCTCTACATGCTTTGTAAGTAGGAAAACCTGCAAAATTGTCAGTGTATCAAATACTTGTTCTCCCCACTGTAGCAGTAGTAGTCTATACAGATAGAGGCATACAGGAGGTTAATTAGTTAATCTTCGATCAGAATACTTGTAATAAAGACAAACATTATATTGATAGATTAAAGGAGTAACTCTGGTATGGCTAAAACATTATTCCTCACCTCAAATTCAACTGCTGGACTAACTTGGAGTGCACTGCCTTCATAGCCCTGCAGTAGCTAAGCCTAATAATAGCAATACTATACCAAACCTTCACAAAAGTTGCTTACCTTTATTAAGGTAATATCACAAGTGTGTCAAGTCATTGTTTATAGGGAAAACAAAACAGGTTATATTTCAGCATTAAATAAAGTTTTACATCTTGCTCTCTTTGGTTTTTTCTTTTCATGGTTTGAGTGTGAGTAGCATAGTAGGCCTACCGGTAATTCTATTATATTGCGGCATACACAACATTGCAGCTGTAACCTAAGTTGACCAACGAAAATGCCTCAACAGAATGAAACGTTCAAAAAAGTTTTAAAATCAGGTTTACACTGAGTGTACAAACATTAGGAACACGTGCTCTTAGCAAGGTTGTTAACCCACTGTTCCCCGGCACCGAAGACGTGGATGTCGATTATGGCAGACCCCCGCACATCTCTGAATCAGATGGGTTGGGTTAAATGTGGAAGACATATTTCAGTTCCTTTCCATGACAGACTGACCAGGTCAAAGGTATGATCCTTTATTGATGTCACTCTTCTTTGGGATCGGTGTCCCTTCCACGGGACGGTTGAGCTAATGTAGGCTAATGCGATTAGCATGAGGTTGTAAGTAACAAGAAATGAACAGGTGAAAGGTATGATCCCATATTGATGTCACTTGTTAAATTCACTTCAATCAGTGTAGATGAAGTGGAGGAGACCGGTTAAAGAAGGATTTTTAAGCCTTCAGACAATTGAGACATGTATATGTGCCATTCAGATGGGAATGGGCAAGACAAAAGATTTAAGTGCCTTTTAAACGGGGTATGGTAGTAGGTGCCAGGCGCAATGGTTGGTGTCAAGAACTACAATGCTGCTGTTGACACAACAGTGGGAAGCATTCGAGTCGACATAGGCCAGCATTCCTGTGGAAAACTTGCGATACCTTGTAGAATCCTCGAGGACGTTCCCCTTGTCGGCTTCTTTTCACTATACCTCTCTCCTCTAACTTTAATTTAACTTAAATGACAGCTAACACAGATAACAAGCTCGCGCAGTTCTCGTCACACAAACAGTAAATTAACAGTAGACTGGTCCAATCGGGTCCAGTCGGTAAATACTTGTTAATTGCACATACCCGAGACACGTGGCAATTATATCAGACCTGACCCAGGTCCAAGACAAAAGTCCGAATTTAGGACACGGACCCTTTAGGTCCCGGGTTGGATCTTGGAATTTCAGGTCTGTTGGACCTGTGAAGACAGCTACGGTGAAGGAGGTGGAAAACTGGGAAGTATGTGAAAGAATATACAGTGATCCCTCGCCACTTCGCGGTTCACTTATCGCGGATTCGCTATTTCGCGGATTTTCATAATGCATTTTTTTTTTTTTTTTGGTGCATTGTGCTCTGCATTCTGATTCGCTAAAAACTCACTCCCGCTTCTTGTATCAAAACATGCTACGAATTGTGCTATCATTTTGTCGTCTCGTGCAGTTATGTGTACGTACATAAAACAGCTTGGCAAATTTACATTAAGTTGGCCAAATTATCTTGTAATTTCGAACATCTCCTAAACCCATAATGTCGACGAAACGGCCTACACGTGAGTCACTGTATTTGTATACATGTAATAGTTGCTAATTGTAAAAAAAAAAAAAAGTTTTCTATTTCGCGGATTTCACTTATCGCGGGTCATTTTCGGAACGTAACCCCCGCGATAAACGAGGGATTACTGTACAGTTATGTGCTTTTAGGGAAAAGAGACATAGTAAGGAAGTAGGCCTTGGCGGTATCCAGATTGTTGTGCCATACTGGGATATCCGGTTATACCGGCACTGAGCACAAGGGGTGCTATTGTAATCCAAAGGTTAGCAAKGCTAACAAGTACATGTAAAATCCCATAGAGAATGTTAACTAAATGCTAAGGAGTGCATTTCGAACATTTTATACAGTCTCTGAGCAAAACTATTTGCAGGACAGACATCCCGGCTCATAATATAAAAATGCTAACCACAGTTTGCTGCACACACAAAACAAATATCAGACAACAAGGCCCTTAATCCAGGAGGGGATTCACTGCTGTTACCAAGCAAAACTTGATTTTGGAAGAAGCTATACCGCTCAAGCCTACAAGGAAGACACTATATCTGTTTACAGAAGTACCTATGAATGCATACAGGAAAATAAGTAATGTGCACATTCACACATGTGCACACACACAGTCAAACTATCCCAGACTCTCAAAGTGCCATAAAAAGCCCAGCATAGACAAGCTGAGCCAACATATCCCAACCTCTCTGAGCGTCATAAGCAATTACACACCCATCACCTCTTCAATCAGTCACTCCCTCAGACACTCATCCTTGACTCTCCGCTAACTGTCAGAGTGGAACAACAGTTTTCCAGCAGCAGATGGCTAGCACACTGAGGGGAACCAGGAGTAATTGTATCTCTGCACCACTGGTCTGATCCAGCCCCACTCTCCACCCTCTGACAATCACTCATCTCTGTCACCGCTGCCAAGATAACCCACAACCAACAGATGACAAGACCAAACTTTACACTGATGTGAATGAAGCCTGTGCTCTCGCCGTTAACTGTGGCCAATCCATGATTGTTATAGGAATCAACTTTCACGTGCATCGCAGTGAAATCGTTGCTGCACGATTCCATTAATGTACATGTGCTAGGCTTGATTGGATTTAACCAATAGAGGTGATGTTAAGATCTGTGTAATCTCTCATGGACAGACGTACGTAACATAACTGGTATTGCATCATCTGTCTGTGACTAACAAGGAATTTTGTTTGGGTGCGCATATTTGTCACTGTTCATTTTGACAAATCATGATTTTGCAGGTGTTAGCATATTCTGAATTTCAGAAGGGGAGGGTACATTTGGCCCATAGCCAGGTTGGCTGACAACATCATGAAAATTATGTGCGTGCATCGATGTGGCCAGAAGATGTGTGTTGTTATGATTCTGAACAATCAAATAGCTAGCAACATTGACAAGATGCTGGCTTGTGGGGAATCATGGGTGGCTCGTTTCAGCTCGTTATTGATACCATGTCTTGTTTTGAGGTATTTTGACTGATGTCATGTCTATTATAATATGGCTAACATTCGCTAGCTAACTGTAACAATGTATGATACAACAATAGCTCATTGTGCAAATATCTCTATGTTTTCAATAAACATTTGGAGACGAAATACAGTTTACATGTTGTCAACAGTCTAAGCCAACCCCATCTGTTTTGGCCCTTAGTTGCGCACCCGTCAGTTTTGTTGCTAAACACCCAACCCTTGCAAAAACAGGGGGTGGAGCTCCTCGTTCCGTTTCCGCTCCTCGTTCTAGTCTCTTTTCTAACACGTCTGGCCCAAGAACTGAATCGAGCATCTGAAGTAATTACACGTTTTTAGTTCTGGGTGTCTGAGATTAGGATCGGTGAAACGTGTAAATAGAGGGTCATCAACAGTACATGAAATGGTCTTGTGTTGAGCGTGACAGTGGGAGGAGTCAATCTGATCGTATTGATTAGGGGTCAGCGAGTTAATGCCAGGCTGAATAAGATCAATGTGTGAGAGAGAGAGAGGACATTCTGTTACGTTACAGACTTATTCTAAAATGGATTAAATAAATAAAAAACTCCTCATCAATCTACATACCCCATAATGACAAAGCAGAAACAGGTTTTGATTTTTGGGGGAAAATTTTAAAATAAAAACACAGACAAACCTCATTTATATAAGTATTCAGATCCTTGGAAAGGCTCACAACTGTCTATATAAGGTCCCACAGTTGACAGTGCATGTCAGAGCAAAAACAAAGCCATGAGGTCGAAGGAATTGTTCGTAGAGATCCGAGACAAGATTGTGTCGAGGCACAGATCTGGGGAAGGGTACCATAACATTTATGCAGCATTGAAGGTTCCCAAGAACAGTGGCCTTCATCATTCTTAAATGAAAGACGTTTGGAACCAACAAGACTCTTCCTAGAGCTGTCCGACCAAACCTTGGTCAGAGAGGTAACCAAGAATCCGTTGATCACTCTGACAGAGCTCCAGATCTCACCTAATCTACACAGAATACCCCATAATGGCAAAGTGAAAACATGTTTAGAAATGTTTGCAAATGTATTGAAAATTAAATACAGAAATATCCAATTTACTTAAGTATTCACATCCCTTTGCTATGACACTCCAAATTGAGCTCAGGTGCATCACATGTCCTTTGATCATCCGTGAGATATCACTACAACTTGATAGGACTCCACCTGTGGCCAATTCAATTGTTTGGACATGATTTAGAAAGAAACAACTTTCTATATAAAGGTCCCACAGTTGACAATGCATGTCAGAGCAGAAATGATACCATGTAGCCCAAGGAACTGTCTGGAGATCTCTGAGATAGAATTGTGATTAAACATATCTGGGGAAGGGTCTGAAACAATTTCTAGAATTATGAAAGTTTCCAAGAGCACAGTGCTCTCCATCATTGGGAAATTGAAAAAAATATGGAATTACCCAGACTCTGCCTTGAACTGTCCGTCCGTCCAAACTGAGAAACCGGCAAGGAGGACCTTGGTCAGGGAGTTGACCAAGAACACAATGACCACTCTGACAAAACTAGAGTTCCTTTGCTGAGATGGGAGAAGCTGCCAGAAGGACAACAGTCTCTACAGCACTTCACCAATCTGGACTTTATGGGAACGTGGCCTGAGAAAAAGGCACATGACAGCACGCCTGGAATTTGCAAAAAAGGTATGTTGACGACAGAGCATAAAGCAAAAGATTATGTGGTCTGCATGCAAAGCGCTATATCTGGAGAAAACCAGGCACAGCTCATCACCCGTCTAACACCATCCCTACCATGAAGCATAGTGCTGGTAGCATCATGTTATCGGGATGCTTTTCAGTGGCAGGGACTGGGAGACTGGATATGGTAGAGGGAATAATGAATGGTCCCAAATACAGGCAAATCCTTGATGAGAACCTGCTTCATAGTGCAAACAACCTTAGACTGGGGCAAAGGTTTACGTTCCAACAAGACAATGACCCGAAGCACACCGCCAAAGCAATGCTGGAATGGCTTCATAACAAGAATGTGAACGTCCTTGAGTGGCCCAGCCAAAACCCAGACCTGAAACCCATTGAACATCTGTGGAAAGACTTGAAGATTGCAGTCCCCAATCTAACTTAAGAGCTTGAGAAAATCCACAAGGAAGAATGAGAGAAAGTTTTTCATTTTCAATCAATTTTGCAAAAATGTCTAAAAACCTGTTTCCACTTTGTCATTATTGGGTAAATACATTTAATACATTTTGAATTCAGGCTGTAACAACAAAATGTGGAATAAGTCAAGGGGTATGAATACTTTCTAAATTTTCTTCTGTATTTGTTCTGTCATTTTAATTATCATTCATGAATGCCAACAGTGCTGTAGTTGGTGCTTGGAGATGAGGGAGGGGATGCCATTGAGTGTCAGTGACAGGAACACACATTTTCCAGAAAGACACCCAGGAGACAGGCTACTGTGTCCTACACAGGACTGTTTATACTTACTAAGGATCCCCATTAGCTGCTGCTCTTCCTGGGGTCCAGCAATAGGCTCTCCACCTACTAGACCTTTAGGTCTGAAGGAGAGCGATAGAGAGCGAGAGAGAGTGAGGAGACAGAAGCATCACATGCTATCCCATGCAGTCACATGCTGTCCTCCTGACATCTTTGGCAGCAAGCTGTAGTGTGACACACACACACACACACACACACACACACACACACACACACACACACACACACACACACACACACACACACACACACACACACGGCACTGTTATGTACCACACACTGGACACCTCGTGCTTCGATGAGATACCTGCACTTACAGGACTATGACTCAATGACCCACACAAACATACTCACACTGTCATAACCCAATATAGTAGAGAGAGATTCTCTCACACAACCACATACAGAAATAGGCTCACGTCATCATTACGCATTGCAAATTAGCATACTGCTTCACAGACACGAAAGTTCCCAATGACAAGTTTTGCAGACAAACGCATGTCCTGAAATTGTTCACACAGAGTTTGTCCTTCCGTGTGCTTTTTATGTGTGTAGGAGTGCACGCACACGCATAGATGTTTCTATTCATATGGAAATCAAGCGTGCGTGTGTTGCATAATATGGCCTTTGGCCACATTCCAGCTCGCATAATGAGAGACAAACACAGCAGACCAGATGATGTGCGACATTGTGGCTAAATTAGGAGGGACAAGTCGGTTTCTGCCTTGGGAGCTATGCCCCCCTACTTATGACGATAAAGAAACTATTTTAGACCATGGTCCATTGTCGTCTGGGAAACCCTGACGAAAATGTTACATCAACGTTGCAGCAACTAACAAATCATTAAAGCTATGGGGCAAGAGAGGGTGACTCGATTCATTACTCATTTATTTCTTTAGCTAGATCTCGCACCACCAAATTACCTCATGACACCCTTCAAGAAAGTCGTATGTCTCCCGAGCACCGGATGCGTCATCCGAGTGAGTCGGATGTTCCACGACTCAAGATATTACACTTCACTGTGAATGTGGTACAGATGCTGCAAGTGCTGCTCATCAAAGACTGGCTGGTGTAAAAGGCAGCTAGGAGATAGACAACACGCACCATCAATCAGGCTGCAGCAGTCGTTTCTCACCTTGTTGCTTTTTCTATCAGCAAAATGTACCCATCTGCTGCAGTCAACCTTGCATCAACTGCTATCTTTTTCCTGCTTATAAATTGCAGCTCTGGGGTGAAGCTAGGATCTGCTTCCCCCTCCCAAATCCTGACCATTACAGGGGGAAATGCAAAATTGACCCAAGGCCTACTCTAGCTTGATCCACTATCCTGACTAGAGGTCGACCAATTAATTATTGCTGATTTCAAGTTTTCATAACAATCGGAAATCTGTATTTTTGGACACCGATTTGGCCGTTTTTTTTTTTTTTTTACACCTTTATTTAACTAGCCAGTTAAGAATACATACTTAATTTCAATGAAGGCCTAGGAACGGTGGGTTAACTGCCTTGTTCAGGGGCAGAATGACAGATTTTTACCTTGTCAGCTTGGGGATTTGTTTTTGCAACCTTCCGGTTAATAGTCCAATGCTCTAACCACCTGCCTTATATTGCACTCCATGAGGAGCCTGCGTGGCGGGCTGACTACCTGTTACGTGAGGGCAGCAAGAAGCCAAGGTAAGTTGCTAGCTAGCATTAAACTTATTTTATAAAAAACAATCAATCTTAACATAATCACTAGTTAACTACACATGGTTGATATTACTAGTTTATCTAGCGTGTCCTGCGTTGCATATAATCGATGCGGTGCCTGTTAATTTCTCATCGAATCACATCCTACTTCGCCAAACGGTGATGATTTAGCACTGTCGTTGCACCAAACCTAACCATAAACATCAATGGCTTTCTTTAAAATCAATACACAAGTAATATTTTTAAACCTGCATATTTAGTTAATATTGGCTGTTAACATGAATTTCTTATAATTAGGGAAATTGTGTCACTTCTCTTGCGTTCCATGCAAGCAGTCAGGGTATATGCAGCAGTTTGGGCCACCTGGCTCGTTGCGAGCTGTGTGAAGAATATTTCTTCCTAACAAAGACAGCCAACTTCGCCAAACGGGGGATGATTTAACAAAAGCGCATTTGCGAAAAAAGCACAATCGTTGCACGACTGTACCTAAACATAAACATCAATGCCTTTCTTAAAATCAATACACAGAAGTATATATTTTTAAACCTGCATATTTAGCTAAAAGAAATCCAGGTTAGCAGGCAATATTAACCAGGTGAAATTGTGTCACTTCTCTTGCGTTCATTGCACGCAGAGTCAGGTATATGAAACAGTTTGGGCCGCCTGGCTCGTTGCGAACTAATTTGCCAGAATTTTACGTAATTATGACATAACATTGAAGGTTGTACAATGTAACAGCAATATTTTAGACTTAGGGATCGCCACCCGTTAGATAAAATACGTAACGGTTCCGTATTTCACTGAAAGAATAAACGTTTTGTTTTCGAAATGATAGTTTCCGGATTCGACCATATTAATGACCAAAGGCTCGTATTTCTGTGTGTTATTATGTTATAATTAAATCTATGATTTGATAGAGCAGTCTGACTGAGCGATGGTAGGCAGCAGCAGGCTCGTAAGCATTCATTCAAACAGCACTTTCGTGCGTTTTGCCAGCAGCTCTTCACTGTGCTTCAAGAATTGCGCTGTTTATGACTTCAAGCCTATCAACTCCCGAGATTAGGCTGGTGTAACCGATGTGAAATGGCTAGCTTGCTAGCGGGGTGCACGCTAATAGCGTTTCAATCGGTGACGTCACTCGCTCTGAGACTTGTAGTTGTTCCCCTTGCTCTGCAAGGGCCGTGGCTTTTGTGGAGCGATGCTTCGAGGGTGGCTGTTGTCGATGTGTTCCTGGTTCGAGCCCAGGTAGGGGCCAGGAGAGGGACGGAAGCTATACTGTTACACTGGCAAAACTAAAGTGCCTATAAGAACATCCAATAGTCAAAGGTATATGAAATACAAATGGTAGAGAGAGTAATAGTCCTATAATTCCTATAATAACTACAACCTAAAACTTCTTACTTGGGAATATTGAAGACTCATGTTAAAAGGAACCACCAGCTTTCATATGTTCTCATGTTCTGAGTAAGGAACTTAAACGTTAGCTTTTTTACACGGCACATATTGCACTTTTACTTTCTTCTCCTACACTTTGTTTTTGCATTATTTAAACCTAATTGAACATGTTTCATTATTTATTTGAGGCGAAATTGATTTTATTGATGTATTATATTAAGGTAAAATAAGTGTTCATTCACTATTGTTGTAATTGTCATTATTACAAATAAAAAATAAAATCGTATTTTTTTAAAATATAAATCGGCCGATTAATCGGTATCAGCTTTTTTTGGTCCTCCAATAATGGGTATCGGTATTGACAAATCATAATCGGTCGACCTCTAATCCTGACCCCTACACTCTTATTTCGTTTCACTTCACCTCATTGTGAATCCATGTAGGGAAACACAATGTTAGCTCACAAGAGCATGACAGTCAGACAAGGCTTACTCTGCACAGTGCAAGTTAAAAGAGGAAGCCATGAAATTAGTCATTGACGTAAAGTCACATGGTAATCTATTCCAGCTGCCCGCAGGCACAAAATTCCATAACACTGCTTAGTCCATGATGGTGGAAGTTCCACGGTAATTTATGTGTGCCCTTGCAAGAGGTGATACGGTCTGCAAGGTGTCGACAAAACATATTTCTGTTTTTGCCATGGTTGCTATGGTTTTTCTTTAAAGCCCCCACCAGAGGGCAGGTCCCTACATCAACATAATTCCAGTCACACAGCAGAAATTCTCATTTAGGTTCCACCTCCGAAGAATGACGCAGGCTGCTAATACATATTCATAATTTGGGGGTGGAAACATTGTGGTGATTTCCACGTAGAGTGGAGAAATAACAACAAGTAGGGCACTGACAGCTGTGAGTGTAGCTAGCTAGCATCCTAACCTTATCTAGCTTGACAATGTTATCTGTTGTAGCTAAAACGTATTCAAAAGATTAGCCAGCTGGGTATGTCTGGTTCTGGAGCTGGATTTCTCAGAAGAAGTTAGGGACAACCACAGATGGATAGGTGAAACAAGTCGGCATATCTTTGACTTTGACACCGATCGTTACCTCCAAAGTTTTGGCATTTTGCATGAATTGCGGAATCTGCCATAGAAATAGAAAGATAAAGATGAAGCGCCGGTGATATGGATAGCCGAACTATTGAACGGTTTGGACTAGAGACGTGTTTTTCGACAGTGTAATGGACATGATGCAACGTTTGGTAGGCTGCTGGCTGACTAGTCAGCTGCACTACAGCAACACCATGTCAGCCCGTGCTCATGCTTTGGTTCTCACAGCTAGGGGAAGTGAAATGGTTACAATGATCTTGTTCATGATAAATGCCAAGTGTAGACTATCGCTCAGCTCAGTCGCGACTCCCGAAGAGGAAGAACTGGAGATGTATAAACAATGCCATGCTGGTAGGTTTTAACATTCAAATAAAACCCAGTCCTGAAACAAAACATAGACTGAAAAGTATTAGCACATCATAGCATAGGGGAAACATGGCACTGGCACAGAAAATATCAGAAGTTACAATTTCGGATTTCCCACTTCAACCCTAAATATATCATACTTTGACTAAAATGAATACCTGACTTAAATTGTCATGCAACGTCGTAGGTATGCCACGAGCATCATCTTTCTGGGGGGGAAAAAGTGCATTTCTGTTTGTGGGCAATTAACTTCTGTATGCATTGAGTGGCTTATTGTTTCCTTGGTATAGTCTTCTGTATGAGTCATCGTTCTACCATTGTGTCCCTGTTGAAAAATTTATATTTTACCTCAAGGGATTTTTATCCCATACAAAATCTTTTTATGAAATATTTAAATAAATGGTTTATTTATTGGCGCCCCAGGGAGCAGCCGGTAGGGGTTTGGGGTAGGTTAAGAGGCTCACGTTAATAAAACATCCGCTTCCCAGTCTCCTATTGTCGTACTGACGTTCCTCAATTATTGTGAAACGGCCGACACAGGCCACTTCACTGATGAATAAGTAACCACGTTTTTTAACATGTCTGAAGTTTTGGTTCGGCTTGAAGGCTCAGCGTTTCAGGGAAAAAACACACACCAAGGGTGTAGGAGCCTGGGGGACAGAGGGGAAATGTCCCCCCAATGTTAGAAGTAGGTAAAATGGTCCCCCCCAAAAAAGAAAAATCTGCAAGACTTATTTTGAAAAACGAGTCACCAGATTCGTTGACGGACTTTTGTTTTGAAAAGAGCTCTGTCACTTCCCCCGCCCACATGACTGCATTGTTCTCACTCTCGGTTGTTACAAGCAGTGTGTGATTGTGAGAAATAGCACTGTGCAGCACCACCATCATTATTCACCACACCAGGTAAAGTAGTTGTTGTTGGCAAAAGAGGTTGAAAATGGAGTGAAAATTCATTCCTGTCCCGTCTTGTGCCTTCATTTTCCCCTCCTGTGCGGTCCTGATCCCGCAATAGTTATAGATCCCCAGAACTGTCCTGTCCCTCCCTGATACAAATCACTCCTGTCCTGTGCTCATTTTTGCGCACAGAAATATGTAGGCTATTGTGTTTGTATTGAAAATCGGCAGTAATGCGTCTGTGATATGTGGTTGTCTTACCTATTTTAGTTAAAGGCACTGACCGTAGTCCTAAATTGCTCTGGATAAAAGTGTATTATAAATTACCTAAATGAGGATCGATTAAGGCTGGAGGATGAGGACAGAGACCCTAGCAGAATGGTCTGCTCAGCACAGCAGAAAACTACCCTACTGCTGAGCACTAGGCACATACAATTTACAACATGAACATAAAAAAATGAATACCTAAGCAGCAGTACTTCACCTCAGATGGCACGGGTTTAGTTAAATACACTAACAATTGGGCTTAATGGTAAAGTTGTTGGGAGTAGAGCAGCTATGCTGCAACAGGGTCATTGCAATTCCTCTATTGAAGGCCTCATCAGTTAGCCTATTGACGTAGGTTGGCATCCGAGGTAGCCAAGTAACTGGCTACAACTGGAATGAGGCGCAAGATTGAGCAGATGGAAAGCGGGGGAAAATGACTTTTTTTTTAAAATAGCTTTTTATTAAGTAAACTATATTAGGCCTAGCTTACACAGTTGTTTTTATTAAAATGCTCCACACAACATATTTCCATCCCAAAAAAACTCTGTTTATTACTAATCCTATACTGCCCGTTCCTGTGGACTGTTGATCCTGTCCCGAACTTGAATCTAGAACTTCCCTCCCATTCCTGACAGAATCCCTCAGGAGTCCTGTTCCCCTGTCAACTTGTAGTTGGCAACAAAGTCATTTTAAGTAGTAAGTATGAATGTGAATAAACATTGATATGTTACAATGAATGTGAGCAACTATAAGCTTTCTCCTGGCTAGAAGCTAGTTAGCTTTACAGTAGTCATTTTTAGCTGTGTCAGGTTTGATCTAACTAGCTGGCTGTGTGAAAAACTGATAGTCAATGTTTTGAAGCCAAGAATACTTGCTAGCTACAGAATGACTTGCACAATCACTGCCTTGGTCTTCATCATAGGGTCGGCAAGTTAGCAATGGATGTGCCACTAGTAAAAAAAAAAAGTTTTTTAAAATTAAGAGTACGTTAGTTTTTTTCAAAGGACTGCAAATAAGGTTCTTAGCAACTGCCCGCAATGCCACGCCCCGTTTGCCCTCAGAACAGCCTCAATTCGTAGGGGCATGGACTCTACAAGGTGGCAAAAGCATTCCACAGCGATGCTGGCCCATGTTGACTCGAATGCTTCCCACAGTTGTGTCAAGTTGGCTGGATGTCCAAGAGTGGTGGGCCATTCTTGATACACACAGGAAGCTGTTGAGTGTGAAAAACCCAGCAGCGTTGTAGTTCTTGACACCAACCATTGCGCTTGGCACCTACTACCATACCCCGTTTAAAAGGCACTTAAATCTTTTGTCTTGCCCATTCCCATCTGAATGGCACATATACATGTCTCAATTGTCTGAAGGCTTAAAAATCCTTCTTTAACCTGTCTCCTCCACTTCAGCTACACTGATTGAAGTGAATTTAACAAGTGACATCAATATGGGCTCATACCTCTCACCTGGGTTCACCTGTTCATTCTTTCTTATACTCTGTGTATATTTAAGTGATACTGCCCTGGAAGCTGGTGTTGAGGATATAATGGCACGGGTGTTGTTCGTCGAGGGCTGGCAAACCGTGCCAATATATCCTCATCAATCTACACATTATACCCCATAATGACAAAAGAAACAGTTTTTTTGAAATTGTAGCAAATGTATTAAAAATACAAAACAGATACCTTATTTACATAAGCATTCAGACCATTCACGATGAGACTCAAAATTGAGTTCACGTGTATCTTGTTTCCATTGATCATCCTTGAGATGTTTCTACAACTTGATTGGAGTCCACCTGTGGTAAATTGAATTGATTGGACATGATTTGGAAAGGCACACACCTGTCTATATAAGGATGACAGTGTATGTCAGAGAAAAAAACAAACCATGACGTCAAAGCAATTGTCCGTTGAGTTCCGAGACAGGATTGTGTTGAGGCACAGATCTGGGGAAGGGTACCAAAAAATGTCTGCAGCATTGAAAGTCCCCAAGAACACAGTGGCCTCCATCATTCTTAAATGGAAGAAGTTTGGAACCACCAAGACTCTTCCTAGAGCTGGCCGCCTGGCAAAACTGAGCAATCATAGGAGAAGGGCCTTGGTCAGGGAGGTGACCAAGAATCCAATGGTCACTCTGACAGAGCTCCAGAGTTACTCTGTGGAGATGGGAGAACCTTCCAGAAGGACAACCATCTCTGCAGCTCTCCACCAAATCAGGCCATTATGGTAGAGTGGCCAGATGGAAGCCACTCCTCAGTAAAAGGCACATGACAGCCCACTTGGAGTTTGCCAAAAAGGCACCTAAAGGATTCTCAGACCATGATAAATAAGATTCTCTGGACTGATGAAACCAAGATTGAACTCTTTGGCCTGAATGCCAAGCGTCACGTCTGGAGGAAACCTGGCACCGCTCATCACCTGGCCAATACCATCCTTTCGGTGAAGCATGGTGGTAGCAGCACCATGCTGTGGGGATGTTTATCAGTGGCAGGGACTGGGAAACTAGTCAGGATTGAGGGAAAGATGAACGGAGCAAAGTACTGAGAGATCCTTGATGAAAAACCTGCTCCAGAGCGCTCAAGACATCAGACTGGGGCGAAGGTTCACCTTCCAACAGGACAACGACTCTAAGCAAACAGCCAAGACAACGCAGGAGTGGCTTCGGGACAAGTCTCTGAATGTCATTGATTTGCCTAGCCAGAGCCCAGACTTGAACCCGATTGAACATCTCTGGAAAATAGATGTGCAGCAACGCTCCACATCCAACCTGGCAGAGCTTGAGAGGATCTGCAGAGAACAATGAGAGAAACTCCCCAAATGCAGGTGTGCCAAGCTTGTAGCATCATACCCAAGGCTGTAATATCTCTGCCAAAAGGTGCTTGAAAAAAGTACTGAGTAAAGGGTCTGAATACTTATGTAAAAGTGATAGTAATTTTTTTCTCTTTTTTAGCAAAAAGAATCTAAACCTGTTTTTGCTTTGTCATTATGGGGTATTGTGTGTAGATTGATGAATGAGGGAAAAAACGATTTAATCCATTTTAGAATAAGGCTGTAATGTAACAAAAGCATTTTTTCTTTCCTGCCAAGATAATCCATCCACCTGACAAGTGTGGCATATCAAGAAGCTGATTAAACAGCATGATCATTACACAGCTGCACATTGTACTGGGGACAACAAAAGGCCACTCTAAAATGTGCAGTTTTGTCCCACAACAATGCCACAAATGTCTCACGTTTTGACGGAGTGTGCGATTAGCATGCACACTGCAGGAATGTCCATGTGTGTTCCATGTATAAAGACTTTGTTTGGTGCTATCGTGATCATGGTAGGAGAGTGACAGCCACGAACAGAGACAGGCAGAGAGAGAGAGAGAGAGAGAGAGAGAGAGGCCACAAACCAACAGGTAAGATAGTGAGAAGTGCCTAGTACTTCATGCAGGAGAGAAGCAGCCATGATTATATTTTGTTTTTGATAGTTGTGTAGTGGAGATAGATTAATTTCAGTTTTAACTTTCATGCCTACTTTTTTAAAATGCATTATTAAAAACATTTCAACTGTGTATGTTGCTGGTTATTACAGTATAATAACTGTACGTTAAGTTTCAAACCATACAGTATGTAGAGCAGCAGTAGTAACAACCTGACAAAGGAGAAGTGAGACAAACACTATGAAATTAAATCATACAATAGCTGAGAGTACAAAATGCTTGTTAATTGAATATATCCACTTTAACAGTCACACTGGTATTCAGTACAGTATGAATGGCAATGGCCTTAAGACTGATTGGACTGTACTCAATTAAATGCCCCTCTACAAGGTCCCCCTAAACATTGTAAATTAGGATTTGTATGCATCCTTTTCTTAGAAGTCACCAGAAATGAGCATTTAAAGCCCGTTTTTCAACAACAAAAATCCATGGAGCATACTCCCGGTCCCCCGTAGGCAAAATGTGTCACCCCCAATGTCAGTCGCTCCTACGCCCCTGGCCCGCACACACACACACACACACACAGGCGTACACAGTCAGAGACTCTTGCGCACACAATCTAGACGGCTGGTCAGTTTGAAGGCTGTCCGGAGAGACATGTTGACAAGCCCAGTATCAATGTTTAAACTGTTCCCCAATCAAGTCCTGAATATCTTGCCGGTATTATGGCAATGTTTAACAACGATCTGATCAAGTCATTAATGGGGAGAATCATCTTAGCCGGCAACATATTCCAGTGGCTGTATCATGCATTAGTCATTATTTATAATGATTTCATTCATAGGAGTCACCATTGTACTTTTTTTTTAAAAACATGACAGGGAAATCTATGCTCAGCTAACATTATCCTCAGGTACTTCAGCTGAACAATTATTTTTCAAAATTAAGAGCTTATTATGCTAATCTTTTATCTCAAAACGCTAAATCAAGTAAATTGTAAGGTTAATTTATGAATACATTTTCTCAAGCTTAAGTTGTTGAGAGTAGAGAATGAACTGACCCAAGTTCGAGACCAGCGTTTCCCAAACTCGGTCTTCGGGACCCCAAGGGGTGAACATTTTAGTTTTTTGCCCCAACACTACACAGCGGATTAAAATGATCAAAGCTTGATGATTAGTTGATTATTTGAGTTTGGGAAACCCTGGTCTAGTTAGTAACACTTTATAGTTATTTAATAGTGATCCTTTGTGTTAATCTGTGCACCACTAAACACAATAGTAGGGCCTTAGGTGACGCAACAAACAATTGACCCAATGGAGAATAAAAATAAAAATAAACAAATCAGTTCTCACTAAATGTCAAAATACATAAATCAATTGAAAACAATGTGTCAGTTGCAAAATTGCAATACTGTACATTATATTTACGCGATATGAGCCCAAATTTAAAGCAAGTGCCGTACTAAGAATGTTAAATTCTTTTAGTGAAACCCGCAAAATCGGTGTGCTCAAATTTCCTCTTTAGCGGAAGGTATTCCTCTATCTACCAGAGTAAGATCGATGTAACATTGTATTACCATGAAGTATGGGAAAGTCCTGAGGGTGTTTGTCGGTCATCAGACATCCTTGGACTGAAAGATCAGGCAAAACATTTATTTCGGCTCTGTCATTAAAATGTTTCAGAGACACACAAAAAAAACCTAGCAGGTTACAAAGTAGAGCTTCGTTGCTAAGTTTTGATGTATGGGATGTCAGGGATTGGTCTAATTCACATTCTGACATCCCCATTTCCATGACGAGTGCTAGCTTGCTAGCTGTGTGGGAGTGCTTGACGCTGTTCGCTGAGGCAACGAGCCGAGCGAGAGGCACCGCTGTGCGTCATTGGCTGTATTGTGCTAATGGTGATTTTTGTGATTTCTGGTTTTATTCTTTCAAGTAAAAACGGCAATTCAATTGCCACAACCCTACAAATCGATAAAAACATAGCTAACTACCAGTGAATTGAAAACGTGTCCCATCTATCTTTCTGTGCAGCTGGCTAGCAGGCAGCTCACTCTATTTATTTAAACTTTATTTAACTAGGCAAATCAGTTAAGAACAAATTCTTATTTTCAATGACGGCCTAGGAACAGTGGGTTAATTGCCTTGATTCAGGGGCAGAACGACAGATTTTTACCTTGTCAGCTCGGGGATTCGATCTAGCAACCTTCTGGGTACTGACCCAATGTTCTAACCACTAGGCTACCTGCCGCCCCTCTTCTAAGCCGAAGCTAATTTTTTTCTGGAAACAGTGCAGTTTATCCTCCCATCACCAGATTAACTCAACACCAAAAATAACACTACAATGTAACCAACTCAGGTGTAGGCATACCATAGAAGTAAGCTATGTTATTAGACTAGTAGCATTCTGTGTTACAGTTCAGACTTTGTGAGAAGTGTTTGTCTGTGTTGGGCTATGTGTGATATGGTGTGTGTGCTGTGAGCGTGTGGGGATGCTGAGAAGTGTGTGTGTGTGTGTGTGTGTGTGTGTATGTGTGTGTGTGTGTGTGTGTGTGTGCTCGCACACACAGTTGGTCATATTATTTGGCAGTCTAGGCCTAATAGAACCCAACTGTGATATATACAGCCTAACAGATACTAATTGGTAAATAGTAACCTTGCTTTTTGTTCATGATTATGTAATCCCAATTATATGTACTCTGTTACCAGCTACACCTTACTAAGCCTAAACTCCCAGTTTTGCATAAAACATCAATATACATTAAAGCGCAAACCAGATGGGATGACGTATCGCTGCATGCTGGTTAAGTGTGCTTTGAATTCTAAATGAATCAGAGTGTCAACAGCAAAGCATCCCAACACCGTCACACCACCTCCTCCATGCCTCACGGTGGGAACCACACATGTGAAGATCATCTGTTCACTTACTCTGCGTCTCACAAAGACACGGCGGTTGGAACCAAAAATCTCAAATTTGGACTCATCAGACCAAAGGACAGATTTCCACCAGTCTAATGTCCATTGATTGTGTTTCTTGGCCCAAGCAAGTCTCTTCTTATTATTGGTGTCCTTTAGTAGTTGTTTCTTTGCAGCAATTCGACCATGAATGCCTGATTCGCGCAGTCTCCTCTGAACAGTTGATGTTGAGATGTGTCTGTTACTTGTACTATGTGAAGCATTTATTTGGGCTGCAATCTTAGGTGCAGTTAACGCTAATTAACTTATCCTCTGCAGCAGAGGTAACTCTGGGTCTTCCTTTCCTGTGGCGGTCCTCATGAGAGCCAGTTTCATCATAGCACTTCTTGGTTTTTGCGACTACACTTGAAGAAACTTTAAAAGCTCTTGAAACGTTCCGCATTGACTGACCTTCATGTCTCAAAGTAATGATGGACTGTCGTCTCTCTTTGCTTATTTGAGCTGTTCTTTCCATAATATGGACTTGGTCTTTTACCAAATATGTATATCTTCTGTATACCAACCCTACCTTTACACAATACAACTGATTGGCTCAAATGCATTAATAAGTAAAGAAATTCCACAAATTAACTTTTAACAAGGCACACCTGTTCATTATAATG
Source organism: Salvelinus sp. IW2-2015 (assembly GCF_002910315.2). Lineage (NCBI taxonomy): Eukaryota > Metazoa > Chordata > Actinopteri > Salmoniformes > Salmonidae > Salvelinus > Salvelinus sp. IW2-2015. The sequence continues at coordinate 18,159,403 of NC_036848.1, forward strand.
GATTACAGGTGACTGTCTCATGAATCTGGTTGAGAGAATGTCAGGAGTGTGCAAAGCTGTCAAGACAAAAGGGTGGCGACTTTGAATAATCTCAAATATACATTTTGATTTGTTTAAACCTTTTTGGTTACTACATGATTCCATATGTGTTATTTCATAGTTTTGATGTCTTCACTATTATTCTACAATGTAGAAAATAGTAAAAATAGGGACAAATCCTTGAATGAGTAGCTGTGTCCAAACTTTTGACTGGTACTGTGTGTTAACAACGGCCACAATATGACCAGCCTGAGGCTGATGCCGTGCAGGTGTTCGTACACATGCATATACATACACTCATTCAAATGCACACGTGCACATACACGGACACACACACAGGTAAATAGTGCCATACATGGACTCAAACATATATTCAGCTGGCCTTGCTGTTATGATTTTTGTTGTCCTTGCGGTCTTTGTTTTTTGTATATTTGTTTTTCCTTTATTTCTCTTTTGTTCATTTGTTGGTGCATGGGTGGGGTTCTTGGGGGTGGGGAATGGATTTTAATTATATCAAATTTTTTCTCGTGGGGGGGGGGGGGGTCTTGAGGGCTGGCGGTTGGGAGCTTGGGCCGGTGATGTTTCGGGTCCCCGTTTTTGACCTTGTGGGAGATCTGTCGACGTGCCCTTGAGCAGGGCGTTGACCCTGGTTGCTTCTATGTGTTGCTCTGGATGGAAGTCTGTTAGATGACTAATGTACAGTCGTGCCAAAAAGTTGAGAATGACACAAATATACATTTCCTCAAAGTTTGCTGCTTCAGTGTCTTTCAGATATTTTTGTCAATGTTACTATGGAATACTGAAGTATAATTACAAGCATTTCATAAGTGTCAAAGGCTTTTATTGACAATTACATGAAGTCGATGCAAAGGGTCAATATTTGCAGTGTTGACCCTTCTTTTCAAGACCTCTGCAATCTGCCCTGGCATGCTGTCAAATAACTTCTGGTCCACATCCTGACTGATGGCAGCCCATTCTTGCATAATCAATGCTTGGAGTTTGTCAGAATGTGTGGGGTTTGTTTTGTCCACCCGCCTCTGAGGATTGACCACAAGTTCTCAATGGGATTAAGGTCTGGGGAGTTTCCTGGCCATGGACCCAAAAAATCGATGTTTTGTTCCCCGAGCCACTGATTATCACTTTTGCCTTATGGCAAGTACTCCATCATGCTGGAAAAGGCATTGTTCGTCACCAAACTGTTCCTGGATGGTTGGAGAAGTTGCTCTCGGAGGATGTGTTGGTACCATTCTTTATTCAGGCTTTGTTCTTAGGCAAAATTGTGAGTGAGCCCACTCCCTTGGCTGAGAAGCAACCCCACACATGAATGGTCTCAGGATGTTTTACTGTTGGCATGACACAGCACTGATGGTAGCGCTCACCTTGTCTACTCCGGACAAGCTTTTTCCCAGATGCCCCAAACAATCAGAAAGGGGATTCATCAGAGAAAATGGCTTTACCCCAGTCCTCAGCAGTCAATCCCTGTACCTCTTGCAGAATATCAGTCTGTCCTGATGTTTTTCCTGGAGAGAAGTCACTTCTTTGCTGCCCTTCTTGACACCAGGCCATCCTCCAAAAGTCTTCGCCTCACTGTGCGTGCAGATGCACTCACACCTGCCTGCGCCATTCCTGAGCAAGCTCTGTACTGGCGGTGCCCCGATTCGCAGCTGAATCAACTTTAGGAGACGGTCCTGGCGCTTTCTGGACTTTCTGGGTGCCCTGAAGCGTTCTTCACAACAATGAACGCCTCCTTGAAGTTCTGATGATCCGATAAATGGTTGATTCAGGTGCAATCTTACTGGCAGCAATATCCTGCCCGTGAAGCCTTTTGTGCAAAGCAATGATGACGGCACATCTTTCCTTGCAGGTAACCATGGTTGACAGAGGAAGAACAATGATTCCAAGCACCACCCTCCTTTTGAAGTTTCCAGACTGTTATTCGAACTCCATCAGCATGACAGTGATCTCCAGCCTTGTCCTCGTCAACACTCACACCTGTGTTAACGAAGAGAATCACTGACATGATGTCAGCTGGTCCTTTTGTGGCAGGGCTGAAATGCAGTGGAAATGTTTTGGGGGGATTCAGTTCATTTGCATTGCAAAGAGGGACTTTGCAATTAATTGCAATTCATCTGATCACTCATAACATTCTGGAGTATATGCAAATTGCCATCATACAAACTGAGGCAGCAGACTTGGTGAATTTTTTTATTTGTGTCATTCAAAACTTTTGGCCACGACTGTACACTACCGTTCAAAAGTCTGGGGTCACTTAGAAATGTTCTTGTTTTTGAAAGAAAGCACATTTTTGGTCCATTAAAATAACATCAAATTGATCAGAAGTACAGTGTAGACATTGTTAATGTTGTAAATGACTATTGTAGCTGGAAACGGCAGATTTTTTATGGAATATCTACATAGGCCCATTATCAGCAACCATCACTCCTGTGTTCCAATGGCACATTGTGTTAGCTTATCCAAGTTTATCATTTTGAAAGGCTAATTGATCATTAGAAAACATCAACAGTGAAGAGGCGACTCCAGGATGCTGGCCTTCTAGGCAGAGTTCCACTGTCCAATGTCTGTGTTCTTTTTCCCAACTTAATATTTTTATTAGCCAGACTGAGATATGGCTTTTTCTTTGCAACTCCGCCTAGAAGGCCAGCATCCCGGAGTCGCCTCTTCACTGTTGACGTTGAGACTGGTGTTTCGCGGGTAGTATTTAATTGAGGACTTGAGGCATCCGTTTCTCAAACTAGACACTAATGTACTTATCCTCTTGCTCAGTTGTGCACCGGGGCCTCCCACTCTTTATATTCTGGTTAGAGCCATTTTGAACCTGTAATCGAAACCACAAATGCTGATGCTCCAGATACTCAACTAGTCTAAAGGCCAGTTTTATTGCTTATTTAACAACAGTTTTCAGCTGTGCTAACATAATTGCAGAAAAGTTTTAATGATCAATCGGCCTTTTAAAATTATAAACTTGGATTAGCTAAAACAACATGCCATTGGAACATAGGAGTGATGGTTGCTAATAATGGGCCTCTGTACGGCTATGTAGATATTCCATAAAAAAGCCGCCATTTCCAGCTACAATAGTCATTTGCAACATTAACACTGTATTTCTGATCAATTTGAAGTTATTTTAATGGACAAAAAGTGTACTTTTCTTTCAAAAACAAGGACATTTCTAAGTGACCCCAAACTTTTGAATGGTAGTGTATTTTTTGGTTAGTACAGACAAATTAGCATATTAACTATCTAATTTGCATACAGTATAAACATTTTTATTCTAATTTCATGGCGCATGAAGATTTGTTAATATGACCACACTACTTTAAATGATTGATCTTAAATTACTGTAATTGTATACCATACTGCCTAATTTGCATATTAAGTGCCTACTTTGCATAAAATAGCATTGTCATTCCATAAATACAATTATATTTGAATCATCTCGGTGTTCTACATCAACCCGGAGAATTTCATAACAATATGACCACCCTATCTTGAGATATTGGACAAAAAGTATTGAATTTAAGAAGAAGACAGGTGATTTGGTGCCTTATGGACAAGGGATTAACATTGAAAAAGGTCAAAATATGTTGCGGACAGGTCAATCACTTGAAAATAAGATCTCAGCAATAGAAAGTCCTATCCTCATGAAATAGAGTTTTTGGTTTTCCTGAGAAGTCTCTCTATAACATGGAATACAAAGTATAACACCAAAACCAGTTTCATTTTGTCCCCGAACAATAGGGAATCCATTTCAGACGACAGCTGTCTAATTGATAAATTACCTTGATGCATTGCCACAAATTAGACACAGTTTAGTGCACAAAAGCTCAGTAAATATAATCTGTTAAATGCACAGAGGAAACAACCCCTTTCCTCTTACCTGACCCCCCCCTCTTACTGCACTACATGCAGTAAACCCACCCATGGGGCATGCTTTTATGACTAGTGCAATGACAATGGCCAACAGCGTCAGACTTTGTGCATGTGTATGTAGAGGGCCACCCACCCCCCAAGGCCAGGGTAATTGTCAAGGTTACCATTGCAGTTTGCACGCAAGCAAGGGGTTGGGGACATGGAAGGCTGACACACAGGCCTTTGTGCCTTTTGACAGAGAAAAGCAACAGAGTGTGGCAGAGGAGATGGTGGCACCTAAAAACAGCACTTCCTGTCTCAGTCTTTCACATCAACTATGACCAGGGGGGAAAGAACTGAGAACATAGGTGAAAATCTGACCAACTCCACCACAAAATTACACCAAGAGCCCAAAACACAACATAATTCAGAGATCTTCTTCCAAGTCAAGACAGTAGGATCTACAACTCATGGGACATCAATATTCACAGTCAAACTTTCTCAAAACAATACATTGAAAGCCAAAGCCCAAAGACTATGAGAGGTGCTCTGATAAAAACTACTAAGTGTGAACTTTAGCATGCTCACTTAAGGAATTCAATGATGTGTGGACTGACAGAGTGATACTACCCAGCCATTATACACACACATTTTGAAAACAGTTCCTTTCCCCTCCCCTTGTCTGGTTCTCTGATGTGGGCAGGCTGTGAGTTAGGGGCAGGGCTTGGCAGGGGTATGCAGGTTGTCCAACTGCTGCCAAATAGATCCTTGCCAGCTTTGTCAGTAAATAATGCCACTTATGCCAGTATGTGTGGCAAGCCAAAAGACAGACTCACCAACTGCTGTGTGATACCAACCCCTGACCATCCCGACACCCAGCTTGGTGTGTTTGTGTGAATGACAGACAATTACAGGCAGTTATGAAGGTCATGCAAAGACGTTCATTTACAGACCATACGATTCCAAGTCTAAATAAAGCCATAACAAAACACACAAGACTAACCTTCATGTGACTGACCAAACAGTCACCCACATTCCCTAGACTGTGTATAGAGAAAACAGTGGGAACACAAAAGCCTACTTGTCCTGTGTTTGGTCTCTTTGGAGACTCAGGTTTCCCAATAGCGATGGAACTTCGGTTTGCATGAGGTTGTAACGATGCATCGTTCCTACAACCCGCCGAAGACGTAACACGCGTTTCCCAAAACAACACGCAGAGAAAACAGTCGCTACGTGTGTCGTTGGGAGTACGTGTTCGATACTGATAGGATCGAACGAAAGGCATCACTGCTCTCGGATCAGCTTTCTCAATTCACATCTTACCTTAGAACATTAGAAGTATTTCACAATACTGACGATGGATCAGCTCCTAGAGCAATATTACCACCTACGGCTGCAAAAATTGAGGCGGCTTATTCTAATACTTACCCAAGAAAAATGTACTAAATCACTGATTTTGCACATGTTAGGCTGCACATCATGAAATACACTTAGTGTAAAAAACACATTAGGAACAGCTGCTCTTTCAATGAAAGGTAAAAGCTATTATTTCTTATTGATGTCACTTGTTAAATCCACTTCAATCAGCGTAGATGAAGGAGAGGAGACGGATTAAAGGATTTTTAAGCCTCGAGACAATTGAGAAGTGGATTGTGTACCATTCAGCGGGTGAATGGGCAAGACAAAAGATTTAAGTGCCTTTGAACACGGTATGGTAGTAGGTGCCAGGCGCACCGGTTTGTGTCAAAAATGGCAATGCTGCTGGGTTTTTCACGCTCAACAGTTTCCCGTGTGTATCAAGAATGGTCCACCACCCAAAGGACATCCAGCCAACTTCACACAACTGTGGGATGCATTGGATTCAACATGGGCCAGCATCCCTGTGGAAAGCTCGACACCTTGTAGAGTCCACGCACCGACGAATTGAGGCTGTTCTGAGGGCAAAAGGGGGTGAAAATCAATATTAGGAAGGTGTTCCTTATGGTTTTGTACACTGTGTATATTGAGACAAAATTAGACAGTAGCCTATAAGTAGCAAAATATTATTTATTAATCATGAAATGTCAATATGATTGAAATAGGCCTATAGCCTACTGTTTATATTTTAATGCAGTCATCTCAGTTTTCTTTATACGTTGCTTGTTTGTATCAATTGCAAAGACATTATCAACTTTGTATTTGTAGTAAATTTTGTTATGAAGTTAAATCGGCTGTCACAGGGAGACAGAAACCATGTTTAGCATAGATATTCTGTGTATAAATTGACGTGGGAGGGCAAAAAAATATCAAACGACACACCTCGCTGTTCTACGAGTAGTCTGAGGCACTGCACTTAAAGTGTTTTAAGTGCAGTGTTAATAACGATGGTTTTGGGAAACAGCTCAGTTCCTACGAAGGTTCTAACGATGAACTTAAGCCTTAAAGATGCTTTTGGGAAACCGGGCCCAGAGTGGTTGAGACCAGCTGGGAAAAGAACTGACCTGGTCACTAGCCTGGTTAGCCAATAGCCATCCTCTCACCCCCGCATTATATTTTTCCATCTACAACTCTTTCCACACAGTATTTATTTACCAATGAAACTACCATTGACTAATTTGCTTGTTCACCTTAACATCCCACACCAAAGAACAACGCCTCGTCCCTCTCCATAACAGGTGTTTCAGTTTCTCCCTTTTCATTCCATCATTCTTTTTCTCCAAAGGACTTCAAGCACATGAAACCATGTTGAATACTTGAAACCAGGTAGACATTTTGTATCAAAGGCATGTAAATGTGTTAATGATACAACATTAGGACACTTCCAAAAGCGACAACCACTAAGGCTCTTACTGTTGTCGTCTGTTTTTTCCCCCCATTTAAGGCTTTTTCTTTTGGAAGCTTGCTTACACACACCCACAGAGAGAGAAATAGTTATTTTTCTATCTGTTCTCCCAATATTGATTGAAACTGACAGACATGGGAAATGGTTACCCAGTTTCCCAAAAGAAAACACCCGTCTCTCCCTGCTGGCAGTGTCTGTGCCCCCCCCCCTTATCTAGGCATGGACTCTGTGTGGGACCTCTAAAGGCAGTGGGGGACTATAAGTGTCTCCTCAGATGTACAGAGCAACGTGAGATCTGACCTTCAGCATCCCACTGGAACGAGAGAAAGAAAGAGGAGACAATGATGTCCATCGCTCTCGGAATCACCCCTCCTCATCTGTGTGCACTTAAGATTGGACAAAGGCAAGTGTACACTTGATAGCGGTGTGGATGACACAGCGCACACATTATACGTGCACTACAGCTTGGAAAACGACACTAACCCTTATAAGACCAGTCTCTGTTTTCTAAAACACTCAATTTGGAGACCAAATTAGATTAGGTTATACAAAACCACAACAAAAGTAAAACAGAGCACGGGACTACAAGGAAGTCTAGCAGGCAGCGAACAGTTCTTGTGTGTGTGTTACTTGAGGAGATGACTGGGCATGTGAGCCTGAGCCCCGGTAGTCTGTGTGTGTGTGTGTGTGTGTGTGTGTGTGTGTGTGTGTGTGTGTGTGTGTGTGTGTGTGTGTGTGTGTGTGTGAGAGAGCTGGACATGAGTCACCAAGAAACTACTGTTTGAGCAGTATGCCAGCTGTGATTTTGTGTGCATGTGTGTGTGGCCTGGAGTGGGTATGTGTGTATCTTATGTATCTTGTGTCTGTGTCTGTGTCTGTGTCTGTGTCTGTGTCTGTGTCTGTGTGTGGTGGCCCAGCAGTGACAAACCAACTTTCACATCTCCCAAGAGTCACCGTGCTCCAGGGAATTCCGTGAGCCAAGTCGCATCAGACAGAAAGCCACCGAGGAACTAAACAGGGAATTGGTGTTTGAAAAAGAAAAGAAAAACGAAAGATTCTCCAGAATTTCCTGGGGAAAGATGTCTGCTCATAAGAATAAATTCAGATCTACCTAACTAGTTTTATAAGGCGAGAAGCCCTCGACTTCATCTTGAGTCATTCGACCACGTTCCCATGACCTAATTTGTCCATACACGCTCTCCTGTGACATCGATCTACCAACGGATTCATGCATTTGTTTATCAATAATAATATCTTATTCAATCCCTTCATTGCTGGGGAACATTGACCTATCTAACACTGTTGATATTAAATTGGCATCTGCTGAGTGGCAAGGTGCAGTGTTATTCGGCCATCTCAGATAGAGATTGAAACAGCCCTCGGCCCCCATTGGAATAAATGTATCAAACAAGCTTCTGCAATCACGTTTAGCTGTTTGCTTGACTGAATTAATTTGCTAGAGTGCTGGCTGGCTCAGAGGGGCACATCAAGGAATACACACACACAATCTCTCCCCGTTTCGCTCCCGAGGTAATTCCCATCAGTCTGGGAGTCAATATCGAAGACACACACACTCCAGTCAACCGCAGATGACAGTAGACAGGATGCACAAGCCAGAAACAAGGCCTTCAAGAGGAAACTGGTAATAATAATGATGATGATGATGATGACACTGAGGAGAGAATGAGGATGATGTCTTGGCAGGAAATAGCAGGGGGGGGTTACAGAGAGGAGCCGCAGTTACTCAACAATTAAGTCAGAATAGGAGGCATGTTCTCAGTCTTAATAAGCTACTGTGCGCACACCCCCTCCCCACCTTCCCTGGTATTCATAGAGTTTTTGGGGAATACATGTAATTATTGTGATGTGATACAGTGAATGTGTTGGAGTTGATTGATTTCAGAAAACAGCTTTCTTCACATTGGTCTATGCTTTAGTCTCTGAACCTAATGTATACTCTCTGTAGCACAACCATCAGGAAAGTGTAAAGACCCCAGGATAAATGGCCAAACTGTGATATTTGGACTGCTATTATTAGATAATCTTTTAGGGGGTGGATCAGCTTCAACATTGCAAATATGCGGCTTCTATCAAGTTTGGACACATCTACTCATTCAAGGGTTTTTATTTTTACTATATTGTAGAATAATAGTGAAGACATCAACATGGCCAAGATGTTCAAATATTCATAAATGACCAGCATGGTCAAATAATAATAATCACAGTAGTTGTCGAAGGTGCAACAAGTCAGCACCTCAGGAGTAAATGTCAGTTGGCTTTTCATAGCCGATCATTGAGAGTATCTCTACCGCTCCTGCCGTCTCTAGAGAGTGGAAAACAGCAGGTCTGGGACAGGTAGCACGTCCGGTGAACAGGTCAGGGTTCCATAGCCGCTTTATATCTTTACTGACTAGTTCAAGTATGCTCAATTTACCATTTATCTACTTTAGTAAGTGGGTTTCTACACTTACCATTCCAGGTGGTGAAAAGCACAAATCATCTGTGTCAGACGAGGAGTCTCGTTTTCTTTTGGGGAATTGGTTCTTCATGCTGTTTTGGTGTTGATTGTGTTGGTCGATACATTTCTCTAGCCATATAATTTGTTTTGTGTTGTTATCCAGATGTAAGCTTATTGCCCACGAGTATGTGAAGTGCTAATATTTAGTCAGATTTACAGATATTTCATATTACATTTTTTATCTTGAGGCATCCTGCTCCGCTGTCTTCAGTCCGCCATTGATCCTCCTATCTGTGGTATTTGTTAAGGTAAATGTGCAGTGTGTCCAAAAACATTTCCCACGGCATGTGTTTGATATGGAAACATTAAAGCTACAATATGCAACTTTTTGGGAGACCCGACCAAATTCACATAGAAAGGTGAGTTATAGATCTTACATTCTCAATGAAAGAAAGTCTAAGGAGTAGATCTGTTCTATGTGTGCCATTTCTATGATTCCAGTTCTGAGGTTTAGTTTTTCATATTTTACTTTCGGTGTTGAACACCAGCTTCAAATAGATGAATATACAATATGTTTGGTTATGGAATATATATTTCACAAGAGGTTTAGATGGTACAATGACTCTACTCAATGACTGCTTGTTTGTCACAAACTGAAATTAGGCAAACTATTAGAATATCAGCAACCAGGAAATGGCGGAGCGATTTCTGCATAATGCATCTTTAATCTTCATGTCCTATCAGGTCCTATCAGAATGAAAAAATGAAGACGCATCCAAAGGGGCGGCTGGCAGCTTAGTGGTTAGAGCGTTGGACTAGTAACCAAAAGGTTGCAAGATTGAATCCCTGAGCTAACAAGGTAAAAATCTGTCATTCTGCCCCTGAACAAGGCAGTTAACCCACTGTTCCTAGGCCGTCATTGAAAATAAGATTTTGTTCTTAACTGACTTGCTTTGTTAAATTTTTTTTATTTTATATATTTTTTTTAAAGCTCAGGGGCACACTGCACACACAGTGAAGGTGCACTTCCATTGTGGTGCTAATCGTTTGTATTGGCTCCCGAGAAGAAGGGTCTGCAGGTTTTTTAAAGGGTCAATACGATCTGTGTGAAACCAACTAGAAATAGGCATGAGTCATGACCCTATCAAGTTTCTCAGAAATGTGGCACCAATGTCCAGGGAATTTGGCAGCTGCATCATAATAAGGACAACCGACTGAATTCCAGATCTACTGTAGTAATCGATTGGGAATTTTTCATCACAACTTTGTTTGTATTTTTTAAATTACATTTAATGACTTAAACAAATCATGCATTGGAGTTCCCAACAACATTGTGAGAGGCAGTGGCTTGAAAAGTCCCTCTTTATACGTATAGACTTAATCAAGTGACTTCTGTGCAGAATTTGGTGACTAATTACCACTAAAAAGGAATATTTCAATAGTTCTGATTTTATTTGTGATATCCTCCCAGTGTTTATGCAACACTTGGCATGGACCAAAGGGGAGTGCAAGGCTCCCAACACTATTGGGGCTTGATGAAAGACCTGTGTGTGAACTGTCAATACATACTGTATACCAGACAGAACTTGGATGGATTCTGGCTGCATTTACACAGGCAGCCCAATTCTGATCTTTTGCCCAATTATTGGCAAAAGATAAGATCGGTCAAAAGACCACTTAGTGGCAAAAGATCAGAATTGGGCTGCCCTGTCAGCTGGGAAGTCTGTGTAAACAGCAGCCTATCAGCCTAGGAACGGGCACGTCTGCTTGCCCAGCAACTTCAAAACACACAAAGCACCATACATGTTCAAACCAAGGGGGAAAAGATCCATCCTTAGCCTACATGCACCTGAAGCTTGAGGTTACATTTTTGCAAGTTCCTCACAAACATTGCATCAACATTCATAATCTACAGCTACTTTGTTTCAATATTGCTGCTAGAGATGCGCACTTTGAGCAATCATCTGATTCATAATGTCAACACTATGTTCATACAGAGGAAAATATACCAAAATTACCCTGTCCGTGCAGGCTGTGGAATATATAAAGACGCATGTCTTGGGGGCCTTTAAAATTATGTATTTATCAACAAGCTGTTCAATGTAGGCAAATGTTGCAAAATAAACGCATGACAAAGGTAGAGGGGTCTGACTGGTGCCACCCGGTGAAAACAGACTATTCCTCATGGTCGATGGATAACAGGAAATTGAAATGTCAAACACCAACACCAGAATCTTATTTCCAAACACAGCTACGCGATATCAGACCGATATTTTGTGTCGTTCGTCTCCAACAGCAGACGAAATCTATCAAATCGCCTCAACACGCCCCCGCCTCGTGGTGTGATATAGCAGATACTTTACCTTTGGAGTTGCTGAATGCAGTGTACCAGGAGAGCGAAATGAGTCCGCATAGACCGAACAATACGACCGTTAGGAAGGTGCCATTTCGGAGCCTCATCTCCGGATCCCCGGGCTCATGTCCGAACTTGAGTGCGGGGTATCTGGGCTCTCTCAGCTCGTTTGCTGCACTTCCAGTATAGAAATGCCTCTTCACGCCTGGCAGTCAGAGCGGAGGCTGAGTTTGTTATTGCGCGGCGCTCTGCTCTCGGGTTGACTACTCATTTGCACAAGCTGGGCGTGCTTGGGGAGGAGTTGCCAGAAAGGGAGGGGAGTGCTTTTTCCCCCTTCTCTCTCCTATCCTTCTCGAGTCAGTGCGGACGGAGTGGTGATGAGGCATGCCATGTAGTGTTGCGACTCTGCTAGTGGGCGATGAAAAATGTGAGGCAGCAGTTCCAGGTTTACTTTCATATCCGTTCATGAATTTTCATATTTCGCTCATGAATTGAATGGCATATGTGCCGAGGTAGCCTACAACTGCTTCTCCATATTCGGATCCAGACGGGGTGCACAGTGCATCTTTAAATTTCATTTGACTTCTGCCATAACATGGAAACCATATGCCCACATCCATATGAGGTATTTAGCCTACCTAGAACATTTGTCCAAAAGAAAGGCTATCTTTAATTCAACGGTTTTTCGTAGGCCCATAATAACAATCAAATCAGTTAAATGGGATTCTGACTGCCACTTCCATTTTAGGGCCAGCAGGAGCAGTGCATCTCTCTCCACACCTGACTGGAACACACCTGTTTTATAGGCTACACAAATTAGCAGTAGGGGCTGTAACACTGAGCTAGATGCTGGATGTTACATCCAGTATAGCATCCAACATCCGGCTCAAAGTTAAATCCAGCATTCAGCCCAGCTGAGTAGCATCGGGCTCAGCTGAGTAGGATCCAGCTCAGAGTTATATACAGCATCCGGCTCAGAGTTACATCCAGCATCCAGCTCAGCTGAGTAGCATCCGGCTCAAAGTTACCTCCAGCATCCGACTCAGTTACATACAGCATCCGGCTGAGCATTACATCCAGCTCAGAGTTACAGTTCAAGTCGGAAGTTTACATACACTTAGGTTGGAGTCATTAAAACTAGTTTTTCAACCACTCCACAAATGTCTTGTTAACAAACTATAGTTTTGGCAAGTCGGTTAGGACATCTACTTTGTGCATGACACAAAGTAATTCTTCCATCAATTGTTTACAGACAGATTATTTTACTTATAATTCACTGCATCACAATTCCAGTGGGTCAGAAGTTTACATATACTAAGTTGACTGTGCCTTTAAACAGCTTGGAAAATTCCAGAAAATGATGTCATGGCTTTAGAAGCTTCTGATAGGCTAATTGACATCATTTGAGTCAATTGGAGGTGTACCTGTGGATGTATTTCAAGGCCTACCCTCAAACTCAGTGCCTCTTTGCTTGACATCATGGGAAAATCTAAAGAAATCAGGCAAGAAAACATTGTAGACCTCCACTAGTTTGGTTCGTCCTTGGGAGCAATTTACAAACGCTTGAAGGTACTATGTTCATATGTACAAACAATAGTATGCAAGTATAAACACCATTGGACCATGCATTTGTCATACAGCTCAGGAAGAAGATGTGTTCTGTCTCCTAGAGATGAATGTACTTTGGTGTGAAAAGTGCAAATCAGTCCCAGAACAACAGCAAAGGACCTTGTGAAGATGCTGGAGGAAACAGGTACAAAAGTATCTATATCCAGAGTAAAACGAGTCCTATATCAACATAACATGAAAGGCCGCTCAGCAAGGAAGAAGCCACTGCTCCAAAACTGCCATAAAAAAGCCAGACTACTGTTTGCAACTGCACATGGGGACAAAGATTGTACTTTTTGGAAAAATGTCCTCTGGTTTGATAAAACAAAAATAGAACTGTTTGGCCATAATGACCATCGTTATGTTTGGAGGAAAAAGGGGGATGCTTGCAAGCCGAAGAACACCATCCCAACCGTGAAGCACCGGGGTGGCAGCATCATGTTGTGGGGGTGCTTTGCTGCAGGAGGGACTGGTGTACTTCACAAAATAGATGGCATCATGAGGTAGGAAAATGATGTGGATATATTGAAGCAACATTTCAAGACATCAGTCAGGAAGTTAAAGCTTGGTTGCAAATGGGTTTTCCAAATGGACAATGACCCAAAGCATACTTCCAAAGTTGTGGCAAAATGGCTTTAATTAAGGACAACAAAGTCAAGGTATTGGAGTAGCCATCACAAAGCCCTGTCCTCAAACCTATAGAAAATTTGTGGGCAGAACTGAAAAAGCTTGTGCGAGCAGGAAGGCCTACAAACCTGACCCAGTTACACCAGCTCTGTCAGGAGGAATGGGCCAACATTCACCCAACTTATTGTGGAAGGCTACCCAAAACGTTTGACCCAAGTTAAACGATTTAAAGGCAATGCTACCAAATACTAATTGAGTGTATGTAAACTTCTAACCCAATGGAAATGTGATGAAAGAAATAAAAACTGATATAAACCATTTTCTCTACTATTATTCTGACATTTCACATTAAAATAAAGTGGTGATCCTAACTGACCTAAAACAGGGAATTTTTACTCAGATTAAATGTCAGGAATTGTGAAAAACTGAGTTTAAATGTACTTGGCTAAGGTGTATGTAAACTTCAACTGTACATCCAGCATCTAGCTCTGAGTTACATCCAGCACAGTTACATCCAGCTGGATGTATCTCTGAGCTGGATGAAACACTTAAAAATAAGAGTCCCTCGATTTATCATACCAATATAAAAATCCAGCGATTTCCAATTTCAAAATAAAAGTCCCTTGATTTGTCATGCCTAAATAAGTCCTGCGAAATCCAATTTCAAAATAATAGTACCTTGATTTGTCATGTATGTATTTTTATTTCAGTTTAATAAAAATATAAAAACCCAGGGGGAATGTCATAAAATGAATCAGTCAACTTAAACTCTGGACAATTTTAGTCTAGTTTTAGTCACAACCATTTGTCACATAATAGTTTTTCTATTAAACAATGAATATTTAGGTTACCTCTAACTTCCATCATGTGCACACTCAGATAGCTTTGTCCAACTAGATCTACTATCCTCTCATATACCTTCGTTGGCAACATTGATATTGTGGCAAATTGTTACCAATGCCAGCCATAATTAACCATATGGCTACAGCTTAAACAATTAACAGATCTGATTTTCTCCCCATCATAACCATCAAGGGGGGTAAATAACAGTGGTTTTTTGAACAGGGGATAGTTTTCACTTTCCCTAAATGCCAGACGTATTACTGTACTCCTAAAAATCAACAAATAGCAGTCTTTCCCAGCTCGCATTTGTGGACCGCGGTGCAAGAGTGGCCACACAGATGAATGAGCACATGGGAAAATAGAGCTTCTGATGTGATCAAAGCAAAAATAGCCTACATGAAAGTGAGAGTAAACATTGTTTCTAGTTGAGGTTAGGTACAAGTCAAGTGTCCTGGCACCTGGGTTTGCACCAGTAAAACATATTGAGTGACTGAAGTGACCGACTGGGGGCTGTCTTGGGGAGCCGGGCAGATCAGCTCAATCAATCAAACTGTGTCATTTATTGTTGATGTAATTAATACCGATTGTCTGAAACAAATTCCAGAAAGTTATTCCAATCTCAGCCTCTTCCCTGGGTGAAACAGTGTGAGATCACACCAGATCTAAGAACCTGTATCGTACTGTGTTACTAGGCAGAACTCCCCATGCTCTAACTATCTCACTCCATTAAACCTGGGGTGAGATAGTTCATCAACACATTTATCCTTGTACAGCTGCACATACATACATACATACATATATACATACATACATACATACATATATACATACATACATACATACATACATACATACATACATACATACATACATATACAGTACCAGTCAAAAGTTTGGACACACCTACTCATTCAAGCGTTTTTCTTTATTTTTACTATTTTCTACATTATAGAATAATAGTGAAAACATCAAAACTATGAAATAACACATATGGAATCATGTAGTACCCCAGAAAGTGTTAAACAAATCAAAATATGTTTTATATTCTTCAAAGTAGCCACCCTTTGCCTTGAACACTCTTGGCATTGTCTCAACCAGCTTCATGAGGAAGGCTTTTCCAACAGTCTTGTAGGAATTCCCACATATGCTGAGCACTTGTTGGCTGCTTTTCCTTCACTCTGCGGTCCAACTCATCCCAAACCATCTCAATTTTTTTTATTTTTTTTTATTTTACCGTTATTTTACCAGGTAAGTTGACTGAGAACACGTTCTCATTTGCAGCAACAACCTGGGGAATAGTTACAGGGGAGAGGAGGGGGATGAATGAGCCAATTGTAAACTGGGGATTATTAGGTGACCGTGATGGTTGAGGGCCAGATTGGGAATTTAGCCAGGACACCAGGGTTAACACCCCTACTCTTACGATAAGTGCCATGGGACAATGATCGTTATATGACCTCAGAGAGTCAGGACACCCGTTTGTACGTCCCCATCGAAACTGACGGCACCCACATATCCTAACACAGAACGCAGATGTCCCCAATCAACTTCCTCATGAGAAAAGAAGAGATATCTAATTTGTCAAAAGATAACTTTGTTAAATTTTATAGCAACCAGTGAAAGGGAAAGATGCTGCCTCCTACTGGTGGCCCCTCTCCCAAAATCACCCAGTATCCCTTCAGCAAGCCACCTGTGTCTCTCCCAATCCATGGAACTGGAAAACCTAGCCGCGCGATATAACCAACCCTGCTTAGCTTCAGACAGAATTAGCAAGCAGCTCAGTCAGGTAAGCAGGTGTACCTTCCACCCTATCTTTTCTAAAAAAGAAAAGAAATTTAAGATGTAAGCAAATGGTGGCTTGATTGCTGCTGGCCATCTGATTGGGCCTTCAGTGGACATTCATGTCGAGGTGATGTGGTGGGAGGCCAGTATCTGATTCAGCCTCCATCACTCTCTTCTTGTAAAATCAGCTTTACACAGCCGAGGAAGGTGTATGCTGAATACATCTTGCTCCTAGTTGAAAACAATGATAGTCCCACTAAAGCGAAACCACATGGGCATTTGTGGTATCGCTTGCAGAATGGTAGCCATGGTGGCCATTAGCCTGGTTAACGTGGCTGCTTGAATGCTAAAATTATTCACAGGACAGTGTCACAACGGCAACAAAGGCACCCCCACACCATCAACCTCACTCCTCCAGAATAGCTTCAGGATCAAAGATCTTCGTCGGTGCGAACCACACATGCCGAAAGATCATTCCTGGTTACTCCATCTCTCCAACATATCTCATATTACTGTTTACAGCTTTAGTTCTAAGTTGACACTCTACACAAAAATCTTATCTCGTCACAATAGTTGTGTTCCGTTGGACTCAATTCCCATAATCATACACACAAAATAACCCACATTCTTAACAACAGAATTGACCATTCAGACCAGAGTTTCAGAGACATTTCTCACAGACTGTTTTTTTTCCATGGGTAATCTAATGTGCACAAATTGCGTGTGCTTTCCTTGGCACCAAGCAATGTCTTACTCCAGTACTTGTTTGAAGCACCCTTTTTGGCAGCAACATTTATTAAGATGTTATCCTTCAGCCGAGTCTTGCGTTGCTGGATTTAGCTTTGCAGTCCCAATTGCCTACAAGAATTGCGCCACCATGGCCTGTATTGTGGGAGAAGGACGTGCTGAAAGTTTCACTATTGTCTTCCTTGCCCATCCTCATTCTTGCAGATCCTCCCAAGCCTGTTCAGGTTGTCAGAGGGAACATTGCCTTGCACAAGGATCTAAATTTCCAAGGTCTCTCCGAGATGTTAAGATTGGTGCAAGTTCCGGGTCTGGCGGGCCACTCGTGCATGGGATGAGTGTGTCTGTTACTTAACTTCTGAGCATTCATTTTGGCTACAATGCTGAGGTGCAGTTAACTCTATAGGGAAACGTATCCTCTGCACGCAGAGGGTAAAACTGCTGGGCTTCCGTTCCATGTGGCAAAGGGGTACATTTCATCGCGGGGACTCCTTGAGTCTCAAAGGCCGAATCCTGCCCTGTTCACCATAGCGCTTATAATCGGTTTTTTCGCGGACTGTTCTGCACTTGAAAGAGAAACTTTCAAAGTTCTTAAAATTTTCAGAATTGACGACAAGATCCAAAACCCTGTCGAAAGCCTTATAAATGGTGTGAACCTTCGCCCCCCAGTCTGGGTCAATCTGAGCGCTATGGAGCAGTTTTCTGTACGAGATAAATAATGATGGACTGTTCCGTTTCTCTTTGCTTATTTGACCTAGTTTTCTTTTGTTCATTAATAACATGAAGTTTCTTGATCTCTTCGCCAAATCAGGCTATTTTGTCACTTTGGGTCCGTTCATCCTTGCATCGATCCTGACTATGTGTTACTTCCCAGTCGCTTGAATGGACCCTTGAATCGACTCTGAATATAATTTTTTTCACTAAGAGCATCAACATGTATACCCTCCAGTAATGTTGTCTCCATACGAACACACAATCTAAGTTCAAGGAATAACAAGAATTCCTCAAACTGTACTGTTGTATAAACATGGCACCACCTGTTAATGGAAATTGCATTCCAGAGTGACTAACTCATGAAACTGTTGAGAGAATGCCAGAGCTAACTGCACGACCAGTACACTATTGATCTACATGGCTGGTTTTTGACGGTGATACTCCATCTGAATTGTCAACTGGTAGCTGCAATGGAGACCTTTAGTATAGAGCAGGTGTTGGTGCGCTATCCAAAATCATGTCCAATCACATTGCTTTGCAAGTTGTAGAAACATGAGAATCTCCAACTAGAACAGGATGCAACTCTTCAGAGAGATCAAATTGGAGAGTGTCATAGACAAAGGAGTCTGAGTATTACATTAATGAAAATATAAGGTATATTATGTTTAGTAATTAATATAATTTAGACTATATTATATGATATTCTATCAAACACCTCTCTCAAAGATATCTTTTTGCTTCTTTGTTCATTATGGAGTGTTGATGTTTTCACTATTATTCTACAACTTAGGAAATAGTCAAATACTGGTACTGTGTATATATGTATTATATGTAAACTTCCGACTCAACTGTATATACATTATATATATATATATATATATATATATATATATATTATATATATATATTATACATACATACATACATACAGTGTGAAGTCGGAAGTTACAACACTTAGGTTGGAGTCATTAAAACTAGTTTTTCAAACACTCCACACATTTCTTGTTAACAAACTATAGTTTTGGCAAGTTGGTTAGGACATCTACTTTGTGCATGACACAAGTCATTTTCCCAGCAATTGTTTACAGACAGATTATTTCACTTATAACTCACTGTATCACAATTCCAGTGGGTCAGAAGTTTACATACACTAACATGATTGTGCCTTTAAATAGCTTGGAAAATCCCATAAAATGATGTCATGGCTTTAGAAGCTTCTGATAGGCTAATTGACATAATTTGAGTCAATTGGAGGTGTACCTCTGGACGTATTTCAAGGCCTACATTCAAACACAGTGCCTCTTTGCTTGACATCATGGGGAAATCAAAAGAAATCAGCCAAGACCTATGAAAAAAAAAATATATATAAAAAAAAAAAAAAAAAGTCTGGTTCATCCTTGGGAGCAATTTCCAAACGCCTGAAGGTAACACGCTCATCTGTACAAACAACAGTACGCAAGTATAAACACCATGGGACCACACAGCCGTCATACCGCTCAGGAAGGAAGAGTGAAGAGGCGACTCCGAGATGCTGGCCTTCTAGGCAGAGTTGCAAAGAAAAAGCCATATCTCAGACTGGCCAATAAAAAGAAAAGATTAAGATGGGCCACAGACACTGGCCAGTGGAACTCTGCCTGGAAGGCCATCATCCCGGAGTTACCTCTTCACTGTTGAGACTGGTGTTTTGCGGGTACTATTTAATGGAACTGCCAGTTAAGAACTTGTGAAGCGTCTGTTTCTCAAACTAGCCACTCTAATGTACTTGTCCTCTTGCTCAGTTGTGCACCGGGGCCTCCCACTCCTCTTTATATTCTGGTTAGAGCCAGTTTGCACTGTTCTGTGAAGGGAGTAGTACACAGGGTTGAACCAGATCTTCAGTTTCTTGGCAATTTCTCGCATGAAATAGCCTTCATTTCTCAGAACAAGAATAGACTGACAAGTTTCAGAAGAAAGTTCTTTGTTTCTGGGCATTTTGAGCCTGTAATCGAACCCACAAATGCTGATGCTCCAGATACTCAACTAGTCTAAAGAAGGGCAGTTTTATTGCTTCTTTAATCAGAACAACAGTTTTCAGCTGTGCTAACATAATTGCAGAAGGGTTTTCTAATGATCAATTTGCCTTTTAAAATGATAAACTTGGATTAGCTAACACAATGTGCCATTGGAACATAGGAGTGATGGTTGCTGATAATGGGCCTCTGTACGCCTATGTAGATATTCCATTAAAAATCAGCCGTTTCCAGCTACAATAGCCATTTACAACATTAACACTGTATTTCTGATCAATTTGATGTTATTTTAATGGACAAAAAGTGTACTTTTCTTTCAAAAACAAGGACATTTCTAAGTGACCCCAAACTTTTGAATGATAGTGTATATAGTGCATTTGTAAAGTATTCAGACCCTTCCCTTTTTATCCTAAAATGGATCAAATATATGTTTTCCTCATCAATCTACACACAATGCCCATAATGATAAAGCAAAAAACAGTTTTTTAGTAAAAAATAGAATTACCTTATTTACATAAGTATTCAGACCCTTCTCTATGAGACTCGAAATTGAGCTCAGGTGCATCCTGTTTCCAATCAAGTTGTAGAAACATCTCAAGGATAATAAATGGAGTCCACCTGTGGTAAATTCAATTGATTGGACATTATTTAGAAAGGCACACGCCTGTCTCTATAATGTCCCAGAGTTGACAGTGCATCTCAGAACAAAAACCAAGCCATGAGCTCGACAGGATTGCGTTGAGGCACAGATCTGGGGAAGGGTACCAAAACTGTATTAGCAGACCAACATAGTGATCTTTTTAGCGCAGGCAATTAATATATATATTTTTTTACTTTCTTCGTATCGACTAAGCCTGCAATTCGTACCTCTTGGGTAGGTGGTGATAGTACTACTGTCAACTATTTAATGTTGAATTTTCAAAATGAGAATTGTGCAATAACAGGCAACTATCAAACAGTACACGTTGTCTATCCGCAACGTTGGCTAGGCCTAAATATTTTCGTTTTGATAAATGCTCCATTATAAAAATCGTGAATAATGTCTGCAAAGCAAATGTGCTTATTTCAATGAGAAAAAAGAAACATAAATAATTTTGCACATTTGCCACAAATTGCCAGGGGAAGGCTATGCATAGGCTAAATGTACAAGTGAAACATCTCTGTGAGGGAACTACTAACAATTCTCAGCAATATCCTGCAATTACAACAGGTCCCTGGCATTCAATAATATTATATGCGTGCCATGTGGCAGGCCTTAGGTTCGTGGAGAAATGCTATCATCTAGCGGTGAAAGGAGAACTTTACGCATGCCACATGGCAGGCCAGTCGTGCGTGCGATCATCCCACCATTTACAACCAGAAGACAATTACTCGCCATAGTCGTAAAATAACCATGACAATGGATATATCATCATCAGCAGCAGCAGCAACATCATGATCATCATCTAGTTCAATCATAGAACTTTGCAACATTTCAATATCTTCACATTCATAGGATATTCTTAAAGTTATTGGCATTTTCATTTGAGCATAATGGTAATAGTGATTGATTCATTGGACAAATTGAGTGACAACGAATAAGACTTAATCCAGATATTTAAATGTTGAGATCCATGAATTATTATGACAACGTAGTCATCGGCCCATAAACAGATTTGATCTAGTCTCTATATCTGTTTCTAGAAGCATCCTGCGCTTTCTACGGATTACTAAACGCGCGAAAAAAATCCCCAGTTTGATAAAGCGATCATGGGACATGAGAATCAGATGACGGAGCACCACCAAAAGGCAGGAAGTGAGGGTGTTTCACGGTTCTTTCACGGTTGTCACTGGTTACCACAGCCACAAAGTTAAAACCGTCTAGGCTATATTGTAAAAATTCATGAAAACACAAATGTGCTGTTTGGTCTTAATTTAAGGTTGGGCATAAGATTAGGTTTAGAATTAGATGGTGAGAAGATACATTTTATAATGGGCGTGGTTTAGCCATAATTACAATTTTGTGGCTGTGGCAACTAGTAACGACCATATTTTGTTATTAAGGCTAAACCCCGTCTATTTCTACAATGTATCTTCTTAAAATATGATTTTAAACCTTAAACACACTGCTAACCTTATGCATAACCCTCACCTTAAATTAGGAACAAAAAGCAAATTTTAGTTTCATGAATTTCTACAATATAAGCAATTTTGACTTTGTGGCTGTGATAATTAGTGACAACCCTCTGGCCAGTAGGCTAGTCGTGCGTGCGTACACCCCACAATTTATGATCATATGACAATTATTCACCATAGTCGTAAAATAACCATGACAATCATAGAACATTTCAATATAGTCACATTCATAGGATATTCTTAAAGTTATGAGCATGGTCATTTGAGCATATTGGTAATAATTATAGATTCATTGGACAAATTGAGTGACAATGAATAAGACTTGTCAAGGCACAACACAATAGTCATACCACAACTAATGTAAATGAATAGTCTTGATGTCAGTAATCCAGATTAATTTAAATGTTGAGATCCATGAATTATTATGACAACATAGTCATCGGCCCATAAACAGATTGGATCTAGTCTCTATATCTGTTTCTAGAAGCATCCTGCGTTTTCTACTGATTACTAAACGCGCGAAGAAAAATCCCCAGTTTGATAAAGCGATCATGGGACATGAGAATCAGGTGACGGAGCACCACCAAAAGGCAGGAAGTGAGGGTGAGACGAAAAGTGTCGTTCTTTCACGGTTGTCACTAGTTGCCACAAAGTTAAAACTGTCTAGGTGATATGGTAAAGATTCATGAAAATAGACGTGCTGTTTGGTCTTAATTTAAGGGTTAGGCACATGATTTGATTTAAAATGAGATTTTATGAAGATACATTTTATAAATGGGCGTGATTTAGCCATAATTACAACTTTGTGGCTGTGCTAACTAGTAACGACCATGAATTATTATGACAACATAGTCACTGGGCCATAAACAGATTTGATCTAGTGTCTATATCTGTTTCTAGAAGCATCCTGCACTTTCTACGGATTACCAAATGCAAATTTTTTAAATTAATTTCTACAATATAGCCAATTTTGATTTTGTGGGTGTGGTAATTGATGACAACTCTCTTTCACCCAGATCACCAGACACACCACTTTGGTTGAATATGTTCTGAGCAATAAAGTGCATTGAACCATTGCCTGACACAACATATCACCTTGAAGGTGTAATAATCATAGGCCTATATTTGATAATTTTCCTATTGGCTGGGCTAGGTAGCCTAGTGGGCAGGTAGCCTCGTGGTTAGGGCGCTGGGCCAGTAACCTAAAAGGTTGCTAGATCAAATCCACGAGCTGACTGGAATCTGTTGATCTGCCCCTGAAAAAGAGTTAATTTGTTCTCACCTGACTTGCCTAGTTAAATAAATAAAATACTGCCTACATAAACTAATATACTTTTTTATTGAACTAGGCAAATCAGTTAAGAACAAATTCTTATTTACACGGATGGCCTAGGAGCAGTGCCTTGTTCAGGGGCAGACTGACAGATTTTTACCTTGTCAGCTTGGGGATTCGATCTGTCAACCTTTCGGTTACTGATCCAACGCTCTAACCACTAGGCTACCTACCTAATTGTGTCTAGCCTAGATGCTTTTAGTAGATGTATTGAAAATAATAGTGATATATTATCCTATTAAACATATATTATCTCATGTCTTGGTTTAATAATGCTCTTTGTCAAAGTAGGCCAAATCAACCAATTTATTCTACACACAACACAAGTATAGGGCACATAGCTTTATAAGTTGGGCACATCTCCTTATAGCCTAGGTCTTTTAGGGCACTAGAACAAAGTGTATGGTCATGGTCTTTTTATTAGCCCACCTGCATATGAATTTACAATGTGGATAGCTGCCTACAGTAGTCTAGCTCTCTGACTTAAACCAAATATATTCCTCACAATTTTATATGACTAAATAACAGTAATAGAGTTGGTCCAGGCTATGGGAATCCAATGTGGACTATTTTGACAGACTATAAATATCCGTAAACCCCCTCTTCAAATATCAAGTAGTAATCGAGGTCAAAATGTTTAAAGTCCTGGCACAGGTGCTCTACAAGTCTAGAGCTCAGTCCAGTTAAATTATGGTACGATGACGCTGATCTCACTCTGCAACATGGTCTCAGAGCAGTTCGTATTATTCTATATATAAATCCGAGGCATGTATGGAATGTATTAATTTGTGGATGTCTATCATCCATTTCGTATGATATGTTACGAATTACAATTGGTATAATATGTTACTTATTTACAAAACATATGACATGTTACAAATTCCAATTTGTTGTCGCTAACTTTAGGTAGGTGACTAACTCTAGCTAGCACTAGGGTTTAGGGGTTATAAGGTTAGGAGTTAGGTTAAAGGGTTAGGTTTAGGGGAAGGGTTAGCTAACATGCTAAGTAGTTGTCAGGTAGCAAAAAAGTAGTTGCTAAAATTGTCCTTGATGGGATTTGAACACACAACCTTTGGGTTGCTAGATGTTCCCGTTATTACAACCAACCAACCACCCACGCTATCTTCTGTAACCATATCAAATATAACATATAGTAATTAGATTATTCCAGATTTACATGTATTATGTTACGTCTAGTCTGAGACCAGTCTGCACGCGGGGAATTCCCGAATGGAAAGTGCCTTGTCATACCTCGGCCTTCCATTTTACCCTTTGGCGTCGCGTCCCACCCATTTGTTTACATTACCTTGCCTTTTGCTCACAATAACAGAAGGAGAATAGAGCTTTGTCATTTAGGACGGTGGACTTCCCCCCGATGCCGCACCAAACCCTTGTGATTGGCTAGACCGACGTATAAATATTACACCAGCCGTCGTATTAAGGTTCATACGCGGAACTGTACACAGAACAGCGAGACGCACTGACAGCTAGCTTACAGTGGAGCCGGCCTTTAACATTTTAACTGCGCAACACATATTTTACAGCGAAAATTGGGCTGAAAGTAAGTCGTGAGAAGACTCGACTATGTCTATGACCGTGAAAGCTTATCTCCTTGGGAAGGAACACATATCGAAAGAAATTCGTCGCTTTGCTGTCGACCAAGATGTTTCAACGAGTTTTGAGTATTTGAATCGAAAGGTTGTTGATGTTTTCTCAACACTGCGAAATGTCCCCTACCAAATGTTTTACAAAGGTAAGCCTATACTGTCAGTGTTTCATTATAGGCCTATGGTACAGTGTTTTCGATCGTGTTATTGTCATAAATATTTCTGGCGGTAATTTTGTTGTAATTTTCCATAACATCGCGCCCGACAAAGTAATTCACGACTACAGTAAAGTTATTGCGCACTTTACTACCTAGTTTACTTGAGTAGGCCTATCAACTGATTAATGTCGTGTCATAGGCCTAGACCAAAGTGCGTCAAGAAGTTAAGTGAAATAATCTGCTGACTGAAAGCTTCAATAACAGGAGGGAGCTTGACGAATAAAAGTATAGATCTCAAGATGACAATTTGTCTTTATGCACCAGAAAAAATCTGATAGAACTGGTACACAGAACATTATTTAAGTCTACATTTGACATTGCATTTCATAGTGAATGTCAGATCGAGAGTGAGCAGCAAATATGCTCTATTACATGTATGTCATACATGCAATGATGTATACCTGTTGTACTACATTTCTCTGAGCTCGCCCTACCTGTAGGCCTACCATCAGTTCATAGTGGACTTTTATTTATATATATATATGGGATATAACGGTGACTTAGCAACAGATGGCATTAACCCAGAAAAAAAAAGACCAAATTCTGTAAGAGCTCTCCTCCCAAGAAGGGAATCAAAGTTGACCAATTTCATACAGTAGTATTATTGACTGGTACCACATCACACAATTGATGTTTTCCATATTGGGCATCAGGGTTGGGGTCAATTCCATTACAACTCAGTCAAACCAGGAAATGAATTGTTTTTCAATACATGACATGAATGTATTAAACATTTGGCGATTTTCAATAACCAATAACTGAACTGGAACTTGACAAATGTGTTGGTCTGAGCACACCTTTGTAACAACAGTATTCCCTTGACCTCTGTTTCAAATAAAACAAGCCAGTGAGGATAAGCTGTAGACAGATTTCCTTACTAGTGAACTCGTACTGCTATTATCTAATCATCTGGCCTGGATAAGGAGCTGACAGCAAACAATGGCTTGTGAAACACGTGAGATCAGTGTGTGACAACGTATTGTCTTTTTTGTTTCCCTTGTACCCAGACGAGGACGGTGACATGATCGCCTTCTCCACCGACGATGAGCTCATCATGGGCCTCACCTGCATCAAGGACGACACCTTCCGCCTCTTCATCAAGGGTGAGTCTTTTGTGATCAAAGATGGTGCATTTTCAAATATAATATATAAAGATTAATCGGTCTGGTATTAATGTGTAATGCACTAAGTCATCATTACCACTATTATAATGACATAGCATCCTCATTGTTACTGAAACATTGTAGTTATTAATACCTACCCGCATATCCTTTTTTTTCTTTCCCTTACAGAGAAGAAGGAGCACAGGCGTGAGTTCCCTGCTTTTGCCTTCCCGGGCGGTGTCCCTCCTTTTGCCTTCCCTCCTCACCCTGGATCACCCCATATGGGACCCCCTCCACCCCATGGCCCACCACCTCATGGTCATGGCCCTCACGGGCCCCCCATGGTGCACCCCAACGTGACCTGTGATGAATGTGAGGGCCCGGTGGCGGGGACCCGTTTCAAGTGCACTGTGTGCTCCAACTACGACCTATGCTCCCCGTGTCAGGCCAAGGGGCTCCACAAGGAGCACGTCCTCCTACCCATCTGGCACCCCTTCAACAACACATTCGAGGTAAGACACATATGTTTATTTCTTATGTTTTAAAGTGGATATACTTGCAGATACACATCTGAGCAATTTAAAACTCCATTGGAAGTGTTTGGGTTTTTTTCTCCCAAAAAATAGAAGGGACATATCTGTGTGGTTAGGGAGAGAAAAATGGCCTCTATAGTTTGATCTTGTTCTTCTACACAGTGTTTCCCTCGTGGGAAGTGGATGCGGAAGATGAGACACTGCATGTGGGCCCAGGCCCAAAGCCAGGCCCAGCCTGGTACCTCTGGGTCCCAGCCAGGCCAGGCGGCCCCCGAGGACAGTCAGCCATCCTCTGATGCCTCATCTACTTCCTCGCAGCAGTCCCAGGCCAATATGGATTACCTGAAGAACATTGGAGAAGGGGTGGCAGCCATGCTTAGCCCACTGGGTAAGACCAAGTGAAAAGTGCCATATAAAAAAAATGTAATCATTTATCAATCCATTATTAGAAATCTACTGACTACTCTAAATTTGAATGTACTGAAATTGCTTACTTAGCTCTCCATGTTGCCTGCAGGTATCGATGTGGATATTGACGTGGAGCACGAGGGAAAGAGGACCAAGGTGATGACCCTCAACCCGACCCCACCCGGGTCAGGAGGCCACCCCGGTGCTAGGAGTGACAACGAGACAGGGGGGTCTGAGGGAGCAGGGGCGAACGAGGGAGACATGGAGGTGGACGAGCTGAGCAGCCTGGGTAGCGCCAGTGGTTTGGCTAAGGTATGACACGCTGCTTTACAGCTTAATTACTTAATCAAAGTTTTAAAAATCTGTTTCATTTTAATGAATGATACTTAATCAGTTAATGGTGAAGAATAAAATTTCCTGTCAGAGATGGTTTGTGTTGTTAAATGATGTATCTCTCTATGTGCAGGGTGGTAAAGACGCCGGGGGCAGTGGTGATGAGGAATGGACTCACGTGACCTCCAAGGAGGTGGACCCCTCTACAGGAGAGCTCCAGTCTCTCAGGGTGGGTGAGGAGGGCTCACTGGAAGCCCTAGGGTCCCTCACCACTTCCCAGGGTCCCTCACAGGAACCACTGAAGTCCCTCACTCTCGCTGAGGCCGCAGCCTACCCCCACTTGCCTCAAGGTACGATAGTTTGAGAATTCTCATATCCTCCATCCCTAGTATTAGTTGTAGTGATTCCTTATCCTCCTTGCTAGTAGTAACCACTTCAGTCAGTGGTAGTTAAATCCTGAGTTGTGGCTTCAGTTAGGGATAGGTGTCATAGCTGTGATTTTAGCTCAAGGTTCTTATATCCCTGACTACACCTGGTACAGTAGTATTGACTAGTAGAAGTTACTTACATCAGCGATTGACCCTCCACTGTGTCCAGATGCAGACCCACGCCTGGTGGAGTCGCTGTCCCAGATGCTGTCCATGGGCTTCACAGACGAGGGTGGCTGGCTCACCCGTCTTCTCCACACCAAGGACTGCGATGTTGGGGCCGCCCTGGACACCATCCACTACTCCAAACCCCCGCAGAAGTAAAGGGGCCTAAACAAAGAACCATGAGGCACACCACTCCTCCATCCCCCTATCATAGCCATTTCACCAATACTGCCTCTTCACATCTCTCTGGCAATTAGTACCTCAAGCAATAATAGTCTATTAGATCTGAATATGTAATGGAAAATATCTATTGTACAGACACAAGTATAAAGGATTTACTAATCAGGTATTTATCTTAATAATTGACTTTCTATAACTGTTTAACTCAGCGTTAACGGATACATGGGTTCATTTTTAAATTGGATTGAAAAAAGGAGTAATATAGAATATTAACTCTAGAGCAAGTACTAAGCAAGTTGTCGATTAATCAAGTTACGATTCTTATTATTTAGTGTTATTATTGCCAGACGTATAAACTGTCATGTCCATTATCTGTGTCAACAGGATCAAGTGAAAGGTGTGAATCATGACTGTCTAACATTTCTCCCCATGTCAAGACAAAATAAAATACTTCTGCAAAGAAACTGTATTGTCATTGGATTTTCATACTGTCTCGTTTAATCATTTATTGCAACCATGAACTATTAGACAAAATCCAGAGATTAATGCATTAAATGTTAATTACAAAATATTCAGACTTGTTGACAGAGTAGGCCACTTCGTATATAGATGCACAAAAAAAGAGCAACCATTACATGGCTTTTAAAAAGTGTCATCAAAGTCGTCTTCCGTGTAGAACAGGGTCCCCAGAGAGAGGGTAGGGCATGGGTGCTTGGTGGGTGGGGGCTGATGACAGACTGGTGCTTCGCTCTCCTCCGGTAACGTCATATGGGCAGGACCTCCTTCGCTCTCGGCAGCCTGCCCAAATCCACAATGGGGGATAGTCGACTTCAGCCTATCAAATGTCTTCTTGGTGCTCTTCCCCAGAAAACCACTACCCCCACCTAGCCCAGCCAATTTGGAAATACCACTACAGGCCGGTTGTCCAAAAGAGGCTTTTATATAGTTCTGGTGTTTGAGCGGAACATTTGAGAACATTGAACCAGCGGTTTGGAACTCCATATGCGTTGTACTACCACTCCAGTTGGTCTCATCTTCCTCAGGAGAGGCAGTTAGGAACTGGGCCCATTTGGAGGTCTGTGACACTGCAGTACCCGAGGATCCAGAAGGTTGCGAGGTCGTCGCTGCATTTGCTCTGTAGGGGACTGAGGTTGAAGAGAGTTTGCTGCTGGTAGTTGAGGGTGGTTCAATTACAGTAGGGGGTTTGCTGTAAGCTGGGACTGGTGGTCTGCAGGGAGTTGACTGTTTGGGAGACCACTGTACAGGGGCCAATGAGCTGGTGGGTCTGTTGTGTTGTGGCGGCTGTGGTAAAAAGCGAACCAGAGAAAGCATATTAGTTAGTACATACAAGGTACAGACTGCTTGGACATGTGCTGGTATGAATTAGCTTTAGCTGCTTACATTAGCCGACTTCCCTTTCGTCCTCCAGCCTTGTGTAGGAGGCATGGTGTCCTCTTCTCCACTGTGATATCCCCTCCCCTCATTCTCCCCTCTACCTCTCTTCCTCTTTCTGTTGGGCCACAATAATCCATGCTGTCACAAATACCTATGCTCAATCTAAACACAGATTGTCATATAGAGAAGGTTTAGAAGTTATTTTTACAGAAAATAAACAATCACATTAAAGTGGACTGAATAGTCAACTTTGACAATGATGAGTGGTGCTGCTGGTTACTCAGGTGTGGTTTTGGATCAGTGTTTTAGAATGGTGGCCAATTGATCCTCAGATGACACTGGTGTTATTGAGAATCAGGAAGGTGGAGACAACAGTGGGGGAAATGTAGGCCACTGTTTAGGCACAAACTTGTACAGACATAACAAAATAATTAGCCTGACATGAGTCATGGGCATACCTAATATTTATGTTGCCTTGGAGATGGTTTCTGTCCATGTAAACATTCTCTTCCTCAGCCTGTTCTTGACCCGCCCCTTCATCGCTCGTCTGCAGGTATTTACTCCAGCGACTCCCATTAGCCTCTTCTGCCTACAGGAATACAGATATTAATTTACCGGTATTTTGAATGGTAAACAATGTTTTCTTATGATATTAAATGGACAACATGGATTATTGGTTCGGGCTGCTGCCCTAAAACTGCATGTTCAGTTTGTGCCCAACTGCCCATGCCTACATTCAATTGACTGTGTCAAATACATTTGTTTGTGTCCCAAAAAAGTGATGGGCAATAACAATGGTGGGAACTCACATTCTGGTCACAACACTCCTGAGCTTTTTCTACAACCTCTTCTTCATCCACATCATCCACCTCCTCCCTATCACAAATAATAAAGAGACATAGCATGATATAGTTCATTTAAGCACACATTTTGCACCGCACCTGGAAGTTAAGCTAGGGGGGAAGTGACATACAGGGCATACAGTGGATCCAAGTCTTCTCACACCACTCAAACAGGAGTGGCAGTGTATACAGATAAATACATTCCACAGTAATAATCTTTTGACTTCCATTTCTGCCTAGGCTTATTTAAATTCAGTAATGCAAATCATAGGGCTGAAATGTGATGCTCTGTACGCTGCTTGCTTCCTGTCAGGGTGAAGTAGACAGTGGTGAGAGTGATGTTATTTTTTCCTCCAACATTTAAAATATCAGAAGAGTTACCATCGTGACCAGGCTTTCTGGTCCTGCTCTTCAAGTATCTCTCCACGCCTGGCATTGGCCTTCTGAACATGACGTCTGCAATCCACTCCAGAGCCACGACCAAACTCCTGGAAAGGTTACATAACAGACACTTTGGCCTTGTTCGAGAGCGTCAAAACCGTGATTTATCATGGGTAAGTTGTGACTGAATTACAAATAATAATGAGTCATTATTTATGATTATTTGTATATCAGTCACTCACCGGCTGCAATGTCGAACAAGCCCATTATTATATATTTTTTACAAATACTTTACTTGTTGTGGTTCGAACAAATTATTAACTGGCTTACCTTAATGACCGACTGCTTTTCCCCACACAGCTTGCAGTTCCATTTTTTGCTCTTTTTAACCTGCAATTAAGCGCGCAAATATGTTTACACATGCAACACAAGTTTGAAGATAGCTAGCTAACGTTAACAGGCTAACTAGAAAGTTAACTCCTTCTACAACTAGCAACCTTAAGTTACCTGTTGCACTTGGTAGGTTTGACAAGAACAGCATCTTAGGACATGAAATTCCTGAACCATGTTCCTTGTTTTAGTTGTAGTGGCTAGCTAAAAACGACTAGTGTGAGATTTTGCCGGGAATGTTTTGAAAAACTATCGAATGAGGAAACAGGAAACGTGACGTCATACGTCACGTACCACAGAAAATCTAATTATATTGGTCACATACACGTATTTAGCAGACGTTATTGCTGGTGTAGCGAAATGCTTGCATTCATAGTTCCAACCGTGCAGTAGTACATAGGAGCTAGAAACAGAACTACCATATGTCGGCGCCATCTTATTGAAGCAGAACACAATCAAATATATTGAGCGCCCTCTGGCATTGGCTAAGTGCAGAGTTATTAAATGGGCGCAAGCATGAAGATATAGTACTATGTTGTTCAATTAAGCAATAAGGCCCTTAGTCATGGTATATTGGCCATATGCCACAAACCCCCGAGTAGCCTTATTGCTATTATAAACTGGTTACCAACGTAATTAGAGCGGTAAAAATACATGTTTTGTCATATACATTGTATAATGTACAATAATTGGATTGAGTGGTCAATCTTCTGTCTGCAGAGCTAAAAAACAAACTATTAATATACCCAAAGGGTGTAAGCCTGTTCTATTAAATAAAACCACCAAGTTATTTCATTCAGTATTTTAATTTATTACACAATATAGTACAGTACTGATCAAATACAGTTTAAAATGCAAGTTTGTGAATAAACATCTGTTACATGGATACAGTAATGACATAGCTATAGGTGGATAAACAGACTTAACAGCCACATAGGCTATCCCAGAACCCCAAAAGATTCAAAACTGCTTCCTCGTTCTTTGTTTTCACATATAGCAAGTAGTCTGCAAGGTAAACAATTAAAATTAGTCATTTTCATTAGATATAAGAAACATATGCAGATGAAAAGCAAAGAATATACAAAGAGAAAGACAGGTTGTGTGTGCCAACATAATAATCTACATACCATTTGATTAACTGGGATTTTGGGGCTGAGCGCAAATAACACTGATAAATTTAACTAGGGGTATAAAACTATCTTACAAAGTGCCAATAAACTTGGTATGTAATGCTGCAAACACATTCCTTGGGCAATGCTGGACTGTTGTTTGGTTATACACAAAGGGCCAGCCAGACAACCTTTTATGTCTGGTTTTAGTGTCATAGAACAGTTCGGAGACCAGTATTGAGCAGTGCCAGCACATTTCTCCACTGATCTCAGACCTGTCTGGATAACCACAATGGAAACTAAAACTTAGGAGCCTATAGCCTTGTACAACAATCCCTAACTCCTACTTCTCTAGTGTTTTTCAATCTGAAGTTCTGAAGGAACTAGATAGGTGTGAGCAATATGACCGATAATCCCCAAACCTCATCGAGACTGGAGCTACCATATTGCTTACATCTGTCCGGCTTCTTCCGAAGTCGGGGGGGCGAATGGTTTAAAGACAACGGATTCTTAAAAATATACTTTTTCGGGCCAAACATAAAAAATAGCTGTTGACAAAAGTAGACATGAAGAATGCAAAATATCTATGTTTGTGACCAATGTGGGTGTGTAGTCAAAGTAGTGTATGAAGCTTATCTCTGTTAAAACAAGGTTGAGAGAAACACTGTTTTCTCAAATCCTTCATAACATAAGACCAATTTGAGGCTATATTTTTATCAAGAAACAACATTAATACATTTAAAAGCTTTGAACGATAGAAGATAATACGAAAATGATATGCAGTAATTTACAGCTTGGGACTCCTATTGGCGTGAAGGAAAAGCATTACATGGGGTTTTAGCAAGTGTCTCGAGACTGAAATGTAATGGGAATCTGTTAAAATAGTATTTGCTTGCAGGAAATGTTTCCTTACTGCTATTCTGAAATGACAGAAGCAGTGCATTTCAGTGGTAACCATTGACCACTTACAGGTGGTCAATTTAACTCCGGCCCGAATACAAAAGATACAACTGACTCACAGCTAGGCCTAGTAACTGTAATGGAAAAACTATTGTATTTCTTTGGGTAAAACAATATTTGAGGTAATTTGATGAATGACACATAGCGCCCCATGAGTGTCTGCTTTGAACTATGGGGAAGAGATACTGCCTTGTTTGATATGCAGGTCAAATTCAAGAAGGGCATTCAATRAAAACAATGCTGTTTGTTGTGATGCTCCAACTCTGCAGATTTTAGCCTCACAGAAGTCCCTCCCCAAAATGCCAACACTACAGTATCCCTGTGTATATGCCAACCTACCATTACAAAAACAGTCCAATCAGGTCCTGGCAGGCGAGTCACCAAATGAGCGAAGCGCCATGCATATATGAAGGCTGCAGATTAATTGTTAGTTAGTGGCGGAGGGAGGACTCTCCCAAACCACACCAATGTGTTACCATGAGTTGTACTATAAGACTACACACCCAAAGGTAGTTTCAATAACCGACTGTAGAAATGGGACTAATGAAGCAAGTACTGGCCAGAGAACAGAGTGGTAACGCAGACATTCTCCCAACGTTCTAAGAAAAACCTACACAAAACAAAAACAAGCAGTTTCTAAAATCTAGTTCAGTCTTTTTTTAAGGCTCTTTCTTTCTTTAGTTTGAGATGGCTGTGGATTTCACAGACATAAATGTATATATGTCTCATATGTCTTATACATGTCTCATATAGGTCTTCCAGTTGAAGGCTTTTATCCACAGCTTAGATTGTGGTCCGCAGTGTGCTAGGAGAAGCAACAGAAATACAGTTGAGTACTAACACGTTTAACTCTGATATCCTGCACCAACGTTCCTCTGCACAACATCCCATCCTTGGATTAGCCACTACACTTCAAGGGCAAGTTTCCCAGACAAATATTAAGCTTAGTCCTGGACTAGAAAGCATGTGAAATGGAGAACCTCTACTGAAAGTGATTTCTAGTCTAGGAACAGGCTTCGGTTGAATCTGGTTCTGAATGTAGTAGGGTTGATGTAATAGGTTGTAAATGTTTAGGGTTATGTGGCTTTTATCCAAGGTAAGAACCGTTGGGCAGACTCAATGCTTACAGACTGAATACTGTTGCAATAGATATTTCCTATATATATATATACACACACACACACATCTGGTTCTGTAAAAGGATGACAATCACAACAGAGATACAGGTCTAGAGCTCCCTGTGAAATGGGAGTGAGGCAAGGCCGGACGGTAACTCGAGTTGGACAGTGATCGGTTTCCCCTACGGGTGAGAAATGACAGTGAGTGTTGAGTTTTRGATGGGTCCACTCAGGTCGAGAGCTGGGCCAACTCGTGGTCGCTTGACGAGCTCACCTGCCTCTCCACTCCCCTTTGCATCTTACAGGTTGCCATCCTTGCCTGAATGTCTCCCTTCTTCTCAAAGTAGTCCACCAGGGGAGGCTCGGTGAGCATCGACGCCAGCACCTGCTCGAAGGTGATGGACCAATCGCCGTCCAGTGTGCTGCCTCGCCGCTGCTGGTCGCCGGCGCAGCCAATTAGGACTGTGTCATCGGCGATGTCCTCGCACTGCAGCGAACCCGTGCTCACCATGGAGTAGGACGAGACCGACGTGTCATCCTTCACTTCTTCGTCCGACGTCTGCTGGGGCGGCGTTTCCAGCTGGGCCTCCGCCAAGGCCTTGCAGACCAGGGACTGTCCTGAGCTGCTTTCCCCATTCGACGCTTCTTTTTCGGGCTGGGGCAGTTCAGCGGCAAGGGTGGGAGCCTGGGCGTAGGTGGTGTCGGTTGGTTTCTTGGCGCCGTTGTTGGTGAACTTCTTGCCCACCTCTCCGATGCGCAGCAGCAGGCTGGCCACAGTGGCGATGGCGTGGTAGAGCTCCTGCTCCAGTGGGTCCTCGCTGAACATGTTGTACAGGGTTTTACACAGCTCTATGAACTGCTCCTGTAGGGGACACACAGGGGATCAGTCACAGAAATGGCTTCTCCAAGTGTGCATGAGTGGTCAAGTTATGGTCATCTCTCAGTAATGTGTACCTGGTTCATCCTGGGAAGGTCTTTAATGGTCTCAATCTTGGGCTCCTTCTCCTTGGCCCACATCCTCAGGTAATACTTATAGTCCTTCACCTCTGAAACAGACATCACATTATTACACTGGATACGTATAGCAATACAGCTTGAATCCTGCAGAGGAAGAATATCAATACTGCAGAAAGGTAATTAACATAGGTGGAGTGAGGCTCACCTTTCTTCTCCTCTGCGTCTCCGCTTCCCGACGCTTCCCCAGCCTCTTTCATCTCCTCTCCTGCAGATGAAGACAACCACCATCATCATGTCCACAAAGCCACTACTCAGACCATCCTCACCAGTGTACACACTACACAGTGCCGGGGGGGGTAAAGTGGGTTATCTAGACAGAGGTTGGAAGGTGTGTGGGGGGGGTTTGATGTTTGTATTAGTTTGTGAGACATTCACTTCACGGAAGATGAGGTAAGTCAACTAGCCCACAGATACTAGGAGGGTAACAGGAAGGGATGGAAAGTCCACACCCTGAGATGCAGATACCACAGAAAGTCAGATAAAGGGAAAGATGTGATGTCTATCACACCAGAACATTCCAAAGAGAGCCCAGAGTGGACTGTACCAAGTGTACAGGAAGAGGAAATGAGGGGGGGGCCCACTCTGTATAAAGTTGTGTAATCTGCTGGTATGATGGTGTGCTCTATCACATAGCGAGGTTATTAACAGGTTAGAGAGTGTCCTCTGTGAACTAAAACTAATAATTGTTTCACAAATTTGTAGATTGGAATATTAGATTGACTATTCTGCCTGAAGACAGCGTGGCCAACATTTTGTTGATCAAACGTGTCTTTGTGACACAGAGTCACAGAGAGACAAACCTGAGGTCACTTCCTGCACCAGGAAGTCCAGATCAGACAGGAAGGGAGATTCTGGAGCGTTGAGAAGAAAACAAAACGAGATGGGGAGAGCAAGAAATTAAAGAAATGAGAGAAATAAAGAGCAATATAGAGAAAGAGATTAAGATAGAAAGCAAGTGAGGGAGGAAACAGATCCAACAATACCATGAGGATGATGATAACACACATTGTCAGTTAAATCAAGTAGTAGGAATCCATTTTCCATGCACACACACACATGCAACRGAGCAGGACTGTAGGAACCACTCATTGCCTCAAGAGGAAAATCTAAAACGTCAAATATCACATTTACATTGTGAGCAAACTACAGTATGAGAGATGGGTTACCAAGTGTGTATATTCCCCCTATAGAAGTATAAGAGTGTATGCTCTACGCATATGTCAACAGCAATGTGTGTGTACCCTGTGGACTGTCATCGTCAGTGAAGAACTGCGCAGCCTCTAGTGCCGACTCAGCCTCCTCTGGACACAATGCTGTAAGAGAAACAAGAAGCATGTTAGCACTAGCATGTATTTGTCATGACTGTCCATGGGAGGATCCATATAGGTCAGATCAGTTTGGCAATAAATAACTTCAGCCTGACCCCCTCTCAACTGCAGGCGGGGGGGGGGTGTTGACAACTCACACCCTGTTGTAAATCAAGGATTAGAACTTTAAGCTATCTCCCTCTCCAAATTCACACATGAATGTGCCTTTGTTCCACAGACGTTTTCCCCGCCGAAACTGTAACACGTTCTAAAGTGAATACTGGAACAATATTTCTAACATAGAACGTGGGGAATGGTCAGAGGTGATCAAAAGAATAATGTCATTTCGGTTGTTATTTTGTGATGTCATTAAAAATGTTATAAAGTAAATACTGTAACGTGAAAAGTATATACACTACATGTATGAAGTCACCATCCTCTGTTGTGTATGAAATATGGTGAGTGTTTTTGTTAAGAGAGGGATGTGTTAGAAACTATAAGACGAAATTGTTTATATAAAACTGTGCACAGCCAGTAGTCACCACCCCTTGAGTGAGGTCAGAGAGCGTGTCAGCCTCACGAACCACCCCTTTTGAATGAACTGTATAAAACGGTGGGTTAAGAATTAACATATCAGGCCAGAGAGGCATGTAGCTGCAGTTCACTTCTAAAGTGGTTCAAACTCTGAAATCTCAACGAGGTTGAGGCGAGAAGCTCACCTCCCAGACAATCACTGGAAGAACCAAGACATCTACACGCAAATACATTCATGATTTCTTACTCCAAACGGTGGCAGTTCGTGTGCAAAGTATATGGTGACTGTGAGAGTAGTTTCTAAATGTACCAAAGTATTATGTCTCTCTCTTTTGTAACAAGCCACCATATTGTGTTAGTCCGCAAAGGAACTGTTTCGTTAGCTAGTAAATAAATAAACCAATTTGTGTAGTACTGAATCATAAGAAAGGCTCGGMTTTTTGCAGATGCAGGAGGCTACGACTGTTCAGAATGATGATATGATACGAGGTTATGATTAATAAGTTGACTGTTTATGGATGTAATATGGATGTAACCTTTAGAGTTTAATTCAGGAGATGGTAAAAGAACCACTCTCGTGGTGCCCCAAATACCTATTGAGTTAATAGTTGCATGATTAACTTAAATTGGTTAACAAAACATAATTATTTGATTAGATAAATAGCAGTCATCAGATTAATGAAAGWAAAGTCACAACATATTATTATAATACATACACATTGTCACTCATTCCCACAAGCACACACATTTTCTCCAACTGCTCAATTGTTCTTAACTCTTACTTTTCTTAAAATTGCATTGTTGGTTAAAGGCTTGTAAGTAAGCATTTCACGGTAAAGTCTACACCTGTTGTATTTAGTGCATGTGAAAAATGTAATTTGATTTGAGAGACAATTCTTCTCTCATGTGCATACTGTCCCTTTAAAAACACACCACCCAAAGCACAGGGTCACAAGAGTGTGTGCTGGCTGGCTGCAGGCTC
The DNA here is from genome assembly GCF_002910315.2 of Salvelinus sp. IW2-2015. NCBI lineage: Eukaryota > Metazoa > Chordata > Actinopteri > Salmoniformes > Salmonidae > Salvelinus > Salvelinus sp. IW2-2015. The sequence goes on from NC_036848.1 coordinate 18,197,729, forward strand.
ACATCCTCTGCATTTATTGATTCACTAGAACTCTTGTTTCTGAGTGACAAGTCTGAAGCCAAATAGTGAGAAGTCAGAATGGGAGTGTCAATATCCTGCAGTATGTCTGCAATACATTTATCATAGGTAGGTTAGACTGTTATTGAACCTGAAGCGTTGTTTTTCCCTGCTTACCTGGCGGCAGGTGAAGTTTGTACAGTAACTTCAGTTTCTCTGTCATGTCTCCATGGTACATCCCACCTGATGGGAGACATATGGTTGGTCAGTTACCCAATTGGTGGCAGAGGTGGGATCCATACTAACTACAATCTTATAATCAACCAGTCAAATTAGGCACTGGGACTTATCCTTCTACAAACTAGCACATAATTGTTCTCAAAACCACAGCCGAAAACATAAAATGTTGTAATGCATGTCAGTTAATATCTTCAACAACAGTTGCGATTCCTTAATTCAAATCTCCAAACTCACTCAGGCCCGTGACAAACTCTTTGAAGTTGATGAGGCCGTCCTTGTTGCTGTCCAACAGGCGGAAGTGGCGAGCGGCCAGCGTGACGGTGTGAGTGCCACACAGCCAGGTGCCCAGGGCCCCGAACAGCTGGCAGAACTGTTCCAGGTCGATGCGGTACTGCTCCAGGTAGGGCAGGCTGGGGTCATGGCGCTCCGCCGCCGTGCAGCTGGCCCCCCAGTAGCAGCTCATAATGTGCTTGGCCTGCCATGGGGAAGGGGAGTGGGATGCAGTTCAGAGGTGGTATTAGCTGATTGAAACATTGAATGGATTGTCCAATGATGCTTGACAGTAGAGGGACTTGAGCTAACAGCTTGATAGTGATGGCTTTTGTTGAAGGCTTTCAGGTTTACACTTGTTTGGAGCATGAGCCACAACTTGTTTTGTTCTCAGTCGATTGATAATGGCTCACTTGGTTGCACAACACCTAACATGTGACAGCTGTGTGACCTGTTATCATCACCGCAACCATGACTAACATGGCAAAACAAGCAACTATTATTTACCACCCACCACACTAAGTTGCCATGCCTGTGTTTAGAACATTGCTCACAGAGAACTTACTGAATAAAATGTTGAAGACCAGTGTTAGGTAATGGTGTAAAAAGCCACAGGGGCGGTAATAATTACACCAATTTCTCACCTTGAAGAGAACATAGAGTTCTTCTAGCTCCTCGATACTAAAGGCTGAGTCGGTCATGATGGCCCTTACCTGTGGACAGACACACAGCTTTACAACAGACAGAGAAACATCTCTGGCTATAACACATTGGACCAAGTAGGAACAGTAAGACAATAGATCATTATTAAGTGAAGGTTGGAATGGAGTCTAATGTAGACTAATCTCAATGCTATGAAATTCAGTTGTCAACGTCAAACTACAACCGTCAACGCAATGAGATCAAGAAACCAACGTCACTAAGCACTTCAATCACAGACTTCTTTGACATATGAACTCACCACACTCCTCTTGGCAGTGTCCTCCAGCGACTGGATAACCTTTAACCTCTGCTTGAACCTCATCTGCTCGATGACATCAGCACGCAGACTTCCAAACTTCTGCTCAGGGACACAGAGAAACAAAGGGAAAAGGCAGATGTTAGAGAATTGTAGTACAATAGAATTGAAATAGCTTTCAATAGAGTCGGTTACAAATGTATCCCGAAGTCACTGATTTGTAGAATCTACATCAATCTCTCCTTGTTCTATGCGATTGAGTAAACAAGCGAGTTGTGTTCAAAAACTAAGAATGGAATTTTCTGTGAAAAAGTAATTTGGCTCTACTAGTCATGCTGGGAGCACTTGTCTTACGTCATAGGATGACTTGATGAGCTGGAACACGTCAATCTCAGGTGGTGGTTCATCACCACTGGTCAACAGGGCGTGGAGGTGGGGAATGGGAGGAGACACAGTCTGCTTGTTGACAACATTGTCCAGGTACCTGAGAGAGAGTGAGAGAACAACCACTAATTCTCAATCCAGCGCAATATGGCTATAGCTTCATCAGTCCAGAATGGTAATGTCACCATTCATWAATAAAAATGTAAAAAAATTAAGGTTTCTGTATAGTTACCCTTCCAATTAAACATTTTGGCAACAGAATGTGTGGTGTCAATTCCAAGAAACACTTGAAATCCCTCACTCACTGTCCCAGTATGGTCACGGCCTCTCCCTCGTCAGTGCAGACGGTCTCTCCCACCCCCCACTCACCGTCCCAGTATGGTCATGGCCTCTCCCTCGTCGGTGCAGCCCAGCAGCGTGTCCATGTTGGCGTGCAGCACGGCCAGCGCCACCTGGAAGATGACCTTGATGCCCTCGTAGAAGAAGCAGTCGACYAGGAGCACGGCGCTGTCGAAGGGCATGACGCTGAGGAACAGCGTGAGGAACCAGGAGAGGGAGATGGTGGAGATGACGCCCAGCTCCTGCATGTGCTCGTAGAGGAGGGGGAGGCACTCACGAGTCAGCTCCTCAAACACGCCTTGGTCAACGAGAGCACCTGGGGGAGAGGGAGAATTAAAAAAGACATCCATACATATCTAAACCTACGCATCAAGGTTGGGTTCAAGTCATTTTAGGAAGAGAAGTAAAATTGAATTCATACAATGAAAAGTCCTTATAGAAAATTGGAAAACTGAATTGACCCCAGCCCACACGAACTACTGCGATCTTCTCACCCTTAGAACCTTCAGCAATCGTTCTATTTCTATGGTAATTAGTGACTCTGTACTTCTATTGCCAGTCTTAGCTGTCACTCACCCACAACCCTGGTGTTGTAGTAGTCAGGCAGCATCCTCTCACACAGAGCCACCAACAGCCAGAAGGCCTCCTCCTCTGTACAGTACAGCAGCAGCACCGACGTCACAATGTTCATCGCCTGGAGAGGACAGGCATCGATCATTGTGTACTCTTCTGCTTGTGAAGCATCACAAATGTTATTTCCTGTCTTAGTGAATTTCTAGTTCCAAGTTATTAGTCGTATGTACGGGATACGCATGATGTACATTTTGGTTCTTCCTCGACAAGTCAACGACAATAAGAAATAATACGAACTAAGTAAATGTCAGTAGAATAGAAAACATTTTAGCATAAGAATAATACAGGAAGGCACAATTTATAGTCCAATATTTACATGTGTATCTGGCAAGGGGGGATAAGTGTATAAATTGAGCAGTATAACAAGAGTCTGGTAGCAGCAGTTGTGATGTGTGTGTAGCATGAATATGTGTCTGTGTGGTTGTGTGCTAAGGTGCGGAGAATCAGAGCAGGTGGTCAGTCCAGTTCATGTTCAGACAGTCTGATTGCTTGTAGATAGAAGCTGTCGCTAAGTCTGTTCGCATCAGACATCATGCACTGAACCGGTCTGCCCGACGGTATGGACCATTGAGTGAGACGGGGGACACACTTAAGAATTAACAACAAGAAGACAAACTGAAGAGAAGAAAGAATGAGAGAAAAACAGGCAGACATAATAAGCTTACAGTAAAGAATAGACCACCAGACTACGTAGTTCCTTTGCAAGGTTTCCGTTAGCCGGTAATAGCCGGCTTTTGGCCGATTAAAAAGAAAAGCCAATAAGTAAAATTGTCCTTTTTCACCTATTAATGAAACACCAGTTCRTGTAAATACATTTGACTGGTCATGCTTATCCRTCTATAGGTAMATTTGCATAATTTAGTGGGAATACATTGGCACCTGTACAGTATATTCGTTATGCATCTTATTTATCAAACATGTCCAGCATACAAATACAAAACCTTTGAGCGGAAAATCTGTCAGAGCGCRAGAGCTGCTGCTGCTGYTACAACATCTCAAACAGCAAATGCATAGGCAGGCCTCATCAGCGCGTCACACACCACTTTGCAATGAGCTGGAGGCAGTATGCTTTTTGAAAACATATACTTAAATTGTTTGGAACCTGAACGTTTTAATACATACGAGGCATTACCTTGCTTCAAAGTAGCCTAGCCAAAATCTGACCATATCAGTGGAGGCAATTATTTTATATTAACTTTCTTTCATTGTCCTGTAGCCAAAGGCACAATCCTAATCAGATTAGCAGCACATGCTAGTTGTTGCATATTAGATCTCCCCGCTTTCCACATTTCTAACAGATATTTTCATCTCTGTTACTTGAAACCACTAGCATGTGCGGTGCCTTTTTGACAACGTTTTACCCTCGCTAATWGCATTATGGAAGAAACATTTGCGCATAGCCTACTGCCTTGTGCGCATTGATGCGAATATAACGTGAAGAAATAATCGGTTATCAACATTTTAAGMTAAACGTTCTGATCTGTTGCGTCAGACTCGTTGCTTTAAAATGTTTTATTATAATAATGTAGCCTAGGCCCACAGGTTGTATGAATTTGGGATCTATCGTCCAAAGTCCGTTTGGAATAGGCTATTTCGTTCCCGACAAGCTGACCAATAAATTAGGTAAACCATTGTGGGATATTAAATTGACATTAGCTAGTGATTTTGCTATTTGTTACTCGTCTTTTTGGCCGAGGAAAAGTAAATGTGGACAGTTATTCAAACATCTTCACATCCGAATTCGGTAAGAACCGCATATCGTTGCATCCTCGTCTTGCATGTTCTGTTAATATGAATTACCATAATCTAAATGTGATTTCTGTCATTCTGAGCACCGTGGGTGGATGCCTTAAATCAGGTTACTCACCCAATACATATGGGTCCGGCAAATTTCTGAAATGTCCTGTAAATAAATACAGAAATGTCCGGTGCCACATTTTTTTATGGAAAGCCTGTTTCCCTGTCCCATATAATTCAAGCACTATTTCCAGGGAATGCTTAGGACGCTAGGCCTTCGTTCCAATCTCATTATCAGCTTGAGGCTTTTCATGTTTGAGTCAACTCAAACAGTCGGTCTGTTTCAGATGGCATTTTCCAGGAATTTAATTCCACTATAGCATTACATTGAGTTCTTTCAACTACTTCAAAGCATCCAACTCAAATCGCCCACTCTCTGGAACCAAATTCTACACYCCAGAGAAGTTTCTAAATATAACAGATCGGTCTAAGTAGCAAACTCTAAAACAAAGTGTAAGAAATCTCATAACATCTCACAGCCAGTGATCATGTTAATTGGTTTTAACGTTTAACAACAAAAAGGAACCTAACAAGTTTCCAACATCACTAGGCAAGCTCTATCCTGGAACCCACAAGGAAAACAGAAGAGAGGGCACCCAAGAAACACCTGGCAGCGGGAGCTTGAAGCAGACACCAAAAGATCTGGCATAAAATGGAACAAGACTGAGTGTGATGGAGAGTCTTTGATGGCCTATGATACTCCCTGGAGAGCAACGAGCCTAAGAAAGTAAAGTTTAAAAAAAAGTTGCCATACCTGGCAGTATCCTATGCCAGGGTTGCGGCAGGCATAGGCAGTGAGGACCCTGCGGAGGGCAGCGATGCCCATCTCATTCTGGAAGGCGTGGTGCTCGGGCATGGAGCGGTGCAGGTCCCTCTCGATCTCCTCCGTGGCCAGGGTACAGCGGCCCATGGCCTGCTCCACCAGCTCAGCATAGTAGCCAGGGTGGGTGGCCATCTCATTCTGAGCTCCTGGAGAGGAGATGGATGGAACTAAAAGGGTTAATTCAATGGATTATATGAGAGATTCAGTCCATATGGATTTGTCAGTTGGCAAATTATCTAATGTTTAGATCCTTTTGATTCCATCTGTTGTATGACTGGTAGTTTGTTTGTTGTATCAACAAAAACATGGGCTAACTTTACATATTTGCTAGAAAACACAAAGTCAGACAGATTCCTGAAAACAGACTAGTCATTGACTCTCATTCCAGATATCATTGCAGGACACAATCCTGGTCACTGAGTGCTATCATTTTACATAGAGGAAACAGCCAAAGTATGAAAACACATCCACATAGCAACACAATCCAGGGGTTCAGTTTCTAGGTTCTCCCATTATTGCGTAACCCTTGCTTAGCTAGGCCGCATGACTCAGGAATCCAGTTGGTCAGCTGATACCAGATGAGTCAGAAAGGAATGACGGAGGGGAGGGGTCAGCTTGGTGACGTTGCAATAACAACACTTCCTTAGTCAATATGGCAACAGAGACAATGCAACGCATTACCTTCAAGTCACAAGGTAGGAGTGAGTGCTTTCCTTGAAACCAACAGATTGCTGATGTGGATGTACACTATATACACACACTAAAGCATGTGGACACCCATTCAAATTAGTGGATCTGGCTATTTCAGCCACACCCATTGCTGACAGGCGKGTAAAATCGAGCACACAGTCATGCGATCTCCATAGACAAACATTGGCAGTAAAATGGCCTTACTGAGGAGCTCAGTGAGTCAACGTGGCACCGTCATAGGATGCCACCTTTCCAACAAGTCAGTTGGTCAAATTTCTGCCCTGCTAGAGCTGCCCCGGTCAACTGTAAGTGCTGCTATTGTGAAGTGAAAACATCTATGAGCAACAATGATTCAGCCGTGAAGTGGTAGGCCACACAAGCTCAAAGAACGGGACCGCAGAGTCCGGAAGCTAGTAGCATGTAAAAATAGCAACATTCACTACCGAGTTCCAAACTGACTCTGGAAGCAAAGTCAGCACAAGAACTGTTTGTTTGGAGCTTYATKAAATGGGTTTCCATGGCCGAGCAGCCGCACACAAGCCTAAGATCACCATGTGCAAYGTCAAGCGTYGRCTGGAGTGGTGTAAAGTAGGGTTGGGCGATATTACGATATAATCGGAAATCAACTATGTTTAAAAGACATTGATGGCAACAACATTKTGATGTGACAATAGTTTATATTACACACACACGCTACTTGACCAAGAAAGAGCGTAATGGTAGTGCTGCATCAGATGACCTGGCGTCCACAAGCACCCAACCTCAACCCAATGGGGATGGTTTGGGATGAGTTGGACCGCAGAGAAAAGCAGCCAAAAAGTGCTCAGCATATGTGGGAACTCCTTCAACTGTTGGAAAAGCATTCCAGGTGAAGCTGGTTGAGAGAATGCCAAGTGTGTGCAAAGCTGTCATCAAGGAAAAGGGTGATTACTTCGAAGAAACTCAAATATAAAATCTATTTTGATTTGTTTAACACTTTTTTGGTTACTACATTTCATAGTTTTGATGTCTTCACTATTATTCTACATTGTAGAAAATAGTAAAGATAAAGAAAAACCCTGGAATGAGTGGGTGTGTCCAAACTTTTGACTGGTACTGTATATATTATTTAAAAAATGCACAGACAATAGTTTACCCTATTTGAACATGACTGGTACCGCTGGAGTCGGGCAGCGCACAACAATGCAGTTCACAGCTGAGCGACACGCCAAATGACCTACCGATTCCTATTTGCCATAGCCTTTTTCATAAATATGTAGGTAGACTTAGCCTACTATTAACACAATGCAAAAGTTGGTTATGGTTCTCCTGGCATCTGCCAAACCCAGATTCGTCTGCCGAACTGCCAGATGGTGAAGCCYGATTCAGCACTCCACAGAACATGATTCCACTGCTCCAGATTCCAATGGGCGGTGAGCTTTACACCGCTACAGCCAACACTTGTCATTGCGCATTGTGATCTTAGGCTTGTGTGCAGCTGCTYGGACATGGAAACACATTTCATGAAGCTCCCGAAAAACAGTTATTGTGCTGACATTGCTTGTTGCAATCAAAGACAGGCGATTTTTACACGCTATGAACTGACTAGTTGGAAAGGTGGCATCCTATGATGGTATCCTATGGATGGGGCCACATTGAATGTCACTGAGCTCTTCAGTAAGGCCATTCTACTGCCAATGTTTGTCTATGGAGATTGCATGGCTGTGTGCTTGATTTTATACACCYGTCAGCAACGGGTGTGGCTGAAATAGCCAAATCCTTTAATTTRAAGGGGTGTCCACATGCTTTTGTGTATATAGTCTATATTCAACCTTCAAACTCTGCCATTCAAAATCACCATGTTTGAAGAAACCTTATAGGCTATTATTGAATGCATTTGTTTCTATTTGGTAAATGATCTACCTCACCTTACAATCTACAATTCTGTTGAATTMATGGTACAGGCCTATTGGCTTTCTGCTAGCTCCACCTAAACCAAACTTTGACCCTCAAAGCTAGCCTGTAGGTGATTAGTGGCGTCTTTGAGAACTGGAACAAGAACAGAAACCATTCGGAGGGAGAGTTCCTCTGCAATGACACCTACTTGTGGTTSGTGGTTTGAAACCCCACAGAGGTGCTGCCAAAAACAGCACTAAGAGTGCATCTAAGAGTGCATCTGTGCTAGAGTAGGAGTGGCCTAGTGGTTGGAGCCATCAGCCACAGACTACACAGCCAAAGCAGAAGTTRAGAAATGTAGCCTGACTTCCACCAGAAAAACTGAGTGCAATGACTGCATATTGGAATGCTCCAGTTAAGACATTTGGTAAATAAAGCATGGTATCTATGTGGGCTAACCAAAACTCTGCCATGAAAGGCATATGCTCTTTGGGGATACATAGACTAAGAAAATTCTAGAAATTGAATTGTAGAAAACAAAATGTCTACCTGAGAAGAGCAGCCACAGCTCTCCCCTCATGTTCTCTGGGATGCCTTTAAGCACCAGGTCCTTGGTCTTCTCTGTACGGTACATACACACCCCCCTGCCAAACTCAAAGAAGTGGATGTTCCACGACTCCTCCTTCATTTTCTCCTTGGTCTGAGGAGGAGAAAGAAAGAGAGAGAGTGTCAGTATATCAGTATGACCTAAAAAAATTAAAAGACATCAAGCTAAAGGTATGTTATAACAATATAATGACATTGGTGATCAATGACTAGAATGCTGTAAGGACATGGTGTTAATGCTCCTTTGACACCATGAGCAAAGCAAACAACGTCAAAGAGCTAAGACMAAGAATGGCGAAGCGAGCACTGTTTCCAAATGAGCCAGGCATGACTTGCAATCCTTGAGTTTGGGAACCTAAAGCAGAGCTAGATAGATCGATAAACAGATGGTGGCCTTTAGGTGTCAAATTTCAAGCTTGCCTATGCACACACTTGGTTTAAGATAGTATTTCCTCTCGTGTAATGTTAACCATGATAGGAACAGAACCATAGACACGGCATACATTAACCTACATTCTAAAGCATCAAACTCGGTCTACATCTCTAGGTAGGGACAATAAAAATATTGTTCAGAAAGGATCACTTCTCCTTAAAAAACAGAGCACACTGAAGTAATAAAACCCTATAAAAAAATGGGTAGGATATTCTAAGAGCATAAGACAGTCTAAGCCGTTGACGTGGGTCTGACTGAGGTTGGACTCACAGCTTTGGGCCCGTGGTCCTCTGGGTCGTCCTTCTGGTAGATGCGGAGCAGGCCCTGTGTGGCTGTTGGCAGGCTGGGGCTGTAGTGGCGCCCCTGGGACGGTTCCCCTCCTGCGCCCGTAGGTGTGGGGAGGCTGGAGGAGAGTGGGGTGGTACTGGGGCTGGGAGAAACCTGGGGGGAAGGAGGAGATAGTGGATTTAAAAGGGGCGTTATCAGCTAAAACATACCAGCTGGATATCCTGTCATGCTAAAAAGAAGTAAKGCGAGAGAGAATACAAAGACATTTTGATATACAGTATGTAATCAACGAATGCAATCAAAATAAGTAATTCTAGCAAAAGCATGACCGTGAATGAGTAGTCATATCATAGTCATCTAGAACGTAGCAGAAAACGTCAAAAAGCCATATTATGGATCACAATCTCATAGGGTTGCAAAATTACAGTAACTTTCCCCAAATATTCACAGAATCAGAAGTTAATAAGCAGGAAATCTGGAATCCCCCCTACCAGGATTTCTTGAAAACCTGGRAATTTTGCAACCCTACTCTTTCACGACAGAGTGTTACTGACAGATCAAAGGGCCCACCCAAACAGCACACCTCCCCTCTGATTGACTCACTGAATAGCCACCGAGGGCCAGCGGGTGGCCGTCGCTCCACAGCTTGTCAGGTGTGCGCTGCAGGAAGTCGGAGATGCGCTGGACCAGGAAGTCGCGGTCTTTGAGGTTGGCGAAGAGGAAGGTCATCTTGTTCTTGGTGCTGATGGACACGGGGCAGGGCAAGACGCTGCTGCTGTCTGCCTTCTCCACAATGGACACCTAGAGAGAGAGAGTGAGGAGAAAGAGGGGAAGAGAGAGAAAGGGGAGGTGAGAGAGAGAGGTGGGAGAGTGCTTTGTTTATTTACTCTAATGTACAACTGTAAGAACATTAGGCACATCCCACGAGGGTATGCCACCCATAAAAAAAGATGGACAGAGTGAGAAAGTGAGAGTGAAAAAGATTGCCAGAAAGCGAAAGGAAATGAAAGAGGGAGGCAGGACATAGGGAAAGAGAAACAAGATGCCCGAAAACAAAAGAAAGGGGYGTGCTTGCGTTGTGTGTGTAGGTACCTCTCTGAGGGGGATGATGAGCTGACAGAGGTCCTCCTCGCGGCTGCAGAAGCAGATGTAGTTGTTGGAGACAAACAGCTGGCCCACAATGTGCATCTTGGCGAAGGGCGTCCACARCGTGCAGTCTGTGTGTCCATCCAGGCGCTCGTCCGGGGTCAGGCGGAACAGCGCCCGGTAGCGTTCGTTCTTGGCCCGTGCGTCCAGGTCCCTGAATTTGACATCCAATAGTGAGAGGAGGAGTAAATTAGCAAAGGTAGATACAGTAAATATATACAGATGGGAAAAAATTTTGATTTATCGGTGAGATGCAGGAAATTGAGGACTGTCATTAACAAAATCTGGTGTGTTAAGAGGAACAATACACACCGTGCTGCCTTTCAGGACCTGAATTGCCTACCCCTGTTCTCTGGAGGTTGAACAAGCAAGTTCTTGGAAGAACCCTCCATTTCATTGAAAACAGGTGTTCGGGAACATTTTGGTCAGAAAAAGAAGGACATTTCCGACTCATCTCTCTTGAACCTTGAAACCTCGTACCTCTTGAGTGCCGAGACGTTCTTGAGCGTCTTGCATGCCTTGGGCAGCGTGCGGTCGGCGGCGAAGCCCTCGTTGTCCAGCAGTTGGCGCATGGCGATGGTGGCCAGCTGCTCCATGAGCTTGAAGGTGTCGTTTATGTTGAGGAACATGGAGAAGTAGTGTTCCGTGTGCCGTGTGCTCACCCGCACACTCTCCGGAAACACCAGCGTGGCGTTCTTCTCAAGACGTGTCACCTCCGTCCACTGCACCACCAGGGTCACTATAAGGGGAGACGGGAGGAGAGAGACATAAAGAGATAAGAGGGAGAGAGAGAGCAAAGGAAGGGGGCAGCGAGCAGGCAGAGATAGGTGTACAATAGAGAGGAAGAAATAGCAGAAAGGGAAGGAAGAAAGGTAGATTTCATGGAATTCCATTTGTCAGGGGTTACTGCTGCAACATTCAAGTGGGGTTACCTCTACATCCGCACAAACTCAATACTCTATGTCCTTTCACACACACTCTCTCTTAGCCCCATTATCTTCTTCTGTAACCTATCTCATAAGATTCCTGCCCATTTCATTATTCTTAGACACACATGCATGCTCACACACATCCTATGCAAGCATGTCAGGCGAGCGAGCACACACACACACCTTCTTTCCCCAGGAGGAAGGAGTAGAAGCAGAGGTGGTTGACGCTGAGGTAGACCCAGCCCTGGCGGGGCACACGGCCCTTCCAGTAGCTACAGGAGTAGTAGTTGACCAGCTTCTCCTCGCCGGGCATGCCAAACAGCTTCCTCATCTTCTGCTCGGCCTCGCGGAACTTGCCAGAGTCCTCGTCCTCCTGGGCCGCTTTGCTCTTGTTCTCCTCGGCGATGATGCCCTAGATAGAAAGAGTGAAGGAAGAGGGAGTTCAGATTCTATGCCGACGTGCATGAACACACGCATGCCACTTAGAATGGGCATGAATGGCATTTTCCGGATTGCGGTCAATGTGACAATGACGCATAGATCTCCTCTTAATAGAGGAACTGAGTCAGTAGCTTACATAACACGGGAAAAYCAATTAAGACATAGGTTAACCCAAGGTTTGACCATATAATTTGAATGTGTTCTAATTCTATGAGGTTGAACTATGCTTTGTGGCAGCAGTGCCTACCGAGACCTTCCCCTTGACGAAGGTGGTGATGTCTTCATCGTTGTCGAAGATGGAGAGCGTCTGGAGCAGGTTGGTCTCCAGCCACTCCCAATGCCCTGTGATCTCCTTCCGCGAGGAGCCTGGGAAAACAGTATTWCAGCACCACAAGGAGAGGTCTCTTTAGACCTGATGATAATGGATAGCATTTATATAGTCCTGATGCTTTTACACAGTTGTATTTAAATAAGCTAGCCTCAAAACAGTTTGGCTATCCCAGAATATTCAGAGRTGTCATGGCATGGTTTTGCACCCACCACAAGCGATGCTCCAGAAGATCTGGGAGTCCCCTGTCTGGTGCAGGATCCTATAGGGAGCCACTCTGGCACTGGAGTCCAGGACCACATCCATGGTGCCCACCAACAATCCTGAAGAAAAACAGCACAACATTTTAGGCATGAATCCCAATAGGGGACTACAGGTCAACCATGCAAAATATGAATAGCTGGCTGGAGGAGTCCTAACTTTGCATGTGTGACTTTTAACCTACTTTCTGGGTAAACAAATGTTATTTGGTTAAGATCTGAATTGACATCTATTTTTTAGGGGGTGTGTGGAAGTCCAACACCTGTTGAGGCCCAATGTCTGATAATACAGACACGCATCGAAACTCACATGTGCACGCACGTACACATAACTCAATCATTTCTACATGATGTACTATTTCATAGCCTACATTTTACTGTCTTATGTGACGGGTTAATGTGTACTGTAGGCTAGCCTTAGACCTGGCGTATATTCCTAGAACTTGTCAGCAACACAGCTGCAGTGGTGCTTGTTGCTTTTAGACAAGGACTTGGGGGAGAAATATCTAAATCAAAGGGAAACATAAACTCCTGTGAATGAAAGGCCACTTGTGTTGAGTCACCTAAAATGAGACTTGATCTAATTCAGTACAAATCTAACTAAATTAYGAGTGTTGGACTAGATAGCTTCCTAGCCTAAAGAGTTCTTTAATATGAAATCGTTTTTCATTACATGCCATTGTTGTTCTCTTTATTACTAGAATTACAGGAGATAGCTAAAGTTACCTATATCTGGTGTTTTATGATAGCGTCCAAATTCAAAGTGGGAGGCTAATCCAACGGCAATGTTTTGGTCATATGGCAGGGCTAGCTAGCACAGTCTCGGGTTGGCTAAACTAGTATATGGTCCTTTGAAGACAACTGGGAACTCGAATAAAACGAGGTCGAATCATGACGTCAGTGATTTTCAGGTCGGAGTCAGTGAACTCCAGGTCGGAAAATCGAAGCTCGAGGAAGAGGCCCGAGTTCCCGACTTGGAATTCCGAGTTGGATGACCTTTCAAAACTACCAGTTGTCTTGAACGTAGCAATAGTCTACTAGCTGTGTAAACGTTATTGTTTAGTGATGCATTTGAGAAAATGCACATAATTCAAACGCAATCAAAACAACTTGGAACTGGAAACTCGAAAATCTCAAAATTCACACTTCAGTGCGTCACAGACAACTGGGAACTAGGGCAAAAACGAGTTCCGACTGGTATTTYTTATTATTTTGAGCGGTCTTCCACCTCGGAAACTCGGGCATCTTTTTAGAGATCCGAAATGAAGATCACTGACGTCATGATTTGACCTCGTTTTTCCCAGAGTTCCCAGATGTCATGAAAGCACCATTCTAGCAATCATTATAGCTATCAATTCTGTTAGCTAGTAGTAGCAAAGAGCGAGCATGGTAGGTGAAGAAAAACAACGCGAACGTTAATTAGCTAACAGTAGTTAGCGCCACTTTTCCCCACGTAGACACAACAGCTAGCCTGTGTGCTAGCTATCTTGCTAACACCCAAGCCTGCTAACTAAAGCCCTCGTTACTAATGCAAGACATTAGCCAACACAAATTATATTTTTTCAGAAAGCAGTTATACCAAATAATTGAATTTCATAGTTACCAGTGATGCCCCCTCCTTTGCCATGGCCCTTTCTCCGCTGGAGAATGAAAAAGGGGTTCGCCCTTTCGCTCACCCACAGAGCGTTGGCCAGCAACACCTCCTCCGGAGTTATCCACATTTTGAATTACCTTTTTCCAAATGACGCACTTATACTTGGATATTATGCTGCACCGTGTACGTTAAGAGACTTTACACAGGCCTGTTTTGCAGACGTGTTGCCTGCTGTTTTGAGTTCATGTCCGCGGGCAGTCCGTCTGTGCAGCTGTCTGCTCTGTTGTGTTTCTGAAACTGGTCGCCTCCTTCTTGCACGAAACACGCCCACTGTACGCTGCGTCGCTTCTTGACGTGGTCACTGTCTGCAGTAATTCTTATCAAAATGCACATACCGGTAGGAGTACGTAGATGCCGCGTTCAAAACCACTGGGAAGTTAGTGATCWTCAGGTCAGAAAGTCGGATCTCCAGAAACAGGCCCGAATTCCCTAGTTGGAATTCCAAGTTAGATGACCATTCAAATCGATTTTTACCAGTCGGAGGTCTTTATTTTCCGAGTTCCCAGTTGATTTGAACGCTTGGAAGTTGGATATTTCCGAGTTCTCAGTTCCAGTTGTTTTGAATACGGCAAGAGTACAATAGTATGAATAAAACCTAGCGGTCAAAARGGGAATTGGTTCCAATAGTTTTTCCACTTTTCCCACAGGAGATTTCAGAAACACTTAAAATAAGGGCTGTGATTTTAGGCATACCCTGGAGTGACATTTGATAACTGTAAATGGCTGTAGGGCAAGGTTACATTAATCAATATATTCACTTGTAGTTACCCCCCAAAAATGAAATGCTAATTAACTGATAATGTGGCTATCATAAAGAACTACAAATGAACTGGACGAGACTGCCAAATTGAGGCAAAGGTAGGATTTTCTGGATTAACTATCTAATGTTAGCTAAATGTAGTAATGAACAAATTGGCTACATTTGTTTAAATTGACAATTCTGTGATCTGTCTTGTGCAAGTTTTAAATTGACACAATATCCGTTAGCGAAGGTGTCAGCTAGAAGATAACGTGCAGGAGCTTGCAGGAATTTGCAGTTTGTAACAGTTTTGCTTCCATCCCTCTCCTCGCCTCCTCTACCTGGGCTCGAACCAGGGACCCTCTGCACACATCGACAACAGTCACCATCGAGGCATCGTTACCTATCGCTCCACAAAAGCCGCGGCCCTTGCAGGGCAAGGGAAACAACTACTTCAAGGTCTCAGATCGAGTGATGTCAACGAATGAAATGCTATTAGCGCACACCCCGCTAACTAGCTAGCCATTTCATACGGTTAMACTCACCCCCCTTTTGACCTCCTCCTTTTCCACAGCAACCAGTGATCTGGGTCAACAGCATCTGGTGGGCATGTCTGGTGGGGTAAGTGTGTGTGTCAGCGCTGTGTGTAAATTGWCTATGCAAACAACTCTTTGTTAAGGGTTTCAGTGACATCCTTAGCTGTAGTTGCTGATGCGTAAATGGTTGAATCATCAGMATACATGGACAAACATKCTTTATTTAATGCCAGTGGCAGRTCATTGGTGAAAATAAAAAAGAGTAGAGGGCTTACAGAGCTGCCCTGCGGTACACCACATTTTACATGTTTGACATTACAGGAAAGAAATTCCATAAAATTAAACTTTGAACAAGGCACACCTGTTAATTGACATGCATTCAGGTGACTACCTCATGAAGCTGGTTAAGAGAATGCCAAGAGTGTGTAAAGCTGTCATCAGGGCAAGGGTGGCTACTTTGAAGAATCTCAAATCTAAAATATATTTGTTTAACACTTTTTTGGTTACTACATGATTCCATATGTGTTATTTCATAGTTTTGATGTCTTCACTATTATTCTACAATGTAGAAATAATAAAAATAAAGAAAAACCCTTAAATGAGTAGGTTTATCCGTTTGAGCAGACACATGCACATTTGTGGCCTGCTGGAGGTAATTTTGCAGGGCTCTGGCAGTGCTCCTCCTTGACAAAGGCGGAGGTAGCGGTCATGCTGCTGGGTTGTTGCCTCCTACGGCCTCCTCCACGTCTCCTGATGTACTGGCCTGTCTCCTGGTAGCGCCTCCATGCTCTGGACACTCGCTGACAGAACAGCAAACCTTCTTGCACAGCGCATTGTGTGCCATCCTGGATGAGCTGCACTACCTGAGCCACTTGTGTGGGTTGTAGACTCCGTCTCATGCTACCACTAGAGTGAAAGCACCGCAGCATTCAAAAGTGACCAAAACATCAGCCAGGAAGCATAGGAACTGAAAGTGTCTGTGGTCACCACCTGCAGAACCACTCCTTTATTGGGGGTGTCTTTGCTTAATTGCCCTAATTTCACTGTTGTCTTTCCATTTGCACAACAGCATGTGAATATGTATTGTCAATCAGTGTTGCTTCCTAAGTGGACAGTTTGATTTCACAAGAAGTGTGATTGACTTGGAGTTACATTGTGTTGTTTAAGTGTTCCCTTTATTTTTTTGAGCAGTGTATATATTATAATATATGTATGTTTTTGTTTTGCCTGTTATTTTGGCATTAATACATGTCACATTCAGTTGGCAGACAATGTAAAAATGTTTTTTTTATTTTTATCATTGAGTTAATAAAGTGCAAATACAAACTTGGAGCGTAGGGGTTGGGTACTGTGTCTTTAGTTGCGCCGTGGGGTTCTCTATTCTGCGCCGTGGGGTTCTCTGCATTCTGTCACTCATGGGGACACTACGTCACCACAAAATCTAAGTGTTGGGCTCGAAAATTCAAGCCCCTTGKGTGCTGCCATAGTTACATTAGAAGTGCCCATCYAAGAAGGCTCAAGGTCATTGGCCACAGATAAAATKACGTCAAATCACGGTATAGCTACAGTAGCTTTGATTGGACTGAAAACCTAGCTAGCAATCATCTTCATGAATTAAGTTGACAATCTACTGGCAAATCCTTTTCAATCCTTCWCATATGAAGAGAAATAATGAGAAATTATAGATAAAAACGTATCGGTGCTCATCGGCCATAAACATTACATAACAGGTTGGAAATCGCAAATTCAACAATGAGTGGTTTGGAAGGAATCAGTGGCTAACTGCAAGCATGGCAAAGCCATCACTAGCCTGATATTCAGTGGAGTGGGTGTGTAGTCCAAGTCTGGGTTTAAGAGTCTCCTTTCCAAGCTTAAAATGATAAACATTCAAAATTGGCCATGCTGTCAATCCAGCATGACTTCTGCACGCTCAAAACAGCTGAAAACTCRGAACTGGGAAATCACATACTTCAGTGAGTTCAAGACAACTGGAAACTCTGAAARAAATKAGTTCCGACTGGGAAAATAYGTTCTGAATGGTCATCCAACTCGGAATTGCAAGTCGGGAACTCGGGCCTCTTTCTAGAGCTCCGACCTGAAGATCACTGCCGTCATCATGATTCAACCTAGTTTTTTCTTGAGTTCCCAGTTGTCTTGAAAGCTCCATAAATCCAGAGAATGCCAGACTTTGATGACAAAATTTGCCCACAAAGGACTGCTGCGCCACCTTCCTGTTCAAGTGAGCACAGCAGCATAAAATGTATTGTATGCTGCCGCATAAATTATGTAATATGCTTGAGAGATATATATATATATACTCTAGCTAAGAAAGTAAACCTACGTTTATGTTGTGTATTAAGCTGTTAGTAGCCCATGTGYCTCACCAAAATAAATTGGTCCCTTTTACACTGTTCTGAACTGGTGGTGCACATGTAGCCTATAGCCTGGTTTAGAGAAATGTAATCACTGAATATTCTAAGAGCTTTCATTTTCTGCTTATATACCCCCTTTATTTATCCTAAGGTTCTGACTTGGTGTACCGGGAGTATACTGTAAGAACGACCATGTTCTGAATTATGTAGCTGTAGATTTCAAAAGTGCTGAACAAATAGTTATATTGACTATGTCCGTTCTAGCTCGCTCATTGTCTTAATCAAAATTACGGATTGCCTCTTATCCGCTCCGTCCCTTTATTCCATAGTTTGTACATCTCAATTGTCAGTAGAAACCACATTTGTTTAAGCAAGTCAGCCATATGAGCTATGTTTTTTTTAAGGCAGTAAATTAGTCTGAATGAACTGTTTCGCTGCCAGACAAGGCTCTGCTGATAGCCAGGTGTAGCAGTGGTAAAGTGTTGGGACTGCTGTTGGGACAGCTTCATGTAGGCCCTAACAGTTTGCGGGCACTGTTTGTCACCGTTATAGTGAAATTAATGTATTGTTTAGTGCTGTGTTGTGTCGCATGCCCGCAAAGCCACATTTACGTGCCAAAATCGCCACTGGCTAGAAAGATAACAGTTTTTGTCAAATTGACATCAATTGCATTTTAGCTAACCCTAACCCTTTTCCCTAACCTTAACCTAATCATCCTAACTTGGACCTGGTTTCCCAAAAGCATATGAAGACAACATTTATTTTAGAACCATAGGATCGGGTAGACTAGTCTACATAATGAGATTATTGTGGATAAGAGCAAGAATAGGCTACTTGTATTTGTCAAACGGCAATCAAGCATCGATCATCATGTTACCAGAATCAGACCCTCGATATTTACTGGAAAGGAGCATCAAGATCACGTGCACTTGACCCCCCTGTGACGTTCATAAGTTATTTCATCTGTAGCCAAATAAACTGCATTTTTTYCCCCGAGTCGTAGAGGGAGGACCACACACACCACATCAGCGCGACTCCAAGTTTACTTCGATATGATGATTATTATTATATCAACATTTGCGCATAAAGGCGTTGGCAGTGCAACTTCTTGCCTAATACATTTTACACACACAATATTCCCACCTTGTCGAATGAACAAATGACGTCGGCATTTATAAAATGGTACTGAAACGTCCTGTTTCCATCACAACTGTCATGATTTTTTTTTTTATACAGTAATGTTACGACTTTACTCGCCTTAAAACGGTGGATGGAAACGTGGTTTGAGTCCTATAAGACACAATACAGGTGTACAGTTTTGACAAGAATGTTTTGCATTAGGCTATTTAGTGAATGATGAGTTTCATCATACACACAGTGTAATAATTCATGTTATTGCACAGTGGAATTAGGGGTCTTTGTATCAAGCGGAGCGATGGGCTCTGAGTTATAAGAAGGTGTATTGCTGGACTGGAATAAAACCCTGCACAGCCTGTAGATCCCCAGGCCCAAGTTAAAGAGCCAAGATCCTCTTCAAATGGGTAACTTTTAACCAACATCGCTCTGAAATGTTTTGCCATGGTGAAAGGCAAGGCCCCGCCCCCCCMAAAAAACATTTTAAAATCTCCTCCAAACTCCAGCTGAAAGGWTAATGATATTTGGCTGCATTTCAGTTAGAAGCGCACACATTGGACCGGGGGACACAGAACGGGGCAACACAATCAACAGGTCGTAGGCAATAATGACACTTTTAATGGTGAGGCAGTACTGTATGTAACACAGTGACCCGAAACTGTGACACACACTCCCCTCCCCGCGTCACATCAATCATCATCCCAAATATCAGATGCAAAGACTAGAACACAAAGGGACAACAAGAACAGAGGAGAAAGCCTTCCACCCAAGCATTTACAAGATTGAGAAAGGAAAACAAACTGCTTTAGAGGCCACTTTAGAGATATAGATTGTATATAGATTGTGTGTGTGTGTATATATATATATATACAGTGGGGAGAACAAGTATTTGATACACTGCCGATTTTGCAGGTTTTCCTACTTACAAAGCATGTAGAGGTCTGTAATTTCTATCATGGGTACACTTCAACTATGAGAGACGGAATCTAAAACAAAAATCCAGAAAATCACATTGTATGATTTTTAAGTAATTAATTTGCATTTTATTGCATGACATAAGTATTTGATACATCAGAAAAGCAGATCTTAATATTTGGTACAGAAACCTTTGTTTGCAATTACAGAGATCATACGTTTCCTGTAGTTCTTGACCAGGTTTGCACACACTGCAGCAGGGATTTTTTTGGCCCACTCCTCCCATACAGACTTCTTCTCCAGATCCTTTCAGGTTTCGGGGCTGTCGCTGGGAATACGGACTTTCAGCTCCTCCAAAGATTTTCTATTGGGTCAGGTCTGAGCTGGCTTAGGCCACTCCAGGACCTTGAGATGCTTCTTTACGGCGCCACTCTTAGTTGCCCTGGCTGTGTGTTTTCGGGTCGTTGTCATGCTGGAAGACCCAGCCACGACCCATCTTCAATGCTCTTACTGAGGGAAGGAGGGTTGTTGGCCAAATCTCGCGATACATGAGCCCATCCATCCTCCCCTCAACACGGTGCAGTCATCCTGTACCTTTTGCAGAAAAGGCTCCCAAAGAATGATGTTTCCCTCCATGCTTCACGTTGGGATGGTGTTTTGGGGTTGTACTCATCCTTCTTCTTCCTCAAACACGGCGAGTGGAGTTAGCCAAAAGCTCTATTTTTTGTCTCATCAGACCACATGACCTTGCTCCATTCCTCCTCTGGATCATCCAGATGGCATTGGCAAACTTCAGACGGGCCTGGACATGCGCTGGCTTGAGCAGGTGGACCTTGCGTGCGCTGCAGGATTTTGAATCCATGACGGTGTAGTGTGTTACTAATGGTTTTTCTTTGAGACTTGTGGTCCCAGCTCTCCTCAGGTCATTGACCAGGTCCTGCCGTGTAGTTCTGGGCTGATAACTACCTTCCTCATGATCATTGATGCCCACGAGGTGAGATCTTGCATGGAAGCCCCAGACCGAGGGTGATTGACCGTCATCTGAACTTCCTTCCATTTTCTAATAATTGCGCCAACAGTTGTTGCCTTCTCACCAAGCTGCTTGCCTATTGTCCTGTAGCCCATCCCAAGCCTGTTTGCATGTCGTATAATTTTATCCTGATGTCCTTATACGCTCTCTGGTCTTGGCCATTTGTGGAGAGGTTGGAGTCTGTTTGATTGAGTGTGTGGACAGGTTGTCTTTTATACAGGTAACGAGTTCAACAGGTGCAGTTAATACAGGTAATGAGTGGAGAATAGGAGGGCTTCTTAAAGAAAAACTAACAGGTCTGTGAGAGCCGGAATTCTTACTGGTTGGTAGGTGATCAAATACTTATGTCATACAATAAAATGCTAATTAATTACTTTAAAAATATACAATGTGATTTTCTGGATTTTTGTTTTTAGATTCCGTCTCTCACAGTTTGAAGTGTAACCTATGATAAAATTACAGACCTCTATATGCTTTGTAAAGTTAGGAAAACCTGCAAAATGGCAGTGTATTCAAATACTTGTTCTCCCCACTGTATATATATATAATTATATATATAGTAGAGAGATATATTTATATACACCACACACATACATACACACTAGGTCCCCTCACTGGGGGGCTTGATTAGTACGCGCTGTGGGTATTTTCATAGGCTTTTTTTTAAATACACGTTAAAGTGTCATTATTATAGTAGTTTTTTTTTATACAGAGACACAATTGGTTTCGCTACAGGAAGAAAACACTGCCTGTCACAGAGTTTAGAACTTCACATAGCTGCATGTCCATTTGTTCCACTGGTCTTATTCTTGCACCAGTCACTGGCCATATAGAGGAAAGAGACAGGGTATGTCTGGACATAGCCCACAAGTCAAAATGTACTCTCCACTGTCCTTTAGGCAGCATAGTAATAAAACAAAGCCAACTGTCCACCAGGGAGAAACAGTATGCTTTTCTATTGTTGCATTCACGGATAAAGATCCAAAGAAAGCTAAATAAAATGATGGTTTTGCTAATCATATATAGCTTACAGATGTTGTAGGATGCTGACAGTAGGCTACACTGAACCCCCGTTGTTCCTTTTTTTCTAGCTCGTTTCAAATGGACGATACAGAGAGATACTGGCAAAGTAAGACTAGAAAGGTTAATTCCCCATTACCGAATCTAGAAACAGATTTCAAAGTCTTCCCTGGAGAAAACATTTTTCCTAAATGAAAGTGTAGAAAGAAAGGAGAGGATGACTATTTCCCCTCTTCTTTTTGACAGGTAATAATAGTACATTCTGCATTGGAAGAGAGGTCTTTGATGTTATGTCATTGTCGATGTTCCACAAGTTAGTCAAGGTTGTCGTCTAAGTTGTTGAGCCGCCCGTTCACCTCCCGTCACCCCTCCCACACAAAGGCTCGCCGGTGTGCAGGAAGGTACAAGGCCATCCGTCCCTTAGACAGTGGGGTCGAAACCACGGCGACCGATCTTGCCACGATTGTTTGTCATCGTGAGAGGTCGAGCGATGCTGTGGATGATGCTGTGGAAAGCTCCATTCCATCTCACAGACACAATCTTGCGCGGGGCAACAGGGAGTTCCGGTTGAAGAACTGGCCACCTGCAAAGGAACTATGGGAAAATGTCAATGTCAGTGACACCAAGAAATATTACACATCTCCCAGTAAGATACTTACACTACATGGCCAAAAGTACTTTGGCACTCCTTCAAATTAGTGGATTTGGCTACTTCAGCCACACCCATTGGCTGACAGGTGTTTACAATCGAGGCACACATTCATGTCAATCTCATAGACAAACATTTGGCAGTAGAATTCCAATACTGAAGAGCTCAATGACTTTCAACATGGCACGTCATAAGATGCCACCTTCCAGCAAGTCAGCTCGTCAAATCTCTGCCCTGCTGGAGCTGCCCCGGTCAACTGCAAGTGCTGTTATTTGTGAAGTGGAAACGTCTAGGAGCAACAAGTGGCTCAGCCGCGAAGTGGTAGGCCACACCAGTTCACAGAACAGGACCGCTGAAGTGCGTAGCATTCAAAAATTGTCTGTCCTCGGTTGCAAACATCACTACAGAGTTTCCAAACTGCCTCTGGAAGCAATGACAGCACAATAACTGTTAGTCGGGAGCTTCATGAAATGGGTTTCCATGACTGAGTTCCTCTGGTTTTGGCAGATGCCAGGAGAACGCTACCCTGCCCGAATGCATCATGCCAACCTGTAAAGTTGGTGGAGGAGGAATAATGGTCTGCGGATGTTTTTTTATGGTTCTGGCCCCATAGTTCCAGTGAAGGGAAATCTTCATGCTATAGGCATACATTGTAGACTATATGTGCTTCTCAACTTTTGTGGCAACGCGTTTTGGAAGGCCCTTTCCTTGTTTCACCATGACAATGCCGCTGTGCACAAAGAGGTTCATACAGAAATGGTTTGTCGAGATCGGTGTGGAAGAACTTGACCTGGCCTGCTTAGAGCCTTACCTCAACGCCCGGCAAACAGGCTTTTGGGATGAATTGGAACGCAGACTGCGAGCCTGGCCTAATGCGCCCAATCTTCAAGCCCGACATCACTAATGGTCTTGGTGGCTGACCGGAAAGCAAAGTCCCCTTCAGGCAATGGTCCAACATCTAGTGGAGGCCTTCCCAGAAAGATGGAGGCGTTGTTAGCAGCAAAAGGTGGGACGGAACTCCATATTAAATGCCATGATTATGCAATGAGATATTTGGATGAGCAGGTGTTACATACTTTTGACGTAGTCAGTGTATCTAGAAAGCTGATGCCCTGGCAACCATGCACAAACAACCAAGAAAAATGTAATTGGTTTTCATACTTTTAGTCTTAGCATCTGTAACATAACCCTCATTACAAAGAGTCACTGGGATTGGACACCATCACTGGAACATTTGCAGTTTGAGTAAAAGTGTGAGTGTGTGAATGGTGAGGTCAAACCCGTAATGTTGTGAAATCCTCAATGATTCCTTAAACTGCTATAACAACTCAAGCCAGAGAGTTATACATGGAAGATGACCCGGACCATCTTTTGAATCATAGTAATCATCAATATCATTTGTATACCTCAATAGATCTAAGGCAGTGTTAGGTAAAGGTTTGTTGGCCTGACGATTCTGATGTGTGAGGTTAGACATGTAATGTACTAGCTAAGAAATAGTGCCATCCTACTGGGGATAGTTTTTGCATTACTGACAAATATACAATGGTGGACAAACATTAAGGAACACCTGCTCTTTCTGTGAACAGACTGACCAGGTGAAAAGCGCCAGATCCCTTTTGAATCACGTGTTCCAATCTACTTCAAGCAGTGGATAACGGGAGGAGACCAGGTTATAGAATGATTTACAAGCCTTGAGACAAATTCGAGACATGGATTGTGTATGTGTGCCATTCAAAGGTGAAGAATGGGCAAGACCAAAATATTTAAGGTGTCTTTTGAACGGGGGTATGGTAGTTAGGTGCCAGGCGCACAGTTTTGAGTGTGTCAAAAACGGCAACACTGCTGGTTTTCAACACTTCAACAGTTTCTATGTGTATTCCAAGAATGGTCTACCAACCCAAAGGACAATCAGCCATTTGTCACACCTGTGGGAAGCCAATTGGAGTCAACATGGGCCAGCAATCCTGTGGAAGTACTTTCGACACCTTGGTAGGTCCATGCCCTGAGTAATTGAGGCTGTTCTGAGGGTAAAAGCGGGGTTGCAACTTAATATTAAGGTTGTTCCTGATGTTTTTGTTACCATTCAGTCATGGTCACGGATGAGCACAGAAGAACATTAAAACTTTCTTAGGGAGGTGTGTTTGTGTGTGTGTGTGTCTGTTTAGATGGAACAGAGAATAATGGGTGCATTCAATAAATATAGTAAGCATGCACACACACACACACAACTTAGTTTTTGTGAAATTTCCAGAACTTTTTGAGTAAAAATGTTTGGACCCATTAAAAATCCTATTTTCCCTACCCTTCAGCTTAAAAAATAGCATTTGTAACAAATTCAAGACCTGAAAAATGTCAGGACATTCCGGGTGAAATGTTAAGGAAATTGGTGGTCCTGATAATGTTGAAAAACCAAATACAACACTTACATTCACATAACAAGTTCATAAGGAGAGATCCACAGGGGTTTAATGTCTCAAACGCTTTGCCCTATTTACAACAACAAAATTACTTTAACAATAAGAAAGGTTACAGTAGTACAAGCCTTACAAATACAATACAGAAAAATACTGGACACAAGAAGGCAACATTGCAACGAGGCTTTCCGGCAGAGAAAAGGTCTAGAACCGGGGCACCACGTGATCCTCTTTACTCCTCCCACTCCAGGCCTGGAAGAGAAGGACGAGGAAATGATGACATTTAGAAAATAAGGTTGCCAGAAGAAATAAATAGCATGGCCAAGCAGGATCAGAGAAGGGAAATGTAATTGATCTCGAACCATAAAAATACTTTTCTCTTGTGTAAGGTACTTAGCTCTAACACTTATGATTTTTTTTGGAGTAGAGGGATGGATGGAAGGCTGTGGCTTCACGTAAATTGGTTGTTCTGATCTAGGGCAATATTATAAACACTACTCACCCTGTCTCGTTAACTTTGAATGTGCAAACAGCACAGATCCCAATATTATCAAACTTTTTTTTTACTCTACCGCAGATTGTATCGAACGATACATGCAGTAACCCCATGTCAACTGTACTTGAACTTCAGTAACATTATACACTATGCTACATTGTGCTGTTAAAGTATTCATTTATGTTAGCTGCATCAAAGTGTAAGTTAATTTAATGGGACGCCTACCCCATTTGCCACATCTGAATAATAGTCCGCAGATTGGTTTTGCATCTGGTCTGGACTGTATTCAAACTCCATTGTCTTGGAATGGTTCAAAGTAGTAGAGTTGAGCCCAATTTCAGATATCCCCAAAATCAGGAGGATAGGCCTGGAATTCTGCTTAAGTTAAACAGGGAAATTAAATAGACCAACAAATATTCTGTTGACAAAACATCAGGACATATGAAACCAAATCTTGAATGCCAGTACAATTGAATCCAGTAGTAGAAAGATTTAACTATGTAAGTGGAATGGTGTACTCAACCAGGGCTGGAGAAAGCTGCAGTGGCCTGATGATCATATAGAACCAATGGTGAGAGCGCTGAGAAGGCGAAGTGGCGATTATAAACCACTCCTCTGTCAATAAAAGGAAAGGAGGGGAGGGGGGGTTGTCATGCAGCCCACATGCAATGGGTTAAATAACCGACGAGGTCCCCACAGGAAAACACAAAAAGATCCTTTCCTCTCTTTGAAAACAATGTGAAGGCGGGAAAAAGTCAGGAGGATGAGAGACGAGAAGATGAAGAAAGATGGGGCGTGTCCCTTAAGATCCGAGGAGAGCGACAGCCAGGAGAGAGGCAGGATGAGCTTCGAAGACAAGGAGATAAAGACGCTGGAGCACGCGGCATAGTTTAAAGATCAGAGTGGTTATGCAACACGGCAATGTGCACATACACAGACAGACACATACGCCTGACCTCCACGCACCCACACAACACACAAAAGCAAACAACGCACGCAACACATGCACCCACACAGCACACACCAACTGGCGACAGAAAGAGAACAGAGGTTTTGTTGTAGGTCTCCAGTACAGTATTCTATACAATCGAATGTATAACACAGAGTATACCAAACATTAAGGAACACCTTCCTAATATTGAGCTGCACCCCCCCTCTTTTGCCCTCAGAACAGCCTCAATTTGTCAGGGCATGGACTCTACAAGGTGTTTGAAAGCTTGTTCCACAGGGATGCCTGGCCCATGTTGACTCCAAAAACTTCCCACAGTTTTTGTCAAGTTGGCTGGAGTCCTTTGGTTTGTGGACCCTTCTTGATACACATGGAAACTGTTGAGGCCGTGAAAAAACCCAGCAGCTTTGCAGTTCTTGACACATACCAGTGGCGCCTGGCACTACTACGCATACCCCCCGTTCACAGGGCATCTTAAATATTTTGTCTTTGCGGCCAATCACCTCCTGAATGGCACACATACACGTCCTGCAATTGACAAGGCTTAAAAATCATCTTTAACCTGTCTCTCCCATTCCATCTACACCGATTGAAGGTGCATCATAAGGGATCACAATGTTTCGTATACTCAGTGTATACGTGCTAATGTAAAGGCAAGTGGAACTGTACACATTGAAAAGAAGGAATTGGAGTCACATTATCGAAACAGCATAAATTAGGTGGATTTAGGAAATAATGACTGATTCATTTATGGAAATAAGGCCTACCCTGAAACAGGTTTAGGTACTAAGAGTTATATAAGAACTCACCACTCTATTATTCCGATTTTGAGCTATTCACACTGATTAGCTGTGTTGTTATGCATTATGAATTACAATTCTAGCTTTAAGTGAAAAGGTACAATATACAAGTGTTGTCGTATAACTGCGTGAATGTTCTTATTTTGTTTGCTGCAGTGCTTGTGAAAATAAATTTTCCCCTTCATAAATAGTTATGCACAGTACCAGAGTAGAGTGTAAATGTGTTTTGGGTAGGGGATTGGTACATTAAGAATGGCTTTTTTGCCAGTTGTGCTTTAAGCCTTCCTCGTGGTTGGGGTTAGGGATCAGGGTGGGATGGGATTATGGATTCATACAGACAGCTGGCAGCGTCTTCAGGGGGGTGTGTGACCTCAAGAGACAAGTCTCTGGGCCTGTGTGTGTGTGTGTGTGTGTTGTGTGTGTGTGTGTGTGTGTGTGTGTCAAAAGAGGGGATGAAGAGGCGGTACGGAGAGGGCAGGGAGGGATTAGAATATAATTTTGTGTGTGTGTGTGTCAAGTCAATTTACCAAGGTTTGCAGCTCCAGTAAATATTTTTGCTACTCTAGTTTATTCCGTTTAAACAGTCTGTTTTGCCTTCACTAATTATTTAAATGGCGTTAACGGAGAGACATTTTATTCTTGTTTAAGGTTTTAATTCCCTTCACTTATGTTTGAACTGAAAAGATGGAGCTGCATTCTGATTTGCCAAGGCTAAAATAAAATTGTGAGACACTTTTAAACACTTTTATTGGGTGCGTGGGTCCCACAGAGTGTGCCTGAACTAGAAAGGTTGAGGAAGAAGGGAGATTTAAACAAAAAAGAGAGAATTTCTTGTTTCTCTTGTGTTCCAATTTTTAACACTGAATTAACCTTTCAATATCAATAACAGTCCACTTGAAATAAAATTCAAATCCTGAGTTGAGACAGAAAAGTGTGTGTCCGAGGCGTAAGCTGCTTACTGGTGACGGCGATGTTGATCTTCCGGTGCGCGGGGTTGAGTTTCTCCGCTGTCGAGGGGATCTGGGGTCCCGGTACCAGAGGGGGCCTCGTTGCAGAGGCTCCAGGCTGATGGACGTCTCACTGGGAGCAGGTCACCAAGGCCGTCCGCTGGCTGGCC